>NC_136801.1:41882004-42093266 GCF_951216825.1 Electrona antarctica | reverse complement strand
ATACGTATATAAGTCTATATAGTCACATATAAGTCTATATAGTCACATATAAGTCTATATAGTCACATATAAGTCTATATAGTCACATAAGTCTTTCCATATGTAGGAATGTAGGTGGGGGGGGGGGGGAGAGAGAGCGAGAGAGAGAGAGAGCAAGAGAGAGAGAGAGAGAGAGAGAGAGAGAGAGAGAGGATCCTAGTTACGGAGGATGGAGATTAGCATGGATTGGACAACAGCTGCGCTAACGAGAACATGAGATTAGACACGACCACAGAGACGTGAGGGTGAGAGGTAGTGGTGGAACAACTACTCACATGTATGTATTACTTCAGTAAAAGTACCAATACTGCAAAGTAGAAATACTCCATTACAAGTCAAAGTCCAGAATTCAAAATGTACTTGAGTAAAAGTACAAAAGTATTACTCTTTCCACCACTGGTTTAGTGCTTACTGTGTTGTGTAAAGCACTTTTAATGACCTTGTGTTTTTAAATGTGCTATACAGATAAACATTAGCCTTATCTGTGTCTTCATGTATTTTCACAATATTAACACTGTGTGTGTGTGTGTGTGTGTGTGTGTGTGCGTGTGCGTGCGTGCGTGTGCATGTGCGTGTGCGTGCGTGCATGCGTGCGTGCGCGTCTCAACAGATGGAAGCCCCTACACGTGGTGGGTCGGTCGGGGCAGTGAGAAACACTTCTACTGGGGGGGTTCCGGGCCGGGCGTCCAGAAATGTGCCTGTGGCATCGACAGGAACTGTACGGAGCCCAAATATGACTGTAACTGTGACGCCGACCTCAACACATGGTGAGTCTAAGGTGGGGATTCACACTGTGGTCCCGGACGCGCACTCGGGACCACTTGGCAGATGTTGTGGTTTAGTGTGAATGCTGCGTACCGTTCCCGGGAGCGGATCCCCCCAACCGTTCCCGGGAGCGGATCCCCCCACCGTTCCCGGGAGCGGATCCCCCCACCTTTCCCGGGAGCGGATCCCCCCAACCGTTCCCGGGACCGCATCGGGAGCGATTGATTGAAGTGTACTCGGATACGGATCGCTGCAATGTGGAAGCATTGAATACAGTTGAATGAAGTGTACTCGGATACGGATCGCTGCAATGTGAAATTCTACAAAAATGTCTTCTAAATCATAATGTCTATGTTTGTATATCAGTGGTTCTCAAATGTTTTCATGTCAAGGAGCCCCACAACTGAATGTATTTGGCCGCCGACCTACATCTCAAACTGTTGTGTTCCAGGAGCAAAGATACCAGTTAACAGATTAATCGCCCAGGACGAAGTTCTTTGTCCTTTCTATTAGTAACGCCCGACGCTCAGGACGAAGTATTGTCCTAAAGACGAAGTTTATTGATACGAGAACAGATCGCCTGGCTGTATAGCCCAGGCGCGCCTGCTGGGCTCTCCTCGGTGACGCGCAAGACTGAGACGTCATCAAAAAACTCCCTCCTCTGTTTAGCTGATGAAAACGAAAATCTTAAAACGTTCATAAATCGCGATCTAAATCATCCCGTCTTTTTCTGAAAAAATATCCTGTGTTAGACGGCGCTCCGCGGTCCAGTCGCTAGTCTCGATAGATTTATTCTTGTCTCCCGTTGTTGTCGATCGATTCTAAAGTGCTGTGGCTATTGTTAGCTGCTACACAACATCATGAACTTCCGGCCGGTCCGTCCGGAAAAGGCGTCCGTGTTTATAAATCGACTGGGCGCATGAATGTAATGGATTAAATAGTTCCGGGCAATTAAAGTGTTAAAAACGTTTGCCGTGAAAGAATAAATATTCAAAGATTTGCACACGTTTTCAAAAATAGCAGTTCTACAACTGCTATTTTTCAACAGCTAACGTTTAAAATTATGGTTAAATGTGGTTAAAAGCGACACAGATGCGTTCCAGTCCTTAACCCCTTTTGGTAGCATTATGTTATGCTTTAGCTATTGAAAAATAGCAGATCTACAAGCTCATAGCACGCCACCGAGTGGCGCGCTATGAGCTTGTAGGTCTGCTATTTTTTTTTAATCGAAGAACGACTGACATAGAAACATAGCTTTTTCAGAAAACTGTCAGGATGTAGAAGACATTTTTAGAATCTGATCTCAGGTCAAAATGGGTTAATGTGTTAAGAGAAAAGAGTCGGCACACCATTCCTGTGCTACTGACCACAAGACATGGTGAGTGTAAAGGCTCAATTCATATAGTCCAGTTTTGGGTGAAGAGGTGACCACAGAGAGATGTGTAAAAACAGAGAGATGTGCGGCTCAGTGATAGTCTCCATTTAACGTGCCGGCGGTATCTCTACTGAAATCCAGTCGGTTTGTCTTGCCTGAGTGGATGGCGATCAGTGTTTTCAGTCAGCTTAAATTAACATTCTCGTGCATCTCTAAAACACATACGTTAGACGTTGTATTTTTCGCTGAGGAAAGTGTTGTTAGCTGTTGATAGCTTGTAGATCTGTTCTATTTTCGCATGCAACAACTTTCTGCTCTGAGTACAGAGTAAATAGGTATAATAATATGACCGTTTTGGAAGAGTAATTCATTATACTACTCTTTACTGGGAAAAGTAATAATATTACAGTAATATATTACTGGTAACTCGTTCCTGCCCAACACTGACTATGAATAGGCCTTCACTATGACACATGCACGCACGCAGGCACACACACACACACACACACACACACACACACACACACACACACACACACACACACACAGCGCGCACACACACACACAGCACACACACTTGCTATAATTGTCTGCATGCAACAGCCTCGTTCGTGTTCATTTCCATAAAAGTGTGATAAATGATGCAGCATGTAAATAAAATATAACCCTCAGATGCATTTTGAACACTGAGTCCTGCAATAACTCGGATCAGATCTGCGTGCGTGCGTGCGTGCGTGCGTGCGTGCGTGCGTGCGTGCGTGCGTGCGTGCGTGCGTGCACACATAATCTTTACCTAATGACTTCCTTGAGCCATCCATCCACCCGACAATCGATCCCAGCATGCATTTCAAAAACGCTTTCCTTCATTTTTAGAACAAACCCAGCGTTCAGTCCACTTCTCTCCAGGGACAGAGGATTATACTGTTGGATGAATAATTGATACGTTGTTTAACCTGCCATCACATCTTCACTGTATGTCTTCACAGTTCAATGTATTGTCTTTACACATCTAAATTATACACTAGACATTACACTGTGTACAGTAGACACTTTACACAGTGTCTACTGTACACTATCTATAATGGTGATTTCACTTATCCAATAGAGAGGGTATGTACATGCATAAAGTGAATGGCAGATCGAGTGACAAAGTGAATTTAATGTTGTTTAAAGTCATTTAATGCAATCAAATAGGACTTTTCTGTTTGGATGTATGGGCTGTCAAGGCCAGAAAGTAGGTTTTTGCCACTCAGTAGGCATTCCTGCATAACTTCCAGGTCACGCTCATACCCTCTATTGTCACAATAGCAGAACTGTATACTATTGACTTGTATCATTCATCGTATTTCTTATAAAACGTACAACATCCAAGGAATGATGGAGATCATCCTTGTGTGTTTTAGGGGGATTTAACCCATTCTGGGCGGGAACCCCTTTTGGTGTTTTAAACATTGTTATAATTTAGCAATTGAAAAATAGCAGATCTACAAGCTCATAGCGCGCCAGCTTGTAGGTCTGCTATTTTTGAGAAAACTGGAGGATTTAGAATCATTTTTTTTAAATTTTGAGGTCAGGCCTAAATGGGTTATGAAATGTCCAATCTTTTATTTCCACCAAAACAGAATATTCCTCCTGAGCTTCTCTCAGCTATAGGATCCTCTTGAAAATAATATACTGGCTTTCCCAACACCAATAAAAAATACTAAATTCACGATAGGTTGTTACATTCTGTTACGGTCAAAAGCCTTGTTCTACTCCTGCTGTTGCATCAGCTCAACTGACTTTCCCGGCGTCACTGGTCATTGTCACATGTACAGTAGATCTTATAACGCTCAAAACATAATACAGAGCATGTAGACATGTATCAACAATATTGCAATAAACAACACACTATGAGAATATGCAAATAATACTACTACTAACAGTGGCGTGCACAGACATTTAGAGGGGCAGGTGCTGAAGTGAAAAAAGGGCACCTTGTGCAGCGCGTTGAACCGGCCGGTTGCCTTAATAGTGTGAGATTTATAGATTCTGGGGCCTAAATAATATAATAGAAGCTTTTTATCAAGAATTGATCAATGGTCCACATACTAGTGTACACTGTAAAAAAAGAAAGAAAAAAAGGGCACATTGCTGTCCAGAGGGAAAAGGGCAGGTGTAGCCCTACACTACCCCCTAGTAGTGTCTATCTGTGCACGCCACTGACTACTACTAGGCATAATAATAATAATAATAAACCTGTCACCTTGTTGTAACACAATCATAATAAACCAAAACCACAATCATATTGCAAATCACTCAAAATGTGTTTTAGGTCAGTTGTGGCTCCGACACTATGATTACACTCCCTGTACATGTCCTGTTCACCAGTGTTGTTATCACTACACTCCCTGTACATGTCCTGTTCACCAGTGTTGATGTTGACAGCAAATTGTAATTTACTTTTAGTCACAGTCTTCTGAGTAAAACTTTAGACATCTGATTTTTTTTTTTGTGTTGGTACAGTTTTACTCGAACACGCAACACGCTGTCAGGCCAATGCCTACATGTATATGTGTCATGGTCCTGGATCACTTGGCCAGCGGGCGCCCTACTCATAGTCTTTTGAGTCGTTTTTATTTCGTTTTAGTCACATATTAGTCAACTGGAATGTTTTAGTGTTAGTCTAGTTTTAGTCTACTAAATCTACAGTTGATTTAGTCGACTAAAATATATTTTGGCGGTCGGTGATGGCGTCGTAATGCTGAAAATAGCCGAGCTACAAGCTCACAACGTGTCGCAGCATGACACGTTGTGAGCTTGTAGATCTGCCATTTTCATATATGCAACCAAGTGTAAAATGACTCTTTCTAAAAACGGTTAGTCTCAATACTTGATTCTGATTGGCTGGTTACCGCCACGTGACCGTTGTAAATCTCACCGATAATCCACACCTTCAATCACTTTATATCATTCCCAGCTGATCCCGCAGCTCTGTAGCTGTACTGGGGAAGAGGAGCACTTGTTGTTCTTACAAGCCCATGCCGTGCTGGCGTCTAAGCACCGCCTCACATGACTGTGAATGTGTAGCTCCGGGCGGCCTCGTGAAGACATCAAGCGCCTCCTATTCCCCGTCACACTGGCTGACTAAAAACAAGGAAGTGTGTGGCTCGCTCTGGTGGGCTGCATGGATCGAGATGGATCGAGACACTCGCTACACTCGTGTCTCACCACGCCTCTCACCCATTGTAAAATCCACGGTAACCTGAGACCTCTTGTGGCTTAATTGCTTTAATTCTGTCTGGTTCAGGAGAGAGGACTCTGGCCTGCTGCTGTACAAGGACCACCTGCCCGTCATCCAGGTTGCCGTGGGCGACACCAATCGGCCGGGCTCGGAGGCGGAGCTAACCGTGGGCCCGCTGCGTTGCCAGGGAGATGGTGAGCGTTATAGGCCTACGCAAATAGTAAACGCACGCACGCACACACGCACCCACGCACGCACGCACGCACACAATATCTATCAGAGATAAAAGCACACAGGACTCGGAGTCAGCGCTGCGTAGCATCAACATCCTCATCCCGATTTAGATGAAAAAAAACGCATTCAGTTGTACTTTTTTCCCCTCTTTCTCCTTATCTTTGAGCACACACGCACACGCACACACACATTTTAACAATTTATTTATGCCCACACAAAGGACATTGCATAAGGACATACATAGTTCAGGTGCAGCAAAGTTACATCAACAAATTCAAGGCATATTATGTCCTCAGTCGGGGTGCATACTTAGTTTAGACGAGTCATTGGTTAGACATGGGTTAAGGTTATGTTTAGGTCTGCTGCTCCGTGGGAGGTTAGGGTTAGGGTGAGGGTTTGAGATAGGTTGTAGTTGTAGGACTAATGACTGTTCTAACCAATGACTAGTCTAAACTAAGTATAAGTACTGCACCCCGTCAGTCACGATACAACAAACATGTCATGTCACCCAGCATTCCATGGGCACAAGTAGTGTAGGCATCCAACCAGTCTGCGGGCAAGTCCCAGGCTGGACCACCAGAGGAAACAATGTCCCATGCAGTCCACTCCTGCATCGCCGCCCAGTTTCATATCCCATGGGCCCAAAATCCACCCACTGTTGTTCCGACAGCCGACGGACACACCGCTATAGAAGGCCAGGTCCAACGCCCGGCGTCCGACGCCTGTATACTGTGCACTCTGTGCACATCGAAAAGCAAGTGATTAGAAAACAAACTGTGATGTGTCTTCTTTTATATGCCTGAACCGATTATATGATACAGGTCTCAATGGTTCATAAATAATGATTGTTATGAGCTGGTCCAGCTTCCTCCATTCACTGCTTTGTATTCATGTAACGTCCGGTGCGAGATTTGGCTCCCATGAAAGTGTCATGGCGCAGCACAGTCACGTGACCATGAAACTTCCTTGGATCTGTCAAGGTTAATTAAATTAGGTTAGGAAGCGAAGACCGTACGGTGGACTCCATGTTGCTCCCTGGAAGGAAAGGAACATGCACATTTGAGACCAAGGAAGCTGAAAGCGGAAGTGATGGCTGCATAGAGCCCATTGAAGTGATGGCTGCATAGAGCCCATTGCGCATGTTTCTTTCCTTCCAGGGTGCAACAAGTCCACCGTACGGTCTTCGCTTGCTAACCTTATTTAATTAACCTTGGGATCTGTCCAGGGCACAGAACATGACAAAACAGCTGCTCAGCGGTGTCACAGCCATTATGCCCCCCCTTCCCCCCCTCATCAACAAGCTGGTGTCACAGTCATTATGGTCCCCCTCATCACATAGAGCTGCCTGTCATCTAAAGTAACTATGATTTAATGACCGTGTGTGTGTGTGTGCATTCATGAGTGCATGCAGAGAGAGAGAGAGGGGGGGGGGGCAGTATGGCAGGTGTTATTAATAGAGATGAATCTTTCTGTCAGCTGCACGAGCTGAATTACTTTGTCTTCATCTAACAACCATTGGACTGGGGAGAGAGAGAGAGAGAGAGAGAGAGAGAGAGAGAGAGCTCATTTGTTTCCCACAGTAAAGTACATTAAAACATATATTATCTGCCGTGTAACAAAGGTAACACTGTTACTATGCTATGCTATAAGTAGTCTTGCGTTGCCAGACAACTATTCCACAATCTCAGAATGCTATATGGGCCATTCTACCGAATTGGTTCAAATTCAGAGTTGGAAATTGTGTGAAATTTGTATGCTATTTTGGAAAATACTTTTACCATATTCATGTTGCACCAGATCTAAGGGACACATATTTAGTAGACGCACGTCCCACTGTGAGGAGACCCCGGGGCAGACCAAGGCGCAGTTGGAGGAAACACATCAACTCACTGGCCTTGGAACGTCTCGGAATCCCCCAGGAGGAAGTCACTAATGTTGCTTTGGAGAGGGAAGTCTGGAGCACTCTGGTGGAGCTGTTGCCCCCGCGACCCGACTACGGATAAGCGGTTGAATATGGATGGATGGATGGACATATTTAGTAAAGGCACACTCAATTATCATGTATTTTAATAATTTATTGGAATATCTTTCCTCTCCCAAAATTTGTCACTACCGAAACATAGACCTTTACGTTCGAATAAAGATACTTATTTTAATCTGAAAAAAATAAAACATACAGAAAACATACAGAAGAAATGTTGAATTATTGAGAGTAATCAAAATCTAAACGCTTTGTAAAATGTATAAAGTTGATTATATTGATTTCAGCATTATTTGTAGTTGACATTACACACATACACCTAACCAATCATGATCTTAAAATATTGGTTGATAACTCACCATCTTTGATTTTAGACAAAACAACCAGTGTTTCGGTAGTGACTGCACTGTTTCGGTAGTGACCACAGCATTGTCTTTACAATGCGGTGCCATAGTCACTTAACTATTTTGCTAAATATTAACTCATAAGATGCTTTACATTTGCTCAAGCTACTACTAAACTACTAGAATCACTGGAATTAAGTACATTCAAAAGCATAGACATCCAAATGTCACTACCGAAACAATCATGTCACTATTTTTTTTTTTTGCTAAATATTAACTAATAAGATGCTTTACATTTGCTCAAGCTACTACTAAACTACTATAATTACTAGAATTAAGTACATTAAAAAGCATAAACATCTAGTTTTTAGCTTAACTCTACAATGCTAGGCAAAAAATGGCTAAGAAAAACAGCTTTGAACTGATGTACATGGATAGACAAAATTGTTTATTAATTAATTAAATAATTAAGTTAATTTTTGAAAAATGTGTTTCGGTAGTGACACTCCTTAAAACCACACACTGATTTTCAGACTTTGGAAGACATTCATTTCAGACTGAAGTAAACTAGCTACTCATCATGATTTGGTCATGATGAACATGAAGTCTATGTCACTTCTTGGTGAGAGTGTGGGGGTGTGGCTTAAACCAGGCTCCATCTATGGACTTAAACTCTTTCTGTTTCGGTAGCGATATATAAAGTTTTTTAATTTAAAATAAATCTACAAAATCAATGTCATTATTTCAACTTCCCTATAAAATAAATCAAATGGGTGTATTAAAACAAACTTTTAAGTACTTTTTTCATGAATTGAAATGTAGGGGTTAGAGGCCACAGCCACCTTCCAATAGGAAGTAACATATAAAGGATGTTTTTTTATACATTTAATTTTATATTATCTCAATGAATGTATTGTGAATACATTTTTGAATAGTTCAACTAGCCAATCTACATTGACACGTTGTGAGCTTGTAGACTGGCCATTTTAACTATTCAAAAATATTTTGCAAAATAGTAAAAAAAAAAAAAGGCAAATAAGTTTAGGGATAAGGGGTTTAGCTGTGACGAAAATGGAGCCCAATGTGTCTCACCCACTAACCCATGATGATCAAATAAGCACAGAAATGTATAGTTGACCATTTGACATAGACATAGCCTAATTATTATTGAATATTATTGAATATGGATTGCAGGAGACCACACTGTCTAGGGGGTACTGTTGCCAGTGGTGCAGCTCCGGTTCGGTCTCTATCCTTGTATTACTCTATGGTGTATACCTATAGGCGTACATGGAGATCAGGTTGTCCAGAGTCACAGATCCGACCGCTAGGCCCATAAATGGTGGTATGCATATTATGTGACCGACCGACTCTAGTAATACAAAGATGCTTATTAGGCATAAGGGATAAGGCTAAATCAGGTTAAATGTTAACTTGCACACACACATTTTGGTGGCAATCTAAAGCCCTGTGCAGGATATGAGATTCAGAATAAAGAGTTTTTCTAATATACGGACAAGCGGGCATTTTCTGACCCTGGACTACAACAATGGCATCCTTTGCTATATAAAAATGAATAGATATGAATAAACATAAACAACAAAACCAACAGAACATTGAGGAATGGAGATGGGAAAAAAACTGCTGGCAGACTGGCTTCTAAAGACAAGTCTTAACTGAGGCCTCTGTTTTAAGGAGCGGTATGAATCTCCTTAATATTTCTGCTTTTCTATTCACCTCCCAGCAAACAGAAAAGTGAGCTAATTTATAGTAGCTTCTTCCCCCTTCTTTTTCCAGTGTGGATATGCTGATGTCTCTTCAGGTAACCTGACTGATGGAAACTCTTGTCACTTGTCAATGTTCACAGTGGAAAGGTTTTTCTCCAGTGTGAACACACTGGTGTTTCTTCAGGGAACATGAGTGCCTGAACCTCTTGCTACAATGTTTACAGTGGAAAGGTTTTTCTCCAGTGTGAACACGCTGGTGTTTCTTCAGGGAACATGAGTGACTGAAACTCTTGCTACAATGTTTACATTGGAATTTTTTTTCTCCAGTGTGGACAAGCTGATGTGTTTTCAGATTACTTGACTGACTGAAACTCTTGTCACAATGTTTACAGTGGAAAGGTTTTTCTCCAGTGTGAACATGCTGGCGTTTCTTCATTGCACTTGACACACTGAAACTCTTGTCACAATGTTTACAGTGGAAAGGTTTTTCTCCAGTATGAACACGCTGATGTGTTTCCAGAGTACTTGACTGACTGAAACTCTTGTCACAATGTTTACAGTGGAAAGGTTTTTCTCCAGTGTGGATACGTTGGTGTGCCTTCAGGGAACCTGAGCCAATGAAACTCTTGCTACAATGTTTACAGTGAAAAGGTTTTTCTCCAGTGTGGATACGTTGGTGTGCCTTCAGAGAAGTTGACCTAGTGAAACTCTTCTTACAATGTTTACAGTGGAAACTCTTGTGAGGCCGTTCATCATCGTCTTCACTGGTCTCATCCCAATCATCACGGTCTTTAGTGACTTCAGTGTCAGATTCAAGTTCAACTTCGACTTCAGAGCAGTGGGAAGAGATGTATTCTTCTTCATCATAATTTTCTTCTTCACCTTTCACTGCTAGTAATGTCAATATTGACCCATCTGGTCTTTGAAGATCTCCCTGTTCCTCTTTAAGCTCCTCCTGTTCTTCTTTAATGTGAGGAGGCTCTGGTTCCTCCTGGAGCAGACTGGGGCTCATCTCCCGTTTAATAGAATCCTCCTCTTTACACACAACCATGTGCAGGATGTCTAGGAGCAGATAAATTACATAATAGTTAATACTAGATTCCTAAAATGTAAAACTATTCGTCCAGTCCTTGTTCCATGTAGAAAATGAGCCACCTTCAAAGTTTTAACAACAGATCAGCACCTTAAATATTGTGTAAAATAAATATATAGTAATTAGAATTGCTATGTTTAGTTACTCTGACCTTGTCTGCATGCAGGTAGTCCGCCAGACCGATTCAGCCTCAGTACACCGCCAAGACACAATTTGCCAGCGCCTAGACTACACGTCAGTAAAATATAGGCTACCATAGTGCATAATTTAGCCAGTGACTGTACAACGGAACCATTTGAACATTGGCAAGAGGCAACAGTCTCACAACGCGAGATTAGGCTATAACGTCACCTTTAGTAATTAGAAAACACTATTATTAGTATCTAATGCGAGAACTGTAACGAGCGCACATGGCTAGCTGTGATAGGAAGTCGGAACGGCTCTACGCATGTGTGACTGGTCTATCTGGCAGTGCGCCACCTATAGCCACTTGGCATGCACAGTTGCACACTACAGTGTGTTCAATCTCTGTTGTGAGTCCATCTAAACGCAGAAGTTAGAACGCAATGAGACTTTGTCTCTCTAGTCTAGGTGGTCCTCAGAGGAGCCCTCCATCGTCGCTTCCAGTCATCCCCGGTTCTCCTTACATCTGGCCATATGGCTTTGCGCTCCTGCGTCGTTCTTGAGTAGGCCTACATCCACATTGTGTGTTGGTTCCCACAGCACTACTTTGCTGGCTGGCAGTTATTGATGTCTTTGTCAGTGTCCTGCTATAGTCTCATTCTCCTGGCTGCTATTTTCTGTCTCTCCTTTGGCATTCCGTCATGAAGATTATTGTTGGCAACATGTATACCCATGTTGATGTACTGCACACTGCACGCAGCATCCTGGTGTAGCAGCCGTCTACAGACTTCTGCAGGGTTGGTTTCATGGCCCAGCAGTCACTGCCGTATTATACCAATAACAGTGTTCTATTTTTTGTGTTGGCTATTCAAAAATAGCAGATGTAGAAGCACGCAGCACGGCACAAAGTACATCTGATATATATTTAATTGCTTGAATAATTATGAATTGCTTAAAAACTCATTTAATAAATGAGTTTTAATTTACGTAGATCTCGGCCAATGGCGGTATACGTGTTAAAGAATGGGACTCAGGTATTACGACACTTTAACTGCCAGAATTCATTAGAGAGCGTTTTACACCAACCTTTGAAAAAAATAAAATCATAGAATATTCTGTGTCATTCGAGGGCATCTGCGTATGGGTGCCCTCAAATGACGCGCACGGATGTGCTAGAATCTGTAAAATAGTCCTGATCCATACGCAACAATCAGTTTGAAGGCTACAGGCTCTGGTGTAGAGCTCTGGTGTACAGATGTCCCATAGGAATGCATTATGTGGTGCTTTTATACCGACTCCTACTACAGTGTTGATTTTGTGACTTTTTGTAAAACGGTGACAAAAGACAGAAAAAAGGGCATGTGTAAATATCCCATATACTACACAATTCACATCACAGAAATGAAGGTACATCAATGGAATTATATTTGTTATCACTGTATCACTGCTGCTGTAATATCCTTTACAGTAAACATAATGTCACAATAATACACTGGAATGGATAAACAGGTAAGTAAAACAGTTGAGTACGAAACAAACAGTATCAAGCATGTACTCAAATGCAGCAAATCAAACATTTAGGTACCAGAAAGGCATGACAAAGTAGCACATGTCCAACAAACAAAAGCACAGAACTCCAAATACACCACTCTTTCAATGAAACATAACATTTACAATGTATTCGGAAAAGTTCTACATGTACTTACAATCTTTGACTCTTGAGCACAAACAAAAAGCCTGACCGTCAAATGAAGCTGGCTTCTCATACTGAATTCACACTGAGTGACTGAGACTAAACTACCTGCACAGCAGCACTGCAGCAGATTATCCCTTGATTGCTAACACTCAATAGGCAGCACCTGGAGTCTAAATGAGCATTAACAGGAAGAACTCTATGCAGAAAACAAGAAACAAAATACATTGGCCTGCCCCTAGAGGGTGTTAAAAACTAACAGCACTGAGGCCAGAACAGTTTTAATTTAGTTTTTAGTCACATGTTAGTCACCTGGAATGTTTTAGTGTTAGGCCCTTTCCCAATTCCTTTTTTTAACCCTACCCCTCATCCCTTGCCCCTACCCCTCAGCCCTTGCCCCTTCCCCCTACATGTGTCAAGGGGTAGGGGGATAAATCATCACCCTAGGAATTGGAACGTCCCTAAATATTGAACGTCCCTTGTAGATATTGATATATTGATATACAACCTGTTCTCAGAAAATAGCTGATCTGCAAGCTCACTACAGGCCAGTGGTCCCCAAACTTTTTCCTGTCAAAAAGAACCCCATTTGAAGAGATATGCCAGGGACCCCATAGATTTTTACGAATCTAGCAGTGTCACGGACCGCCAGTGTGACATGCATTAGTCCATGGACCCCCATTTGATGGCATTTCTGTCTCTGGGACCCCCAATTTATATTGTGAAATCAATGTCAATTAACTCTGAGTGTACAAATGGACCCTTATGGGTCCATTTGGTTCCAAACTATCATTTAGCTGGGGACCCCCTGGAACTCTCTCAAGGACCCCTGGGGGTCCCCATAACCCACTTTGGAAACCACTTTCCATAAGCTGTAGATCGGCTATTTTGGGAGAAGAGATGGAACGTAAACATTGCTGTGGTTATGATGAAATAAATATATTGTAATTTTGTCTCATCTTGGTAGCCCACCAGAATGTAATTGAGCTAGCTCATTCTGACACCTGCTCAACAGGTGTACCTGATTGATTCATTGATTATTGTATTAACAGTTTGTATAGAATGGATATACAGGGTTAGAAAAAGGAAAAACAATTTACAGTATAGAAAGAAGGGGCTGTGGTCACTGTGTTCATTGTTTTTAATATAATTAAGAACAGTCATTTTCTATCATGTCCTATGACAAGTCGTAGTATGCTAATGCTACATATGATATGAATGACAATGTTTCAAATTCAACAACATTTAGGACAATGAAAATGCCATCGTGATTCATCTCCATCCAATGTACAGGCTGTACAGCAGCTTGCAGTCTGTTCCAACCTTTGCTAGAGATTGCGATATTTTTGGCGATGCAGATTGTTAACACATTCAAATAATATTGGTTATTATCATATTCTTCCATAAAAAACAGTTTTTGTCAGTCAAAGTAAAATTTCGACAGATCATGTAAAATGACTGTTATACAAAGCAAAATGTACCTAGGTCTAAAATGTAATATCATACATGTTGATGATTTGCCAATGGATAGAACCATGTGAATCATTTAGCAATTCAATTGTCTGAAGTAGCTTATTCTAGTCATTGTTTTCTAAAATGGTGGCTATGGGTAAGATGAGCCAATGACCGGGGGTAAATTGAGTCAATGGGAATCACTATTCATATTTTTGAGTGGTGTAAACCACTCCTACAACTGGCTTTGTTTGTCTGTGCAGAAAAAATGAGCATGGTTGCTATGTTCACCCTGTTCACCCGGGTGTGATTTCATTACGTCAGACATGATTTCATTACGTCAGACAGGCTATATAAGACCTTACACCACTCAGTTCACACGGGTGTGCTTTTTTTATTAAGTCTTTGCTACTCAAATTATACTGAATGACCTTTAATTTGCATGTACATACTCATTTAAGAGAAGTTTGCAATATTGTATTAACAATATTGCAAATATAAGGTTCTGAATAACAAACTTTATTTAATTGTCTTAATATTGTTTAAATAATAAATAAACAAATAAATAAGGCTATTTGCAAAAGGGAAAACTGTTATTATATTATTATCGATAAGTGAATACATTATCTGTTCAAGTTTAAGCTTTTAACATTAAATTATCATGTGGTTCGACTTGCCCCTCGACTTGGATCAACTTACCCCTTACCTGGGGCAAATTGAGCCACATGACCACTTTTTAAAAAAAGGTCATATTTTCATGGCCCTTTGTCATAGATGCTTACTCATCATTTCAATTGATAGAAGACATCCTGAAATATGGGTAGATCATTAGATTTTACTGCCATCTCATTTTGCCTTGCTTCCAGGACAACTTAAGCAAAAACCTTACCCCGTTCTCCCCTATGTGTTTCGGTAGTGACACTCCTTAAAACCACACACTGATTTTCAGACTTGGAAGACATGCATTTCAGACTGAAGTAAACTAGCTACTCATCATGATTTGGTCATGATGAACATGAAGTCTATGTCACTTCTTGGTGAAGAGTGTGGGTTAAACCAGGCTCCATCTATGGACTTAAACTCTTTCTGTTTCGGTAGTGACATGAAAACATGGGACATTTTTTATATAAAGTTTTTTAATTTAAAATAAATCTACAAAATCAATTTCATTATTTCAACTTCCTTATAAAAGAAATCAAATGGGTGCTATAAAATGAAGCCGACCCTCTATATATTCTCCGACCAGGCTTGTCACGATGACTAAGCCAGTTAGATCTATCCATATATGGTTCTACCATATCTATCTGATATCAGCACTAGGTCGGCTCGGGCCCAAATATAGGGATTGTCATACTAAACATGTCATATGACATATAGCCCAACGTCCTAGTCAGAGTCTTCGTTACAGCCACCCCAGATTTCACGTTGAAATCTATACCGCATCCAGAAGACTCAGACAATTTTCCTTTCTTTCGGCTAGGTTCTAACAGGCCAGGCCTGGTAGTTATCCAGCAAGGGAAGCTCTCGAAGATGTTAATCTCTCTCCATTAGTCTGCTGACGATCTGTGTATGCTCACAATCCAAGCTATTTGGCGATCAATGCTCCCTCAATATTATTGACTTGGTTTGGCTGTACGGCAGGAGATACCTCGGAAGATACAGCCACCCCGTGCAAAACTTGAAGATCTCTCATGATTCTGATACGCAACTCTTCAGGTTGACCCTTCAATCCGACCTGCTTGGCAACTGTGTGTAACAAAATGGTTCGCCCTGAACCATCATCCAGAACTGCATATACTTCCATTACTTTGCCACAATTGCAAATTAGAACTTTGCACACCTTTAACATGACATTTCTCCCTTTAGGCGGTGGATAGCCCACATGCAAGGACTCTCCTGCTATAGTCAAGATTGTAAAAGCTGGCTGCGGTAATTCCTCTTGTAAATCCTGTCCCGTCTCGATCTTAGGTGTCCTAGGGTTCCGCAAATGTTCATCTGCTCTCCGGTTCAACCGGCTCCTATTAATACTGTGAAAAGCCAGAGGGTGCCTTCCACCACAGTTCACTCCTAGTCTGTAGTTTACAGTTTATTGCCTGATGACGACGTCTATTGCTGATAACACAGCTTCATCTGTCATATCAAATCTCGTCGTTTGAACCTGCCGCATACCCCAAGATGGTGTGTGCCGCTATTACAGTAATGCCATCTTGCTGGTTACTTGGTGTACGATCGGCAGAATTGGGTGCTACTACCGTACCATGCATGATGACTGTTCGTCTCCGGTTATGCTCATGGTCATTTCTGCGAGAGTGACCGTCCAGCCTCCTTGCTGGACTACTTCGGTCCCTATGAACCTGGACTTCTGGTCCGTCAGCTTGCACTTTCATCTCGATATCCTATCGGTGAACGAAGCCTCTGCCGTCCTCCGACTGCTCCAACATCTATGGGAGGGTTGATATAGCTCCGATGCCCTTGCATCATCATGCTGTCCAGACAATGCTCTCATGATATCCACTAGAGCCTTCTGGCCCTAATGACATCTAAAGCTCTAGGTGAAAGCCTTCGTTACACTCTGCCACCCCCAGATTTCCCATGGAAATCTGTACCATATCTAGAAGGCTTGAACAGTAGACCCCTCAGGCCACCCCAATACAAGCATACGGAGGCTTGAACATCAAGCGTCAGCCATTCAGACCACCCCATTGAGGGCGTCCAGGCGTCCCGCTTTCTTTCTTTGATGTTACGGTGGGTCATAAAAACCTCAAGATCAAATCACATGCCACCCATTAAGGGCGTTCCCTGTCAATGGGTCAGAGTCAGCCAATCCGTGCAGTTCCAGTTTGAACTCCTGCACATCACCAGTGCTCTGCACATCACCAGTGCTCTCTCTTTCCTGCACATCACCAATGCTCTGCACATCACCAGTGCTCTGCACATCACCAGTGCTCTCTCTTTTCTGCACATCACCAGTGCTCTCTCTCCTGCACATCACCAGTGCTCTCTCTTTCCTGCACATCACCAGTGCTCTCTCTTTCCTGCACATCACCAGTGCTCTCTGACTCTAAGGGCCGGGGAGGTCTCACGGCTCCGAGATTCTGGCATCCAGATTCTGGTAACCGGGTGGGTCTCACAGCTTCGAGACGCTGCTGCTCACCTACGGAGGAGCCAGGACCGACAGAGCGTTCGTGCTCTGACGGCGACAACTGGGTGGGTCTCACAGCTTCGAGACGCTGCTGCTCACCTAAGGAGCAGCCAGGACCGCCAGAGCGTTCATGCTCTGGCGGCAACAGAGTGGATCTCACAGCTTCGAGACGCTGCTGCTCACCTAAGGAGCAGCCAGGACCGCCAGAGCGTTCATGCTCTGGCGGCAACAGAGTGGATCTCACAACTTCGAGATACCGCTGCTCACCTGCGGAGCAGCCAGGACTGCCAGAGTGTTCAGACTCTGGCAGCAACTGGGTTACCATCTGGTTAGAATCTTGCCACTGAGTCAGGGGTTAGCCATTCAAGGTATATGGGTTGTAAAGCCAGATACCTTGGTTCGTATGTGTCTGGAAGACTTCAGCATCCCGTTACTGCGGTAAGCCCTAATCCGGCTCGAAGGACCATATAAAATAGCTCAAGGCTGTATTGCTGATTACTTAGCTTAGGACCCCCGCAGTGGTGTCCGGTTAGAACTTAAACCAGGATGCTTTGACTTCTGCCTTCTCCCTGAAGCCGACCCTCTATATATTCTCCGACCAGGCTTGTCACGATGACTAAGCCAGTTAGATCTATCCATATATGGTTCTACCATATCTATCTGATATCAGCACTAGGTCGGCTCGGGCCCAAATATAGGGATTGTCATACTAAACATGTCATATGACATATAGCCCAACGTCCTAGTCAGAGTCTTCGTTACAGGTGCATTAAAAAACAACTTTTTTCATGAATGAAATGTAGGGGTTAGAGGTTGGGACAGCCACCTTCCAATAGGAAGTGACATATAAAGGATGTTTTTTTATATATTTAATTTTATATTATCTCGATGAATCTATTGTGATTAATTAGACCATACTATGACATTACTACAGTGAAGTCTGAATACTAAAATGTGTTGTTCATTGTCAATTTCATTGACTGCAATTTGAACCAATTCGGTAGAATGGCCCATATAATGTGAGCTGTGCTTTAAAAATGTCTACAGAGACTGCCTGTTGAAGGTACAGTGGGAGTTTGTTCCACGCGGTCGGCCCGTAGAAGCAGAAAGCTGCTTCACCGTATTTTTTGTTGCCATTTTTTTAGGCAAAGTGAGCAGGCCAGCAGGGGTTCATGTGTTTGGTCCGACGGAGCATTGGTCCGAACGACAACCTACCTCAAACCCTCACCCTAACCCTAACCTCCCCCGGGGAAGCACACCTAAACCTAACCCCAACCCTCTCCCGACCCCCAACGCACCACGGACCAATGCTCCTTCGAACCAATGCTCCGTCGGACAATAGTATGCCTCCCGGCCAGCAGTGGAAGACCTTAGGGGCGGTTTGGGACATATTTAGGCAGTCAGTCATGTAGATAGGAAGATGCAAGACCATTGAGAGCTTTATAAACAAGTCAAATAATTTTAAAATCAATCCTAAAAACAACCGGAAGCCAATTCCGAAGCCAAAATTCTCTCATCTTAATTTTAGTTAAAACTCTGGCTGCCGCATTTTGTACAAGTACTTCTCTAATCTACTTTTCCATCTAAACTCCTCCTTGTTGTCGTGTATTTTTCTATACACTAACTCAATAAACTAGGGAAGAATAATGTTCTCTAAAGCAGACTGTAGAAGAGTAGTGAAAACCAGGCATCAAAGCATCAGATGAAGAAACACAGGCAGAGATGAAATGACGGTCCCATCAGAGTTGTATTTATTTCAAAAGTACAAGTACAGAGCAGAGCTTCCCGCGGCCCTGGGTGGCCCGCGGGAGCACACAGACTGCCTGACCGTGATGGCCAGCCAGCCCAAGACTAGTGACTATTTAATTGACAACATGACAAGATATACGTTTTACAAACAGCTAGAGTTGAATACGAGGGTGGAGTTACAGACTTTACATACAAATCAATGGTAGGAGATAGCAGATTGCTGTCTCACTGTGTGTTTTGGTTCACACCTGAGCGAGCTTCAAAGGACTCAGGACAATGCCTGCCCTACAGGGTACTTGGGCTGAGATCTCTAGTGAAGGATGATTCTCAGACCAGCCCTTCTGACTAGACATAGGGCTCCATTTTCGTCACCGCTAAACCCCTTATCCCTAAACTTCTTTGCCTTTTTTTTACTATTTTGAAAAACTTTTGCATAGTTCAACTAGCCAGTCTACATTGACACGTTGTGAGCTTGTAGACTGGCCATTTTAACTATTCAAAAATGTTTTGCAAAATAGTAAAACAAAAAAAAGGCAAAGAAGTTTAGGGATAAGGGGTTTAGCTGTGACGAAAATGCAGCCCAATGTGTCTCACCCACTAACCCATGATGATCAAATAAGCACAGAAATGTATAGTTGACCATTTGACATAGACATAGCCTAATTATTATTGAATAAGGGATAAGGCTCCATGCAAGATAGTGCCCGGAGTCTGCAGTGCATGCCCATGAAATAATCTCAGACCTTACAGATCGCTACAAGCCAACAGCACTTTTTTTTGCAGGTGATTCCATACAATAATAATACAGCGCTTTTCTGGGTACCCAAAGTCGCTTTACAGACATTTTAGTACAAACATTTTTATTAGATTAAAGAAACTAGTTAAAAAGGTTAAAAACTAGGAATCAAAATCAAAAAAGGACAAAGGGTGTGTGTGTGTGTGTGTGGGGGGGGGGGGGTTATGTAGGGAAAGCCAGTTTGAAAAGGTGGGTTTTGAGTGTGCTTTTGAACATTTCAAAGGTGGGGGCAGATCTGATGTGAGTTGGGAGTGAGTTCCAAAGAGAAGGGGCGGCCACTGCGAAGGCCCTGTCTCCCCAAGTGTGTTTGTAGGACTTGTGGGGTTCCAGTTGACAAGTCAAAAGTAGCAATTGCGCATGGGAGGCAATCCAACTGAATTGAAAGATTTGATCAAAAATAATCTGTTTGTCTTGTGTGTAACAATGAATCTGACTCATTTATTCAGTTACGCCAGTCACTTAGAAAAAGAAGAAAAGGTATTTAACTCCAGTAAACACTAAATATGAAGTGGTGAATGACCAACCTAATAATCGTAAACTCACACGCATGCATCAGGTTAAATGTTAACTTGCACACACATTTTGGTGGCAATCTAAAGCCCTGTGCAGGATATGAGATTCAGAATAAAGAGTTTTTCTAATATACCCCGGACAAGCGGGCATTTTCTGACCCTGGACTACAACAATGGCATAATTTGCTATATAAAAATGAATAGATATGAATAAACAAAAATAACAAAACAAACAGAACATTGAGGAATGGAGAGGGGGGAAAAACTGCTGGCAGACTCCAAAAGACAAGTCTTAACTGAGGCCTCTGTTTTTAAGGAGCAGTATGAATCTCCTTAATATTTCTGCTTTTCTATTCACCTCCTAGCAAACAGAAAAGTGAGCTAATTTATAGTAGCTTCTTCCCCCTTATTTTTCCAGTGTGGATATGCTGATGTCTCTTCAGGGAACCTGACTGATGGAAACTCTTGTCACTGTTTACAGTGGAAAGGTTTTTCTCCAGTGTGAACACGCTGGTGTTTCTTCAGGGAATCTGAGTGACTGAAACTCTTGCTACAATGTTTACATTGGAAATGTTTTTCTCCAGTGTGGACAAGCTGATGTGTTTTCAGATTACTTGACTGACTGAAACTCTTGTCACAATGTTTACAGTGGAAAGGTTTTTCTCCAGTGTGAACATGCTGGTGTTTCTTCATTGCACTTGACACACTGAAACTCTTGTCACAATGTTTACAGTGGAAAGGTTTTTCTCCAGTATGAACACGCTGATGTGTTTCCAGAGTACTTGACTGACTGAAACTCTTGTCACAATGTTTACAGTGGAAAGGTTTTTCTCCAGTGTGAACACGCTGGTGATTCTTCAGGGAACATGAGTGACTGAAACTCTTGCTACAATGTTTACATTGGAATTTTTTTTCTCCAGTGTGGACAAGCTGATGTGTTTTCAGATTACTTGACTGACTGAAACTCTTGTCACAATGTTTACAGTGGAAAGGTTTTTCTCCAGTGTGAACATGCTGGTGTTTCTTCATTGCACTTGACACACTGAAACTCTTGTCACAATGTTTACAGTGGAAAGGTTTTTCTCCAGTATGAACACGCTGATGTGTTTCCAGAGTACTTGACTGACTGAAACTCTTGTCACAATGTTTACAGTGGAAAGGTTTTTCTCCAGTGTGAACACTCTGATGTCTGATCAGAGAAGTTGAACTAGTGAAACTCTTCTTACAATGTTTACAGTGGAAACTCTTGTGAGGCCGTTCGTCATAGTCTTCACTGGTCTCGTCCCAATCATCACTGTCTTTAGTGACTTCAGTGTCAGATTCAAGTTCAACTTCAGAGCAGTGGGAAGAGATGTATTCTTCTTCATCATCATCATTTTCTTCTTCACCTTTCACTGCTAGTAATGTCAACATTGACCCATCTGGTCTTTGAAGATCTCCCTGTTCCTCTTTAAGCTCATCCTGTTCATCATTAATGTGAGGAGGCTCTGGTTCCTCCTGGAGCAGACTGGGGCTCCTCTCCCGTTTAATAGAATCCTCCTCTTTACACACAACCATGTGCAGGTTGTCTAGGAGCAGAGAAATTACATAATAGTTAATACTAGATTCCTAAAATGTAAAACTATTCTTCCAGTCCTTGTTCCATGTGGAAAATGAGCCACCTTAAAAGTTTTAACAACAGATCAGCACCTTAAATATTGTGAGTAGTAATTCGAATTGCTATGTTTAGTTACTTTACTTCACACGCAGGCTCTGATATTGTCTGCATGCAGGTAGTCCGCCAGACCGATTCAGCCTCAGTACACAAGTCACAATTTGCCAGCGCCTAGACTACACGTCAGTAAAATATAGGCTACCACAGTGCATAATTTAGCTAGTGATTTCCCATCATGTAGCTATGTATTGGCAACTCATAACACGAGTGCACCCTCACAGGAGAGCGTGCACTGGGGCTTGACAATTATCATTATCAACATGCAAGATATTAATCTCGTCACAAAATGGAACAATACAGCCTGCTATAGGCTGACACTCGCAGTATATTCTTTATATATTTTTAAGTATATATTATATATTTTGTACTTGATTGGGTTTTACACTAGTGCTATTCTATTTAGAAAAGCCTCCTGTGGATAGGTGTTGAAAAGTAGCACTAAAACAGAATTAAACAGAAGAGTAATTCCTGCACACATCCAAGTGCTTAATATCTTGTTTCAATTGCAGCTCATTGCAATGTTTTGTGAGCTTGTAGATCGACTATGTATAAGGCATCTGTTCACGCCACAATATAGGGATGCTAGGGTTCAAATGGTTAAACCTCGAAAAATACAGGCAAATATCTGTGTTCTCACACAGTTCAGACTCACTTTCTAGTCTAGTCTTTCTAGACACCTCGTCTCCTACAGAGAGACACCATAACATCTGTTTGAGAGCTACACCCATACTGTAAAGGCAATCACAAGGTGAACTTATATGGTCCAGTTTTCTTTCGCATTGTATTTTTGCAAAATGTGATGTGCCTTTGGATATGGTAATAAGAATATAAACATTAAATAGAATATATTTAAAAATTAAATTTGAGGGATATTCCAATGATTGATTTACATATCGGGATATTATCAGTGTCATTATTGTATAGTGAAAATAAGTGGCAGCCCTACAGAACAGATTAATTTAAGAGAGGAAAGAGCATGAAACTTACTGAGGTGTGGGTGGTCTTCAGGTTTAATATAAATGTCGTCAGGTTCCTGTTTAATATAAATGTCTTCAGGTTCCTGTTTAATAGAAACGCCCCTGGCTGCAGAGTTCATCTTCACCTGCAGTCTGGACTCCACACACTGGCCTGAAATCAAGTGAATAAGGAAGGGCTTTAGTAACTGGAGAGCTAGTGGTGTTAGCATGCTTACATGCTTCTTAAAAGGATCCCTGGCTAATGAGACAAATATGCCTTAAAACATTACACTTGCCCTCTATAACTAAAAGAATAAAATAAAAACACCTTCAATATTTTATTTCTTTCATACTTCTCCTGTCGCAATTTGATGATGTCATATGATCCATGTGTGGTCCAGCCCTATGGAATTATGGAATGCACTTGCTAATAACAAATATAAAAAATATTGCTTTGATGCTCATATTAACTTTAGGAAGTATTACGTCATTTTGTATTAGCACACATGCATCCCATAATTCCATAGGGCTAGACCACACATGGGCATATGACATCATCAACTTGCGACAGGAGCAGTCCCTATTCTCGCAATTTATGAAAGAAATACAATATTTATTCATTATCATTATGATTATTATTCATCATCCTTTTAAAGCACAATTCAAATTAGATTTTTAGCTTTTTCAGAAAACTGTCAGGATGTAGAAGACATTTTTTGAATGGGTTAAGGGCTTAATTTAAAGGTTTTTAATGGTACTCAAACTTTCAACCCCTGAATTGACCATGATCCAAAATGTATATACCTGTTATTGTTATTGGATGAACCTAAGGATCATAAAAAACCTTCAACGATTACTTTTGCAATTTATTTTGGGTCACACCCGTTTTGCTTAGATTGACTGGCCTACACTGAATCACATCCGTTTTACAGGTAAAAAAGTAGGTGAAGCGTGACGAGGAATTTCCCATCGTGCATTCACTCTTCTCACAGCTCCCAGATAACGCCAAGGCCTGTCTAAACACAATGCCTTCCTGTCACCTGTGACCATCTCTACTGACTTTGAAGCTCTGAAACCATGCTGTGAGAACACAGTGTGTCTGACACTTTGGCTCTGGTGACCTGTTCCCCCCCCCCCCCCCCCACCCCCCTCTCTTCCTCTAGCAAATGGTTCTTTCATCTCTGTGTATTCCTGTCTGCATCCTGTCATCCTGTCCCTAAAACCTTCTCTCGTATCTCTTTCTGCCCCACCTTCTGGGTGTGGTCTATCACTGCATATAAACTGTATCTCTGAATTGTGACATGATGGCTACATTGACCCGCCGGTGCTGCAGCATCGATGTAATGCTGTGCACGTTAAATAAACCATCATCAAGCTTGCCTCATGATTCCTGACGCGTTTAGTGTGTACAAAAACTGCCACAACAATTTGGTGTCTAGAAGTGGGATCCAGCGACGTCTGAGCTCCGGGAGATCAAGCCACGATTGTCCATCACATCAACGCTACAGAGATCAACAGGAAATCCGCGGCTGCGATCTACGGAGTTCAGCGCCTGGATTTAAAAAAACCCGTGGCTAGTTGGCTACACTGAAACGGTGAGAAATTTCCAATTTCCAAACATATTCCTGACAATTGAAGTGCTACATTTTTAAAGGGTTTAATTAAGTATGCTAAATTCTAAGACCATATTTTGCCAGCCTATCTATTGTGTAAATCTGGCCTAGTGGACAGAAAACGACCTTGCATTAAATAACACAACGACACCTTGTTACACTGTGGAAACAGCAAAAGATATCTTGTTGCACAAGCAGCATAAAGACATTTTGCTGTCCTCACAGAATAGCACAAAGATAGTTGCATGTTTTGAAAAACAACGACACCTTGTTAATCTGTGGAAACAACAAAGATACCTTGTTGTATAAAACAACATAAAGACATTTGTTGTCCTCACAAAATAGCATAAAGATAGTTGCATGAAGTCAAGTTTGTAACACAACGACACCTTGTTACTCTGTGGGAAAACATAAGATACCTTGTTGTATAAAACAACATAAAGACATTTTGTCCTCACATAGTAGCATAACGATACCGTGTTACATTGCAGTCAAAATTGTAACAAAAAGACACCTTGTTATCCTCAAAGGATAACATAAAGATCGTGTTACTTAAGACTAGACAGTCCACATTGCTGTGTACTGAGAGAAAAGTGTGCCGGTCCCAGAGAACAGGGACAGGTGAAAGTGATGCTAGGTGTACATTGATGAAGTTGTATGGATGTGAAGAAGAATCATTTAGAAGAACGTAAACATGTAATTTGAACCAGTTGTAATCATTTTGGGAACTTTGTGTAATGTTGTCATTTGTTGCAATAATTAGACTAGATACATTTGGTCACTACATGTGTTAATTTGGTTAGTGAGCTAGGAGACGGCCGGTCTAGACTCAGAGCAATCACTCAGCCTGAGTACCTTGCTTTGTTCTATACTGTTTGAAGCCGTCTGAGGTGTTGGAGAGATATTTAGTATTCTATTGTCCTTCAGGAACCGTTTGGGACACCAAATGTGTATGTTAATCTTGACTCCACCTCTGAATTCAACTCTGTCTATGTTTCATTTCTATCATTGATCGATAAGGTTATGTGAAATTCGTTTAAAAAAAGTGATTTGAAGTTACAGACAGGGTATTGTGAGTGTCGTGATGTGTCGAAAAGTGATAGACTCCCCCCTGCATATGTAGTTTTTCCTACTCGCCTGCGTTTTCCTCCTGTCTGCAGGTGTTGCCACGGATCGGCCCAGGCCTTGACTGCCCCCACCCCAAGCCAGCCATCCAAACCCGTCCAGCAAAACAGCCAGCATTCCAGCACGTGATTGTCATGTCTCCCAGCCTGCCACAGAACATGCAAACCCCCTCTCTACAGACAGCTGTCCCATCCACTCTCCATAACAGCCTGCCGAAGCAGCAGGCAACACCTCAGCCCTCTGCCCTCTCCAACGACAAGGAGGATGCTCCTGGAGTGACACATGCCTGCAGCCTCTGCAACCGCACAGCCTACTCCTCAGTTCTATCCATTCTGGAAGGAGCACAGATGTTTGCTGCTCTCAGCCTATTAGAAGAAACGCAGAAAGGACAATTCAGTGACGCTGACAGCAGCCAGTGCTCATCCTGCATTGACTTTTCCAACCCAGTGCTGGCTGACAGTGACAAAGTCAGCAGCAACAGTGACATTCAACCCCGTTGCCCATCACCTGAGCCATCTTCAAACCATGATGGCAGGGGACGTGGAATGAACCACCACCAACAGTTGAATGATGGCCGTTTCAACTGCAACAGCCCAGACCATTGGAGACCGGCCTGCACACAGCCAAGAAGACCAGCTTGCCCACAGCTGAAAAAGACTAGAGGTCAGAGAGTGACCAAGCAAACTCAGCTGAATGATCCGGCCTGCACACAGCCAAGAAGACCAGCTTGCCCACAGCTGAAAAAGACTAGAGGTCAGAGAGTGACCAAGCAAACTCAGCTGAATGATGGGCGCTGTTTCAACTGCAACAGCCCAGACCATTGGAGACCGGCCCTTCCCACAGCCAAAAAGAGGGGCCAAGCAACTCCAAGGAAACAGAGACCAGAGGGATGAAGAAGCCGGATTGGCTGGCGGGGGGTGGCGGACGGGAGAGCTGGGCCGATGCGGGGCTGCACGTCCAGACGAGGATTCAATCATCATCCAGGTTAAGTAAAAGTACTCATTATGTAGGATGTCTCACATCAAGACTAATTGTGATTTTGAGTTTTGTCGAGTTAAATTAGTTAAGAAGTTGATTCAAGAAATAGAGTCTATGGGGTAATTTGGAGAATGTTTAAATAATTTTAGCTTTATTGAGATTAATTGATGCCCTGTGTCAGACGGCCGAGATCCCGGTGCCCCTCTCATACGCTTCAGTATAAAATCGTCTTAGAATTAGTAGAGCTGATTATTCTTTTCTCGTGCTTGTAGATTGACCCTTTTACAATGGCCAAAAATAATAGGATTTATAGGATTAAAGTGGTTAAAATAGGTTATGTTTGAAAGTGCTAAAATTTGTGAAGAACATTTCTGGAGAAAATATTTAGGTGAATTTATGGGCAGTTTCTGTGTCGAAATGTGGGCTAGAGTAGTCAACAGGTGAAATGGTAGTCAAAATAGTTTAATCTATTACCTCACTCAGTTATCCTGAGTGTGGGGCTAAAGTAGTCTTGATGAAAGAGTAGCATCGATGACTGGTTTACTAGTTATCACTTCATTTTGATCAAGTGACTGTCTAATATAGACTTATTAAAATTGTTTTATGTAGAAAGAATTTAATCTAAATTCCCCAGGCAGGCCATGCCCTGATTGATATTAAAAGTTAGTTTAAGTGTTTAAAATTAAGTGGCTCTTTAGTTCCTAGAGAAGTGAGCCTTGCTAAGCCATGCACCATACAGTATAGGTCAGGAGGCTATCACCTGGTTTTTCTCACTATCAGCAGCTGATCAAACATGTAGATTTATTTTTCCGTAAGTCTAGCTCAGTATTCCCATAAAAATAGTTTTATGGTTGAAGACTTGGATAATTGATACTCCTACTAATACAACTTATGGTAGCATTTAAATCAATTCTGTAAATGTGTGTTTGTACAGGCATGGAATCGACTCATTGAAATAGGCATAGTGGTATTAGACGCAGTCTTCTACCAAATTTTCTTATTTTGGTGGTGGGAACGGCTGGGTACACATCCAGTGTCGGGAGGAACTTAGTTCGCCCTGCCGTCAAAGCCTGAGTTTGGGGTAAGGGGAGCCAGGAGGTTTCGATGAGACGATCACATGCCTGGCATATTGCGTGGTGTGAAATGTTTGCTATTAGACAGTAATGAATGTGTGAATGAATGACTGGATGTATTTCATAGTTACAAGGGGGGACCTACATTAGGGAATATACATATTATGACTTCAAAGGACTTGTGCAGTCTCATCTCCTGCTTTAACAGAAACCCCCCACAGCACAGGACAGCAAGCCCTGCCCCCTAACTGTTTAGCCCGGTGACCTCATTGCAAGGACACAGAACCAGATCCGGTGTGCAGCGGCGCGTCTACACAGCGACGAACAATGGCGCCCAGGAGCTGCGCGCCGCAGTCAAGCCAACAAGCAGGTGATACATGCTACTATCTACCAGCGGCAGCAGACAGCGTGCTGTTATACCTGCCCAGCGGATGGAGAAGCGATCATCATCAGGCTTTCACCACGTGCACCTCGGTGCAGCACTGCAGCGGAGAATGTCGGCCTACACCAGAGCAGGCTGCGAAATGCCTCACTACTCTGCCCAGCCTATGGATGGACAGCGGAACAGTCATCACGTCACCTATGCTCAGCGGCGGTCAAAGAGAGGTCCTGAATGTGAGCGGTGGCGGAGAGGAGGGTGTTGACTCGCCATACACTCATTTAGTGGGGCTGCACCTATGGGCTGCGCTGACCAACATGATCTGCTGAGACATTGTCATTGTCTCCAGGTTGCAATGGTGATTACAGTCCTCACACATACACAAAGAGCTTTATTTGACAAGTACACACTCATAACCGCACCTAGAATAGACAATGCATTGCATACAGGAAAGGAGCACAGCCTGAGCCCAAAGAAAATGCCCCAGTCACACCATACGGTCTTCAGTGCACGCGGCCTGCTAGGAGGACTGTACGACCACTGACCAGACACACGCACGCACGCACGCGCGTCACACACACGCCTCGCACCCATTGGACGCGCCAAACGTTCAGCCGAGTACCACAAAGGCACCTGACAGCCCGGACTGACCACGATCAAAAAAGAAAAAAGAAAAAAAAGTATCACTGTACTCTTAACGTTATATGCTTAAACCCTTGTGTCATTATTTTGCTTAGCTCAATTATGTTACAAGTGCTTCTATTTGTTATGTATTTTCTTGATGTATTATTTTGATATTGATGGAAAATTCACAATTATTGTTTAATTAAGTTGTTGTTTAATTAACAAAAGGAGGGATTTGACGAGGAATTTCCCATCGTGCATTCACTCTTCTCACAGCTCCCAGATAACGCCAAGGCCTGTCTAAACACAATGCCTTCCTGTCACCTGTGACCATCTCTACTGACTTTGAAGCTCTGAAACCATGCTGTGAGAACACAGTGTGTCTGACACTTTGGCTCTGGTGACCTGTTCCCCCCCCCCCCCCCCCCCACCCCCCTCTCTTCCTCTAGCAAATGGTTCTTTCATCTCTGTGTATTCCTGTCTGCATCCTGTCATCCTGTCCCTAAAACCTTCTCTCGTATCTCTTTCTGCCCCACCTTCTGGGTGTGGTCTATCACTGCATATAAACTGTATCTCTGAATTGTGACATGATGGCTACATTGACCCGCCGGTGCTGCAGCATCGATGTAATGCTGTGCACGTTAAATAAACCATCATCAAGCTTGCCTCATGATTCCTGACGCGTTTAGTGTGTACAAAAACTGCCACATCAATTTAAAAGTATCACTGTACTCTTAACGTTATATGCTTAAACCCTTGTGTCATTATTTTGCTTAGCTCAATTATGTTACAAGTGCTTCTATTTGTTATGTATTTTCTTGATGTATTATTTTGATATTGATGGAAAATTCACAATTATTGTTTAATTAAGTTGTTGTTTAATTAACAAAAGGAGGGATTTGACGAGGAATTTCCCATCGTGCATTCACTCTTCTCACAGCTCCCAGATAACGCCAAGGCCTGTCTAAACACAATGCCTTCCTGTCACCTGTGACCATCTCTACTGACTTTGAAGCTCTGAAACCATGCTGTGAGAACACAGTGTGTCTGACACTTTGGCTCTGGTGACCTGTTCCCCCCCCCCCCCCCCCCCACCCCCCTCTCTTCCTCTAGCAAATGGTTCTTTCATCTCTGTGTATTCCTGTCTGCATCCTGTCATCCTGTCCCTAAAACCTTCTCTCGTATCTCTTTCTGCCCCACCTTCTGGGTGTGGTCTATCACTGCATATAAACTGTATCTCTGAATTGTGACATGATGGCTACATTGACCCGCCGGTGCTGCAGCATCGATGTAATGCTGTGCACGTTAAATAAACCATCATCAAGCTTGCCTCATGATTCCTGACGCGTTTAGTGTGTACAAAAACTGCCACATCAATTTAAAAGTATCACTGTACTCTTAACGTTATATGCTTAAACCCTTGTGTCATTATTTTGCTTAGCTCAATTATGTTACAAGTGCTTCTATTTGTTATGTATTTTCTTGATGTATTATTTTGATATTGATGGAAAATTCACAATTATTGTTTAATTAAGTTGTTGTTTAATTAACAAAAGGAGGGATTTGACGAGGAATTTCCCATCGTGCATTCACTCTTCTCACAGCTCCCAGATAACGCCAAGGCCTGTCTAAACACAATGCCTTCCTGTCACCTGTGACCATCTCTACTGACTTTGAAGCTCTGAAACCATGCTGTGAGAACACAGTGTGTCTGACACTTTGGCTCTGGTGACCTGTTCCCCCCCCCCCACCCCCCTCTCTTCCTCTAGCAAATGGTTCTTTCATCTCTGTGTATTCCTGTCTGCATCCTGTCATCCTGTCCCTAAAACCTTCTCTCGTATCTCTTTCTGCCCCACCTTCTGGGTGTGGTCTATCACTGCATATAAACTGTATCTCTGAATTGTGACATGATGGCTACATTGACCCGCCGGTGCTGCAGCATCGATGTAATGCTGTGCACGTTAAATAAACCATCATCAAGCTTGCCTCATGATTCCTGACGCGTTTAGTGTGTACAAAAACTGCCACATCAAGCGAGAGAGAGAGAGAGATTTTAACAGGCATCAAACAACCGGCCAGTACGATTTTTTTCCCCGGTTTTCCCAATGCATTCTTACGGAAGCAGTACTGCACATGTGAACGGGGGTTGACTGGACTACATGTTTATTTAAGCCTGATTTTAAGCGGTTGTTTGATGCCCATGTTAAAATGTTAGGTGCCTATGTTAAGTTTATCAACTGTATCTTGGTTCTGATACCTATATACTTTTTTTAAATAAATACTGCGAAAGGGGTTTAATCGACGGGCTCGACCCAGCTAGACTCCATTTCTACCAGCGCAGGGATAGCTTTCCTCGGAACCTCATCTCGAAGCTAAAGCGTATAGCGGCATAGATATAGAGGTTCCAAACGGAGCTAGCTGAAACTATAACTCTCTCTCATGTCTGTCTCTCATATGTATATAGCCACTGCATAGTACAACACACTGTGCACAAATTATAGAATATTCCACATCATTCGAGGACATCTGCATACGGGTGCCCTCAAATGACGCGCACGGATGTGCTATAATCTGTAAAATAGTCCTGATCCATACACAACTAGAAAAAGTGCCCGTCTGGGCACAGGTCTCCACCAGGAGGATAGGAGTGTGTGTGTGATGTTTGGCAAAATGTTTAGGAGGAGTGTGTGTGTGTGTGAGAGACTCGGCCTGTTGTAGCGCCACCATGAGGCTTATTTGAAAACTGTCAAGTGGCATTTCTTCCAAAGCCTAGTGGGGATATGCATGCACAGTTTCACCAAATTCGGACGCTGTGTTGAGTAGTTTTGGCGATTTGTACAAAACGGGTACAAAGCGGGCTACTCCTGAAAAGTTTAGAAGCCAATCGTAGCCAATGAGGGTGGATTATGAGAAATAAAAAAAACAGTCTTGCTCACATGACTATGGAGAGCATGTGTACCGATTTGCGTGAAATTTGGATAAAATCTGAAGGAGTAATTAGAAAATGTGTTTTACATATGTCGGCCTCCAGGTGGCGCTATAAAGAGCAGATGTGAAAAATTCCAGGCAAAGGTTTTTCCTTGGCCTCTAGGGAGTGTGCATACAAAGTTATCCACAGATCCGTGCAGTTAGAGGTAAAAACACTTTTCGGCCAGTTATAGCGCCACCATGAGGCTGAGTTGAAAATGTTCATGTGGCATTTCTTCCTCTGCCTAGTGGGAATGTGCGTGCACAATTTCACGGAAATCACATGATGTGTTCATGATTTGCAGCATTTTGTTTGAAACTGAGCACTCCTGCGAACTTTGGAAGCCAATCTTAGCCAATCAGGATGGAGTCTGAGAAAAAAAGACGGGTTTCATTGAATGGCTCTAGAGAGACTGTGTACCAATTTGCGTGATGTTTGGACAAAATCTGTAGGTGTACAGTCCAAAAACTTGTTTTGCACAAATTGGCCTCCTGGTGGCGCTATAACAGGCCGTTCTGGAAATGTTGGGGCAGAGGTTCATCGTTGGCATCCAGGGAGTGTGTGTGCAAAATTTGGCATCGACCGGGTTAACGGTGACGGAGATTAGCTGTTCACAGACGGACACACGGACACACGGACAGAGTGCAAAACATACTCTCTCCCCATGCCTTCGGCCTGGTGGAGACAACAATCGGTTTGAAGGCTACAGGCTCTGGTGTAGAGCTCTGGTGTACAGATGTCCCGTACACTGACGGCGTAATCAGCGCCTCAAACGGTGACTCCGCCCACCCCCGGGGGAAGTTGTGATTTGAGCTCGTTCACTGCAATGCAATTTGCGGCATTTTCAAAACAATATTGAGCAGAGTAGCGATTATCAAACGTATTTGCAATGCCATACATTGAAAGATCTGTTGCCCGTGGACAAGGCACGCTACCTCCGCAAGTTAGATAGCATCGGCATAGATGTTTGTCCGTATGTGATTAAGGATTGGACCAAGTTGCATTGGCAGCCATAGAAAATTCTTACCCCAGGCTAAAACCGGATGTGACGTTTTTGGGCGTTCCTGTCTAGCGTGGTGTCAGTGTATAGGAATGCATTATGTGGTGGTTTTATACCGACTCCTACTACAGTGTTGATTTTGACAGCACATTTAGATTTTAGTTTTAGTCATAGTCTCTTGAATAGTTTTTCTTCTGCCCTCACCACGTATGCGTGATTGCGTGTGCGGCTATGCAGCGAGCTAAACATCCTTCCATAAAAAGCAGTCAGAGGAGTGGATCTTGACAAATCTTTTATATAGAAGTTAAACTGTAAAAAGACAGAAAAAAGGGCATGTGTAAATATCCCATAATACTACACAATTCACATAAACATCACAGAAATGAATGTATTTGTTATCACTGTATGCTGTAATATCCTTTACACTGTAACATAATGTAGCAATACACTGGAATGGATAAACAGGTAAGTAAAACAGTTGAGTACGAAACAAACAGTATCAAACATCAACTCAAATGCAGCAAATCAAACATTGAGGTACCACCAGAAAGGCATGAAAAAGTAGCACATGTCCAACAAACGCACAGAACTCCAAATACACCACTCTTTCAATGAAACATAACATTTACAATGTATTCGGAAAAGTTCTACATGTACTTACAATCTTTGACTCTTAAGCACAAACAAAAAGCCTGACCGTCAAATGAAGCTGGCTTCTCATACTGAATTCACACTGAGTGACTGAGACTAAACTACCTGCACAGCAGCACTGCAGCAGATTATCCCTTGATTGCTAACACTCAATAGGCAGCACCTGGAGTCTAAATGAGCATTAACAGGAAGAACCCTGTGCAGAAAACAAGAAACAAAATACATTGGCCTGCCCCTTAAACACTAACAGCACTGAGGCCAGAACAGTTTTCATTTAGTTTTTAGTCACATGTTAGTCACCTGGAATGTTTTAGTGTTAGTCTAGTTTTAGGGTAGTTGTATTTATACAATGTAGTTTCAGGAGTGGAGACCACCCTCTGCTTACCACTGCCACTCTGTTCTCAACCACCTCCCGCCTCCACTCAACGGCCACTCCCCATTCAGAATCACCTGTATCCACTACACCTGCCTCCTCTCACCACAGCCAATCCCTGGTGCAATCACCACAGTATAAATACACCTGCGATCTCTCAACCAAGTTGTTTGTGCTGCTTCATGACAGACCAAACATGGGTTGTGAGTACTGCACTTGTAGATCGGCTATTTTCGCCATTCTTCACCCCAACCTCCTCGATTCTCTAGGAATCCAGGGGAAGCAGTGACGGAGCAGAGACGACCAACCGCTCATCCCGAGTAGAGCAAAGATGGCCGTCAGCTCCAGAGACTATGCCCCCACCCTGAGTCTCGCCCTACCTTGGGTTCCTCACTCCATTCCACATTAATTTCATTGTTTCAAAAAACTTCTTTCATCTCCCAAAATGTGTCACTACAAACAGACTTTTACCTTCGAATAAAGATACTTATTTTAATCTGAAAAAAAACAAAAATACAAAAACATACAGAAAAAATGTTGAATTATTGAGAGTAATCAAAATCTAAACGCTTTGTAAGATGTATAAAGTTGATTATATTGATTTCAGCATTATTTGTTTTGTCAGCATTACACTGTTTGAACAGTGAATAACTCTAGTTTCTTACCTTGTGGCTCGTGCTGGTTGTTTGGAGAATTATCATCCAATAATTATAATCCAACGTTTGTTTGTCTGGAGATCCAACACTGTCATATTATTAAAGTAAGTCAACTTTAAGAAGAGCTGGTCATTGTGCTGCAGTCAGTGAGAAGCTGCTCCACTCTCTGACCTATATATTTGTGCAACTGACTGGCATGAGGGTAATTACTTATTTGGCAGCACCTGCTTTCATATACTATTAATATTTTTCTAATAAGGTTTGGCCTTATAGAGTTTGGATATTAATGAATTCATTAACACAAATGTTTCTCCCAGGGGGCTCTGATGTGCATGCCTCATTGTTATTCATTCATTGATATTTAAAATAAATATTTGAATGAATCATGCTGTAGGCTAGTAGTCCTGTACTTGATTTTGAGCTTTTCCAAAGTCAGTCAAATCTATTTGTAGTGTTTCAGATCAAGATTGTTTTCTGTGCCTATATCAAATAAGACAAAAATAAAAAAGGTCTTGGTCTTAACTCGGTCTCGCCTTGCGGCGGTCTCGGTCTCGGCCCCTCTAGGTTTTGGTCTTGGTCTCGGCCCCCTAGGGTTGCGGCGGTCTCGGTCTCGTCTTTGGTCTCGACCCCTCTAGGTCTTGGTCTTGTCTTGGTCTCGGCCCCCTAGGGTTGCGGCGGTCTCTGTCTCGTCTTTGGTCTCGACCCCTCTAGGTCTTGGTCTCGGCCCCCTAGGGTCGCAGCGGTCTCGGTCTCGTCTTTGGTCTCGACCCCTCTAGGTCTTGGTCTCGGCCCCCCTAGACTCGCGGCGGTCTCGGTCTCGTCCTGGTCTCGACCCTCCTAGGTCTTGGTCTTGGTCTCGCTTTAGGTGGTCTCGACTACAACACTACACATATTTAGTAGACGCACGTCCCACTGGGAGGAGACCCCGGGGCAGACCAAGGCGCAGTTGGAGGAAACACATCAACTCACTGGCCTTGGAACGTCCCGGAATCCCCCAGGAGGAAATCACTAATGTTGCTCTGGGAAAGGAAGTCTGGACTCTGGAGCACTCTGGTGGAGCTGTTGCCCCCGCGACCCGACTACAGATAAGCGGTTGAAGATGGATGGATGGATGGACATATTTAGTAAAGGCACACTCAATTAACATATTGTATTTTAATAATTTATTGGAATATCTTTCATCTCCCAAAATGTGTCACTACCGAAACATAGACTTTTACCTTCGAATAAAGATACTTATTTTAATCTGAAAAAAAAAACATACAAAAACAATGTTGAATTATTGAGAGTAATCAAAATCTAAACGCTTTGTAAAATGTATAAAGTTGATTATATTGATTTCAGCATTATTTGTAGTTGACATTACACGCCTAACCAATCATGATCTGAAAATATTGGTTGATAACTCACTATCTTTGATTTTAGACCAGTGTTTCGGTAGTGACTGCACTGTTTCAGTAGTGACCACAGCATTGTCTTTACAATTCCATAGTCACTTAACTATTTTGCTAAATATTAACTCATAAGACGCTTTACATTTGCTCAAGCTACTACTAAACTACTAGAATCACTAGAATTAAGTACATTAAAAAGCATAAACATCCAATTTTGTCACTACCGAAACAATCATGTCACTAAATAGTGACAAATTGTTTCGGTAGTGACTGTTTCGGTAGTGTCAATGTTATCTAGTTTTTAGCTTAACTCTACAATGCTAGGCAAAAAATGGCTTAGAAAAACAGCTTTGAACTGATGTACATGGATTAGTAGAGGAGCCTATCAATCAGATTTTGATGCCCGTGATTTTGGAATGTTAATTTTTGGAGACAGGTATATCTTGATTCTTGGGGTTCCCAGAATACCAAAAAAACATGTCTCCAATTTCTTCTGTTGGGTTTTGCATGTTTAATTAGCATAATTAGCTAATGAATTGCCAAAAACGGAAATGGCAATAACTTTGCTTTTAGGTAACTTCTAAAGGTGATCTAAGAGTCCAAGTCTATGTTTGTGATGTCCAGAAAATCATCTGTTACCATTGGAAAGGTTGTATTGTCATACAACCTTTCCTAATTAGCATAGTTAGCATACATTATGCAAAAAACGACGTTAAAATCAGGAAATTGCTGCATTTTTCACATTTAGCTGACTTAGAGAGATGATCTGAAACTCTTATTGACTACTTGAGTATTTTTACATGTCCAGAAATTCCTATCCTACCATAAGTAAATCATGCAACCTTTTGTCATTAGTATAATCTGCATAGATGATTTATTAATTAGTCTGGAAGTAGGAAATTGCCCGTTTTGCTTTTATAGATTGATAAAAGTGATCTAACAGTCTGTTTCTGTTTGTATATCCATAAATTAAACTCTTGCAATTAAGTCATGCAACTGTGCAAATCAAGCTAATCATAGTTATTGAAAACGCCTGAATGGTGCTGCTTGGACACATCATCAGTGACTAACCGAGGATAAGGTGTTTCTGGTCTAAATTCAACTGTAGTAAATTGTATAAATGAACAATCTGAATTACGGAGTGGATACAGGAAATATTTATCACTGTTTGTACCACTGCAAGACAGGCTACTTCTCATCTAAATACAGGTAAGCTACTTTAGGCCATGGCAGAGTTTGACAAGAAAAAGGAAGCGAACATTCCCCTCTTCAAGTTTGTGTGGCGCTACATGAAGATGGTGTTACTGATATACACTTTCATACGTGCTACCCGTGATGGACTCTGGGAACTTCATCTTTCTTCCCTCGATGAGCTATGCAAATACTTCTTTGCTCATGACAAGCAGAAGTATGCCCGGTTGGTTCCAGTCTACCTTGCAGAAATGAAGGCCCTACAGATCCAGAGATCTACCAAGAATTTATGGATGGTCATTTCACTGTCAATAAGAATCAGATACCATTCTGTGCCATTGGGGTGGATCATGCACTTGAGCACATCAATCGCATCATGAAGGTCACTGGAGGCCTTGTGGGCATTACTCAGAATGCCAGTGCTATAGGGATAGGTTCTTCCTGACGGCACCAGAGCTGAGTAGACTTGCTGAAGAAGCACACCAGATGGCAGGCACACAAACATCTACACGAAAGGAGCACCATGACTTGTCCATTGCTGTCTGGACAAGGCAGGAAAAGTATGTCCTTCGATTGAAGCATGTGATCAAGTCATCTTTGAATCCTCTAACATATGATGGCAAAGACCTACCCAATATCATCACAAAAGTTGTGATGTCACCCCACGTGGAGAAAGATGTATGCAGCCAAGACGAAATTGGCCAGCAGAAATGTGTTGCTTTTGTGAAAGAGCAAAAATGAACAAAAATTAAGTCAGTGTCTGGGCCAGAATGAAAAAGGTTCAACTGAAGATGTGGAAGAGTGCAGGAAAAGTAGTGAAGCACAAGCTGGCTGACCAGGTGGTGGAATTGAAGGATGACAGGTCACTGTTTGCTCGAATGCTGATTGTTGCTCGATCACGGTCAGAGATCAACCTCAAAGAAGCCATTGGCCAGCATGAGTTCACTGCCAAACCACGTGCCCTCTTTACAGTGACTGGTGACCTTCAGCCCTGCACAGACAAGAGCAAGCTCATGACCATTCTCGAGGAGCTGCAGAATGAGAAGAGGACTGGTGACGTTGGTGTTGATCAGCAACCACAGAGTGCTGCCACTGACAGTTGTCCCGTGCCAGCTAAGAGTGTAACTGTCATAGATGGAATGGCATTGGTACAGGCAATGGGAAAGCCATGCACCATGGATCAAGACGTGTTCCCAGTGGGCTGACCACTTCATAGCCAAACTGGACACGAAGACCAAAGCACATAGTGAGATCCATGTAGTTTTTGACCGCTATGACATTGCATCTTCACTGAAGGAGGCCACACGTAAGTGACGCCGGGGTGGCAAGCCCCCTACCACTTATCATATGGAAGACAACACACCGATATGGAAGGTATCAGAAAAACAGTTCTTGTCAGGTATCAGCACCAAAGATGAGCTGACTGTCTATCTTGCTAAGAAAGCCCTCCAACACTTCCAGGGGAGACCCAACGTTTTTTATAATCACGTCAAGGCAGGATGTCAACTCAAACTCTATTGATGTAAAACATCTCCACAGCTCTCAGGACACAAGGATAATCCTGCACAGCCTGGATGCTGTCCAAAGAAGGGCAACACAGCTCTACATTGAGTCCCCTGACACTGATGTCTTTGTTCTTGCAATCCGACGGTACCATCAGCTGTGCAAGGACACCTATTTCATCACCGGAGTGGGGAACAAAAAACATCTCACTGGAGCCAGTAGTACAGGCACTGGGTAAAACGATGACTTCAGCCTTACCAGGGTTCCATGCCTTATCTGGAGCTGACCAGACAGGCCATTTTGCTGGCAAGGGAAAGTTAACCTGTTGGCAAGCCCTGAAAAGGTGTCCTGTGGAGGTGGTATCTGCATTTGCTACTTTAGGAGCTACAAAAAAGCTCAGTTCTGACACAGAAAAAAAGATTGAAGCATTTGTTTGCCAGCTGTACGAGCCCGGTACAAATCTTGTGGATGTTGGTGAGCTCAGGTGGAGGTTATTCACCAAGAAACAATTAGAAGCCGAGAAGCTGCCACCTACACAAGGAGCATTAAATCAAGCCATTGCCCGTGCACATTATCAGGCAATGGTATGGGATCAGGACCACATACCTAACCCACATATGCCACCAGCAACTCAATATGGATGTGAGGCTGAGGGAGATAAACTGGTGCCAGTTACAACACGGGATCCCCCAGCCCCAGGCACCATTACCCAACTGGTCAAATGCGGCTGCAAGAAATCACAGTGTATGTCACATTGTTCTTATCGATCCCAACATTTGAACTGCTCTGAGATGTGCATGTGTGGGGCAGATGAAGAGGAGTGTGGTAATGTAAGTAAGGCAGATCTGTTGGGGATTGGCGATGACGAAGATGGAGACCCTTCAATTTAAATGCATTTTCAAAACTTTCTGTAAATATTAGAATTAACAATGTGATCATTCTGTGACCATTTCTCATATTGTGATTTATTTTATATGAGGGATATATATGAAAATCCGCTAATAAGAAAAGGTTTCATATCCTAGTTATGGAAAGAGAATATTTTCTAGACATGCAAACAGACTTACACTGTCTGTAAGATCACGTTCATTAACTAACTTAAAGCAAAGAAATATAGCTATTTCTGGTTTCGGTGTGATTATTACAAGATTATTACATAGACAAAAGGTTGCATGATTTATTTATAGGATGATGATAATTCCTGGACTTGTAAACATACACTTAGAGTCTGTGAGAAGCTTTAAAAGTTAATTAAAAGTAAAAAATGCAGCAATTTGCTGATTTCCACCTGTTTTTTGCATAATTTATGCTAATTATGCTAATTAGGAAAGGTTGTATGACTTCACAATGGTAACAGATGATTTTCTGGACATCACAAACATAGACTTAGACTCTTAGATCACCTTTATAAGTTACCCAGAAGCAAAGTTATTGCCATTTTCTGTTTTTGGCAATTATATAGCTAATTATGCTAATTACACTTCTAAACCTGACATAAAAAATTGGAGACATGTTTTTTTGGCATTCTGGTAACCTCAAGAATTAAGATATACATGTCTCCAAAAATTAACATTCCGAAATCACGGAAACTGATAGGCTCCCCTACTAGATAGACAAAATTGTTTATAATTTTTGAGAAATGATGTGTTTCGGTAGTGACACTCCTTAAAACCACACACTGATTTTCAGACTTTGGAAGACATTCATTTCAGACTGAAGTAAACTAGCTACTCATCATGATTTGGTCATGAACATGAAGTCTATGTCACTTCTTGGTGAAGAGTGTGGGGGTGTGGCTTAAACCAGGCTCCATCTATGGACTTAAACTCTTTCTGTTTCGGTAGTGACATGAAAACATGGGACAGCATTTTTTATATAAAGTTTTTTAATTTAAAATAAATCTACAAAATCAATTTCATTATTTCAACTTCCCTATAAAATAAATCAAATGGGTGTATTAAAAAAAAGTCATTTAAGTACTTTTTCATGAATTGAAATTTAGGGGTTAGAGGTTGGGACAGCCACCTTCCAATAGGAAGTGACAAAGGATGGATTTGTTTATATTTAATTTAATTATCTCAATTAATGTATTGTGATTAATTAGACCATACTATGACATTACTACAGTGAAAAGTCTGAATACTAAATGTTTTTTTTATTGTGGGACTGCAATTTGAACCAATTCGGTAGAATGGCCCATATAATGTAAAAGATCAATTATAAGCAAGAGTGTAGAAGTGAGCTGTGCTTTAAAAATGTCTACAGAGACTGCCTGTTGAAGGTACAGTGGGAGTTTGTTCCACGCCGTCGGCCCGTAGAAGCAGACAGCTGCTTCACCGTATTTTTTTGTTGCCATTTTTTTAGGCAAAGCGAGCAGGCCAGCAGGGGTTCATGTATTTGGTCCAACGGAGCATTGGTCCAAAGGACAACCTACCTCAAACCCTAACCCTAACCTCCCCCGGGGCAGCAGACCTAACCCCAACCCTCTCCCGACCCCCAACGCACCTCGGACCAATGCTCCTTCGAACCAATGCTCCGTCGGACAATAGTATGCCTCCCGGCCAGCAGTGGAAGACCTTAGGGGCGGTTTGGGACATATTTAGGCAGTCAGTCATGTAGATAGGAAGATGAGAGACCATTGAGAGCTTTATAAACAAGTAAAATAATTTTAAAATCAATCCTAAAAACAACCAGAAGCCAATTCCGAAGCCAAAATTCTCTCATCTTAGTTTAATTCAAACTCTGGCTGCCGCATTTTGTACAAGTACTTATCTAATCTACTTTCCCATCCAAACTCCTCCTTGCCCTGTTGTGTATTTTTCTATACACTAACTCACTAAACTAGGGAAGAATAATGTTCTCTAAAGCAGACTGTAGAAGATTAGTGAAAACCAGGCATCAAAGCATCAGATGAAGAAACGCAGGCAGAGATGAAAAGTACAGAGCAGAGCTTCCCGCGGCCCTGGGTGGCCTGCGGGAGCACACAGACTGCCTGACCGTGATGACCAGCCAGCCCAAGACTAGTGACTATTTCATTGACAACATGACAAGATATACGTTTTACAAACGGCTAGAGTTGAATAAGAGGGTGGAGTTACAGACTTTACATACAAATCAATGGTAGGAGATAGCAGATTGCTGTGTGTGTTTTGGTTCACACCTGAGCGAGCTTCAAAGGACTCAGGACAATGCCTGCCCTACAGGGTACTTGGGCTGAGATCTCTAGTGAAGGAAGATTCTCAGACCAGCCCTTCTGACTAGACATAGGGCTCCATTTTCGTCACCGCTAAACCCCTTATCCCTAAACTTCTTTGCCTTTTTTTTACTATTTTGAAAAATATTTTTGAATAGCCAATCTACATTGACACGTTGTGAGCTTGTAGACTGGCCATTTTAACTATTCAAAAATGTTTTGCAAAATAGTAAAAAAAAAAAAAGGCAAAGAAGTTTAGGGATAAGGGGTTTAGCTGTGGCGAAAATGGAGCCCAAGGTGTCTCACCCACTAACCCATGATGATCAAATAAGCACAGAAATGTATAGTTGACCATTTGACATAGACATAGCCTAATTATTATTAAATATTATGGAATATGGATTGCAGGAGACCACACTGTCTAGGGGGTACTGTTGCCAGTGGTGCAGCTCCGGTTCGGTCTCTATCCTTGTATTACTCTATGGTGTATACCCATAGGCGTACATGGAGATCAGGTTGTCCAGAGTCACAGATCCGACCGCTATGCCCATAAATGGTGATATGCATATTATGTGACCGACCGACTCTAGTAATACAAAGATGCTTATTAGGCATAAGGGATAAGGCTCCATGCAAGATAGTGCCCCGAGTCTGCAGTGCGTGCACATGAAATAATCTCAGACCTTACAGATCGTTACAAGCCAACAGCACTTTTTTTTGCAGGTGATTCCATACAATAGTCAAAAGTAGCAATTGCGCATGGGAGGTAATCAAACTGAATTGAAAGATTTGATCAAAAAAATCTGTTTGTCTTGTGTGTAACAATGAATCTGACTCATTTATTCAGTTATGCCAGTCACTTAGAAAAAGAAGAAAAGGTATTTAACTCCAGTAAACACTAAATATGTGGTGAATGACCAACCTAGTAATCATAAACTCACACACATGCAATCAGGTTAAATGTTAACTTGCACACACATTTTGGTGGCAATCTAAAGCCCTGTGCAGGATATGAGATTCAGAATAAAGAGTTTTTCTAATATACCCGGACAAGCGGGCATTTTCTGACCCTGGACTACAACAATGGCATCCTTTGCTATATAAAAATGAATAGATATGAATAAGCATAAACAACAAAACAAACAGAACATTGAGGAATGGAGAGGGGGAAAAAAACTTCTGGCATACTGCCTTCAAAAGACAAGTCCTGTTTTTTAAGGAGCAGTATGAATCTCCTTAATATTTCTGCTTTTCTATTCACCTCCCAGCAAACAGAAAAGTGAGCTAATTTATAGTAGCTTCTTCCCCCTTCTTTTTCCAGTGTGGATATGCTGATGTCTCTTCAGGGAACCTGACTGATGGAAACTCTTGTCACCGTTTACAGTGGAAAGGTTTTTCTCCAGTGTGAACACGCTGGTGTTTCTTCAGGGAACATGAGCGCCTGAAACTCTCGCTACAATGTTTACATTGGAAATGTTTTTCTCCAGTGTGGACGAGCTGATGTGTTTACAGATTACTTGACTACTGAAACTCTTGCTACAATGTTTACGTTGAAATGTTTTTCTCCAGTGTGGACAAGCTGATGTGTTTTCAGATGACTTGACTGACTGAAACTCTTGTCACAATGTTTACAGTGGAAAGGTTTTTCTCCAGTGTGGATACGTTGGTGTGCCTTCAGGGAACCTGAGCCACTGAAACTCTTGCTACAATGTGTACAGTGAAAAGGTTTTTCTCCAGTGTGGATACGTTGGTGTGCCTTCAGGGAACCTTTGACACTGAACCTCTTGTCACAATGTTTACAGTGGAAAGGTTTTTCTCCAGTGTGGACAAGCTGATGTGTTTTCAGATTACTTGACCTGCTGAAACTCTTGTCACAATGTTTACAGTGGAAAGGTTTTTCTCCAGTGTGAACACTCTGATGTCTGATCAGAGAAGTTGACCTAGTGAAACTATTCTTACAATGTTTACAGTGGAAACTCTTGTCAGGCCGTTCGTCATCAACGTCTTCACTGGTCTCGTCCCAATCATCACTGTCTTTAGTGACTTCAGTGTCAGATTCAAGTTCAACTTCGACTTCAGAGTAGTGGGAAGAGATGTATTCTTCTTCATCATCATCATCATTTTCTTCTTCACCTTTCACTGCTAGTAATGTCAACATTGACCCATCTGGTCTTTGAAGAAGATCTCCCTGTTCCTCTTTAAGCTCCTCCTGTTCTTCTTTAATGTGAGGAGGCTCTGGTTCCTCCTGGAGCAGACTGGGGCTACTCTCCCATTTAATAGAATCCTCCTCTTTACACACAACCATGTGCAGGATGTCTAGGAGCAGAGAAATTACATAATAGTTAATACTAGATTCCTAAAATGTAAAACTATTCTTCCAGTCCTTGTTCCATGTAGAAAATGAGCCACCTTCAAAGTTTTAACAACAGATCAGCGCCTTAAATATTGTGAGTAGTAATTATAATTGCTATGTTTAGTTACTTTACTTCACACGCAGGCTCTGATCTTGTCTGCATGCAGGTAGTCCGCCAGACCGATTCAGCCTCAGTACACAAGTCACAATTTGCCAGCGCCTAGACTACACGTCAGTAAAATATAGGCTACCACAGTGCATCATTTAGCTAGTGATTTCCCATCATGTAGCTATGTATTGGCAACTCATAACACGAGTGCACCCTCACAGGAGAGCGTGCACTGGGGCTTGACAATTATCATTATCAACATGCAAGATATTAATCTCGTCACAAAATGGAACAATACAGCCTGCTATAGGCTGACACTCGCAGTATATTCTTTATATATTTTTAAGTATATATTATATATTTTGTACTTGATTGGGTTTTACACTAGTGCTATTCTATTTAGAAAAGCCTCCTGTGGATAGGTGTTGAAAAGTAGCACTAAAACAGAATTAAACAGAAGAGTAATTCCTGCACACATCCAAGTGCTTAATATCTTGTTTCAATTGCAGCTCATTGCAATGTTTTGTGAGCTTGTAGATCGACTATGTATAAGGCATCTGTTCACGCCACAATATAGGGATGCTAGGGTTCAAATGGTTAAACCTCGAAAAATACAGGCAAATATCTGTGTTCTCACACAGTTCAGACTCACTTTCTAGTCTAGTCTTTCTAGACACCTCGTCTCCTACAGAGAGACACCATAACATCTGTTTGAGACCTACATCCATACTGTAAAGGCAATCACAAGGTGAACTTATATGGTCCAGTTTTCTTTCGCATTGCATTTGTGTAAAATGTGATGTGCTTTTGGATATGGTAATAAGAATATAAACATTAAATAGAATATATTTCAACATTACATTTGAGGGATATTCCAATGATTTATTTACATATCGGGATATTATCAGTGTCATTATTGTATAGTGAAAATAAGTGGCAGCCCTACAGAACAGATTAATTAAAGAGAGGAAAGAGCATGCCACTTACTGAGGTGTGGGTGGTCTTCTTCAGGTTTAATATAAATGTCTTCAGGTTCCCGTTTAATAGAAATGTCTTCAGTTTCCTGTTTAATAGAAACGCCCCTGGCTGCAGAGTTCATCTTCACCTGCAGTCTGGACTCCACACACTGGCCTGAAATCAAGTGAAGGAAGGACTTTAGTAACTGGAGAGCTAGTGGTGTTAGCATGCTTACATGCTTCTTAAAAGGATCCCTGGCTAATGAGACAAATATGCCTTAAAACATTATACTTGACCTCTATAACTAAAAAAATAAAATAAAAACACCTTCAATATTTTATTTCTTTCATAAATAGAGAATCATTCACTCAATAAGGACTTCTCCTGTCGCAAGTTGATGATGTCATATGATCCATGTGTGGTCCAGCCTTATGGAATTATGGAATGCACGTGCGAATAACAAATATTAGAAATATTGCTTTGATGCTCACTAACTTTAGGAAGTATTACGTCATTTTTTATTAGCACACATGCATCCCATAATTCCATAGGGCTAGACCACACATGGGCATATGACATCATCAACTTGCGACAGGAGCAGTCCCTATTGAGTGAAAGATTCGCAATTCATGAAAGAAATAAAATACTTATTCATTAGCCAGGGATCCTTTTAAAGCATAATTAAAATTAGATTTTTTTAAGCGTAGCTTTTTCAGAAAACTGTCAGGATGTAGAAGACATTTTTTGAATGGGTTAAGGGCTTAATTTAAAGGTTTTTAATGGTACTCAAACTTTCAACCCCTGAATTGACCATGATCCACAATTTATATACCGCTTATTGTTATTGGATGAACCTAAGGATCATAAAAAACCTTCAACGATTACTTTTGCAATTTATTTTGGGTCACGCCCCTGTTTTGCTTAGATTGACTGGCCTACACTGAATCACATCAGTTTTACAGGTAAAAAAGTAGGTGAAGCGCGAGAGAGAGATTTTAACATAGGCATCAAACAACCGGCCAGTACGATTTTTTCCCCCGGTTTTCCCAATGCATTCTTACGGAAGCAGTACTGCACGTGTGAACGGGGGTTGACTGGACTACATGTTTATTTAAGCCTGATTTTAAGCGGTTGTCTGATGCCCATGTTAAAATGTTAGGTGCCTATGTTAAGTTTATCAACTGTAACTTGGTTCTGATACCTATACTCTTTTAAATAAATACTGCTAAAGGGGTTTAATCGACGGGCTCGACCCACCTAGACTCCATTTCTACCAGCGCAGGGATAGCTTTCCTCGGAACCTCATCTCGAAGTTAAAGCATATAGCGGCATAGATAGAGGTTCCAAACGGAGCTAGCTGAAACTATAACTCTCATGTCTGTCTCTCATATGTATATAGCCACTGCATAGTACAACAAACTGTGCACAAATTATAGAATATTCCACATCATTCGAGGACATCTGCATACGGGTGCCCTCAAATGACTCGCACGGATGTGCGAGTCATGAGGGTGGATTAGGGTGGATTATGAGAAATAAATCAAACAAAATCTGAAGGAGTAATATTAGAAAATGTGTTTTACATATGTCGGCCTCCAGGTGGCGCTATAAAGAGCAGATGTGAAATATTCCAGGCAAAGGTTTTTCCTTGGCCTCTAGGGAGTGTGCATACAAAGTTATCCACAGATCCGTGCAGTTAGAGGTAAAAACAGGTAAAAACACTTAGCCAATCAGGATGGAGTCTGAGAAATCTGAAAGACCCGTTTCATTGAATGGCTCTAGAGACTGTGTACCAATTTGCGTGATGTTTGGACAAAATCTGTAGGTGTAGTCCAAAAACTTGTTTTGCACAAAGCGGCCTCCTGGTGGCGCTATAACAGGCCGTTCTGGAAGTTTTGGGGCAGAGGTTCATCGTTGGCATCCAGGGAGTGTGTGCAAAATTTGGCATCGACCGGGTTAACGGTACCGGAGATTAGCTGTTCACAGACGGACGGACACACGGGCGGACGGACGGAATGCAAAACATACTCTCTCCCCATGCCTTCGGCCTGGTGGAGACAACAATCGGTTTGAAGGCTATAGGCTCTGGTGTAGAGCTCTGGTGTACTGATGTCCCATAGGAATGCATTATGTGGTGGTTTTATACCGACTCCTACTACAGTGTTGATTTTGACAGCACATTTAGATTTTAGTTTTAGTCATAGTCTCTTGAATAGTTTTTCTTCTGCCCTCACCACGTATGCGTGATTGCGTGTGTGGCTATGCAGCGAGCTAAACATCCTTCCATAAAAAGCAGTCAGAGGAGTGGATCTTGACAGATCTTGACAAATCTTTTATATAGAAGTTAAAAACTGTAAAACTTTGACAAGACAGAAAAAAGGGCATGTGTAAATATCCCATAATACTACACAATTCACATAAACATCACAGAAATGAATGTATTTGTTATCACTGTATGCTGTAATATCCTTTACACAGTAACATAATGTAGCAATACACTGGAATGGATAAACAGGTAAGTAAAACAGTTGAGTACGAAACAAACAGTATCAAGCATGTACTCAAATGCAGCAAACATTTAGGTACCACCAGAAAGGCATGACAAAGTAGCACATGTCCAACAAACAAAAGCACAGAACTCCAAATACACCACTCTTTCAATGAAACATAACATTTACAATGTATTCGGAAAAGTTCTACATGTACTTACAATCTTTGACTCTTAAGCACAAACAAAAAGCCTGACCGTCAAATGAAGCTGGCGTCTCATACTGAATTCACACTGAGTGACTGAGACTAAACTACCTGCACAGCAGCACTGCAGCAGATTATCCCTTGATTGCTAACACTCAATAGGCAGCACCTGGAGTCTAAATGAGCATTAACAGGAAGAACTCTGTGCAGAAAACAAGAAACAAAATACATTGGCCTGCCCCTAGAGGGTGTTAAACACTAACAGCACTGAGGCCAGAACAGTTTTCATTTAGTTGTTAGTCACATGTTAGTCACCTGGAATGTTTTAGTGTTAGGCCCTTTCCCAATTCCTTTTTTAACCCTACCCCTCATCCCTTGCCCCTACCCCTCAGCCCTTGCCCCTTCCCCCTACATAATGAGTGTCAAGGGGTAGGGGGATAAATCATCACCCTAGGAATTGGAACGTCCCTAAATATTGAACGTCCCTTGTAGATATTGATATATTGATATACAACCTGTTCTCAGAAAATAGCTGATCTGCAAGCTCACTACAGGCCAGTGGTCCCCAAACTTTTTCCTGTCAAAAAGACCCCCATTTGAAGAGATATGCCAGGGACCCCAAAGATTCTTACGAATCTAGCAGTGTCACGGACCGCCAGTGTGACATGCATTAGTCCATGGACCCCCATTTGATGGCATTTCTGTCTCTGGGACCCCCAATTTATATTGTGAAATCAATGTCAATTAACTCTGAGTGTACAAATGGACCCTTATGGGTCCATTTGGTTCCAAACTATAATTTAGCTGGGGACCCCCTGGAACTCTCTCAAGGACCCCTGGGGGTCCCCATAACCCACTTTGGAAACCACTTTCCATAAGCTGTAGATCGGCTATTTTGGGAGAAGAGATGGAACGTAAACATTGCTGTGGTTATGATGAAATAAATATATTGTAATTTTGTCTCATCTTGGTAGCCCACCAGAATGTAATTCAGCTAGCTCATTCTGACACCTGCTCAACAGGTGTACCTGATTGATTCATTGATTATTGTATTAACAGTTTGTATAGAATGGATATACAGGGTTAGAAAAAGGAAAAACAATTTACAGTATAGAAAGAAGGGGCTGTGGTCACTGTGTTCATTGTTTTTAATATCATTAAGACCAGTCATTTTCTATCATGTCCTGACAAGTCGTAGTATGCTAATGCTACATATGATATGAATGACAATGTTTCAAATTCAACAACATTTAGGACAATGAAAATGCCATCGTGATTCATCTCCATCCAATGTACAGGCTGTACAGCAGCTTGCAGTCTGTTCCAACCTTTGCTAGAGATTGCGATATTTTTGGCGATGCAGATTGTTAACACATTCAAATAATATTGGTTATTATCATATTCTTCCATAAAAAACTGTTTTTGTCAGTCAAAGTAAAATTTCGACAGATCATGTAAAATGACTGTTATACAAAGCAAAATGTACCTAGGTCTAAAATGTAATATCATACATGTTGATGATTTGCCAATGGATAGAACCATGTGATCATTTAGCAATTCAATTGTCTGAAGTAGCTTATTCTAGTCATTGTTTTCTAAAATGGTGGCTATGGGTAAGATGAGCCAATGTCCGGGGGTAAATTGAGTCAATGGGAATCACTATTCATATTTTTGAGTGGTGTAAACCACTCCTACAACTGGCTTTGTTAGTCTGTGCAGAAAAAATTAGCATGGTTGCTATGTTCACCCTGTTCACCCGGGTGTTATTTTTGAGTGGTGTAAACCACTCCTACAACTGGCTTTGTCTGTGCAGAAAAAATGAGCATGGTTGCTATGTTCACCCTGGTGTGATTTCATTACGTCAGACATGATTTCATTACGTCAGACAGGCTATATAAGACCTTACACCACTCAGTTCACACGGGTGTGATTTTTTTATTAAGTCTTTGCTACTCAAATTATACTGAATGACCTTTAATTTGCATGTACATACTCATTTAAGATAAGTTTGCAATATTGTATTAACAATATTGCAAATATAAGGTTCTGAATAACAAACTTTATTTAATTGTCTTAATATTGTTTAAATAATAAATAAACAAATAAATAAGGCTATTTGCAAAAGGGAAAACTGTTATTATATTATTATCGATAAGTGAATACATTATCTGTTCAAGTTTAAGCTTTTAACATTCAAATATCATGTGGTTCGACTTGCCCCTCGACTTGGATCAACTTACCCCTTACCTGGGGCAAATTGAGCCACATGACCACTTTTTTAAAAAAGGTCATATTTTCATGGCCCTTTGTCATAGATGCTTACTCATCATTTCAATTGATAGAAGACATCCTGAAATATCGGTAGATCATTAGATGTTACTGCCATCTCATTTTGCCTTGCTTCCAGGACAACTTAAGCAAAAACCTTACCCCGTTCTCCCCTATGTGTTTCGGTAGTGACACTCCTTAAAACCACACACTGATTTTCAGACTTGGAAGACATGCATTTCAGACTGAAGTAAACTAGCTACTCATCATGATTTGGTCATGATGAACATGAAGTCTGTCACTTCTTGGTGAAGAGTGTGGGTTAAACCAGGCTCCATCTATGGACTTAAACTCTTTCTGTTTCGGTAGTGACATGAAAACATGGGACATTTTTTATATAAGGTTTTTTAATATAAAATAAATCTTCCCTATAAAAAAAATCAAATGGGTGTATTAAAAAAAACTTAACTTTTTTCATGAATTGAAATGTAGGGGTTAGAGGTTGGGACAGCCACCTTCCAATAGGAAGTGACATATAAAGGATGTTTTTTTTATATATTTAATTTTATATTATCTCGATGAATCTATTGTGATTAATTAGACCATACTATGACATTACTACAGTGAAAAGTCTGAATACTAAAATGTGTTTTTCATTGTCAATTTAATTGACTGCAATTTGAACCAATTCGGTAGAATGGCCCATATAATGTGAGCTGTGCTTTAAAAATGTCTACAGAGACTGCCTGTTGAAGGTACAGTGGGAGTTTGTTCCACGCCGTCGGCCCGTAGAAGCAGAAAGCTGCTTCACCGTATTTTTTTGTTGCCATTTTTTTAGGCAAAGCGAGCAGGCCAGCAGGGGTTCATGCGTTTGGTCCGACGGAGCATTGGTCCGAACGACAACCTACCTCAAACCCTCACCTCCCCCGGGGAAGCACACCTAAACCTAACCCTCTCCCGACCCCCAACGCACCTCGGACCAATGCTCCTTCGAACCAATGCTCCGTCGGACAATAGTATTCCTCCCGGCCAGCAGTGGAAGACCTTAGGGGCGGTTTAGGACATATTTAGGCAGTCAGTAATGTAGATAGGAAGATGAGAGACCATTGAGAGCTTTATAAACAAGTCAACTAATTTTACAAATCGATCCTAAAAACAACCGGAAGCCAATTCCGAAGCCAAAATGACATCTTAGTTTTAGTTAAAACTCTGGCTGCCGCATTTTCAAGTACTTCTCTAATCTACATTCCCATCCAAACTCCTCCTTGCCCTGTTGCCGTGTATTTTTCTATACACTAACTCACTAAACTAGTGAAGAATAATGTTCTCTAAAGCAGACTGTAGAAGAGTAGTGAAAACCAGGCATCAAAGCATCAGATGAAGAAACGCAGGCAGAGATGAAATGACGGTCCCATCAGAGTTGTATTTATTTCAAAAGTACAAGTACAGAGCAGAGCTTCCCGCTGCCCTGGGTGGCCCGCGGGAGCACACAGACTGCCTGACCGTGATGGCCAGCCAGCCCAAGACTAGTGACTATTTCATTGACAACATGACAAGATATACGTTTTACAAACAGCTAGAGTTGAATAAGAGGGAGGGAGTTACAGACTTTACATACAAATCAATGGTAGGAGATTGCTGTGTGTGTTTTGGTTCACACCTGAGCGAGCTTCAAAGGACTCAGGACAATGCCTGCCCTACAGGGTACTTGGGCTGAGATCTCTAGTGAAGGAGGATTCTCAGACCAGCCCTTCTGACTAGACATAGGGCTCCATTTTCGTCACCGCTAAACCCCTGATCCCGAAACTTCTTTGCCTTTTTTTTTTTACTATTTTGAAAAACATTTTTGAATAGTTCAACTAGCCAATCTACATTGACACGTTGTGAGCTTGTAGGCTGGCCATTTTAACTATTCAAAAATGTTTAGCAAAATAGTAAAAAGAAAAAAGGCAAATAAGTTTAGGGATAAGGGGTTTAGCTGTGACGAAAATGGAGCCCAATGTGTCTCACCCACTAACCCATGATGATCAAATAAGCACAGAAATGTATAGTTGACCATTTGACATAGACATAGCCTAATTATTATTGAATATTATGGAATATGGATTGCAGGAGACCACACTGTCTAGGGGGTACTGTTGCCAGTGGTGCAGCTCCGGTTCGGTCTCTATCCTTGTATTACTCTATGGCAGGGGTGCCCAAAAGGTAGATCGCGATCTACCAGTAGATCACAAAGGCTGTGCAGGTAGATCAGGTAGATCACATGACATGCCCCTAAAGAGTATTTAATTTAAATATATTGGAGGAAAAAAAAAACATTTCTCCCCCTCTATTTCCCATTCCAAGTGCTTATACTGTACAGAATGTAACACAAACTCTACTATTCCGAAGCCCCCTCAGGTACATATTTAAACTATTTTCAGCAATGGTATAATAATTGATTTGGTGGGTAGATCTTGCCGAGCTGGTCATTCTGAAAGTAGCTCTCAAGTCAAAAAGTGTGGGCACCCCTGCTCTATGGCGTATACCCATAGGCGTACATGGAGATCGGGTTGTCCAGAGTCACAGATCCGACCTCTATGCCCATAATTGGTGATATGCATATTATGTGACCGACCGACTCTAGTAATACAAATATGCTTATTAGGCATTAGGGATAAGGCTCCATGCTTGATAGTGCCCTGAGTCTGCAGTGCGTGCACATGAAATAATCTCTTACAGACCTTACAGATCGTTACAAGCTACAAGTAAGACGCGCAAACACGGGAAGCGAACGCAGCTCGTAAATTGCAATAACAACAATTAGAATAAATTACGTACTTTAAGGTTGTTTTTAAGTTATTTTTGTTTTAAGATTTTTTTTTAGTGTGCGTTTTTGTTTTTTAAGTTTATTTTTTAAGTTAAGTTTTTGTGCGGGCCGGTGGTGTTACAGCATGACACACACAGACAGACAGTTTAGGCCAGCTTCTATAGTTAGTGCTCACTGCGTTCGCAGGTGATTCCACACAATGGAGACAAAAGTAGCAATTGCGCATGGGAGGCAATCCAACTGAATTGAAAGTTTGTCTTGTGTGGAACAATGAATCTGACTCATTTATTCAGTTATGCCAGTCACTTAGAAAAAGAAGAAAGGGTATTTAACTCCAGTAAACACTAAATATGAAGTGGTGAATGACCAACCTAGTAATCGTAAACTCACACACATGCAATCAGGTTAAATGTTAACACACATTTTGGTGGCAATCTAAAGCCCTGTGCAGGATATGAGATTCAGAATAAAGAGTTTTTCTAATATACCCCGGACAAGCGGGCATTTTCTGACCCTGGACTCAATGGCATTTGCTATATAAAAATGAATAGAACAAAACAAACAGAACATTGAGGAATGGAGAGGGGAAAAAAACTGCTGGCAGACTCCAAAAGACAAGTCTTAACTGAGGCCTCTGTTTTAAAGGAGCAGTATGAATCTCCTTAATATTTCTGCTTTTCTATTCACCTCCCAGCAAACAAAAGTGAGCTAATTTATAGTAGCTTCTTCCTCCTTTTTCCAGTGTGGATATGCTGATGTCTCTTCAGGGAACCTGACTGATGGAAACTCTTGTCAATGTTTACAGTGGAAAGGTTTTTCTCCAGTGTGAACACGCTGGTGTTTCTTCAGGGAACATGACTGACTGAAACTCTTGTCACAATGTTTACAGTGGAAAGGTTTTTCTCCAGTGTGGACAAGCTGATGTGTTTTCAGAGTACTTGACCTGCTGAAACTCTTGTCACAATGTTTACAGTGGAAAGGTTTTTCTCCAGTGTGAACACGCTGGTGTTTCTTCAGGGAACATGACTGACTGAAACTCTTGTCACAATGTTTACAGTGGAAAGGTTTTTCTCCAGTGTGGATACGTTGGTGTGCCTTCAGGGCACCAGACACTCTGAAACTCTTATCACAATGTTTACATTGGAAATGTTTTTCTCCAGTGTGGACAAGCTGATGTGTTTTCAGAGTACTTGACTGAGTGAAACTCTTGTCACAATGTTTACAGTGGAAAGGTTTTTCTCCAGTGTGAACACTCTGATGTCTGATCAGAGAAGTTGACCTAGTGAAACTCTTCTTACAATGTTTACAGTGGAAACTCTTGTGAGGCCGTTCGTCATAGTCTTCACTGGTCTCGACCCAATCATCACTGTCTTTAGTGACTTCAGTGTCAGATTCAAGTTCAACTTCGACTTCAGAGCAGTGGGAAGAGATGTATTCTTCTTCATCATCATTTTCTTCTTCACCTTTCACTGCTAGTAATGTCAACATTGACCCATCTGTCCTTTGAAGATCTCCCTGTTCCTCTTTAAGCTCCTCCTGTTCATCTTTAATGTGAGGAGGCTCTGGTTCCTCCTGGAGCAGATAGGGGCTCCTCTCCCGTTTAATAGAATCCTCCTCTTTACACACAACCATGTGCAGGATTTCTAGGAGCAGATAAATTACATAGTTAATACTAGATTCCTAAAATGTAAAACTATTCTTCCAGTCCTTGTTCCATGTAGAAAATGACAGATCAGCACCTTAAATATTGTGAGCAGTGGCGGCTCCAGACCATTTTTACTGGGGGAGCTATAAGGGAGCTTGACTAATAATGGAGGTGCTATGTCCCGCTATGCGGGACGATTTTTTTGTTGTTAGGCCTACCATTAGGAGAGATAACAGGCCATGTTGATCAAAATAACATGTTTTCTAAGTTCTCTAATTGTGTAGACTTAAATTAACTTAAGTAATGCAGCTGTTTAACAATAATTATTATTCAACTCTTGAGTTTAAAATTGAACCAAATGGACACACTTGGTTTCATTTTACACTCTCAAGAGTTAAAGATTTATAAGGGTTCATTTGGTTACCAACTCTCCATCATTTAGCTGGGGACCACCTGGAACCCCCTCAGGGACCGCTGGTGGTCCCCGGACCACTGGTTCAATCAGAACCACTGCTTTTCAAGTTTTAAATACTCCTATCAACATGGGAGAAGGCTTGCTTTATTGCAAATGCCATGGAGGGAAACAAAATCATAAACCACACACACACACACACACACACACACACACACACACACACACACACACACACACACACACACACACACACACACACACACACACACACACACACACACACACACACACACACACACACACACACACACACACACACACACGAGAGCTCTCTCTCCTGTAAGCACGCACACAGTCAGGCTGTCAACATTAGCTTTAGCATGGTCTGTGTAGACTGTGTAGCATCAAGCTATCACAACTGACTGCTATGTTTGTCAACCAAAACTGCCAGAGTTTTGCTTTTGCCCAATTCAAAGAGCTTCTGATCTAACACATTGTGGAGCAAATAAATTAATAACGAGCCCAAGGAACGCGACGACTCGAGTGCTCACAGCTCAACTGCCCAGCCCACACTGGTAGGCTACACTCTGTGCACCGGTCCTGCACAGGCTGACGGACGAGTCACTGGGAGAGAGAGTGGGGAGAGAGGCGGGGCTCACTGACTGCCTGCATTCACATGAATGCGTCTCTCAACCATTCTGTCAAACTTCACCGTGCGTTAATCGCGCGTTAAGTGGGGGAAAAATGTACATTTTGTTTGAGAATTTCTTGGGGGTGCTACGGGATTTTTGGAGGTGCTATAGCCCCCGCAAGCCCCCCCCCCCACGCCACCCCTGATTGTGAGTAGTAATTAGAATTGCTATGTTTAGTTACTGATCTTGTCTGCATGCAGGTAGTCCGCCAGACCGATTCAGCCTCAGTACACCGCCAAGACACAATTTGCCAGCACCTAGACTACACGTCAGTAAAGTATAGGCTACCATAGTGCATAATTTAGCTAGCGATTTCCCATCATGTAGCTATGTATCGGCAACTCATAACACGAGTGCACCCTCACAGGAGAGCGTGCACTGGGGCTTGACAATTATCATTATGAACATGCAAGATATTAATCTTGTCACAAAATGGAACAATACAGCCTGCTATAGGCTTAGAAAAGCCTCCTGTGAATAAGTGTTGAAAAGTAGCACTATACACTAAGCAAATTAATGTCAAATTAATAAACAGAATTAAACAGAAGAGTAATTCCTGCACACATCCAAGTGCTTAATATCTTGTTTCAATTGCAGCTCATTGCAATGTTTTGTGAGCTTGTAGATCGACTATGTATAAGGCATCTGTTCACGCCACAATATAGGGATGCTAGGGTTCAAATGGTTAAACCTCGAAACCTCGAAAAATACAGGCAAATATCTGTGTTATCTCACACAGTTCAGACTCACTTTCTAGTCTAGTCTTTCTAGACACCTCGTCTCCTACAGAGAGACACCATCAAATCTGTTTGAGACCTACATCCATACTGTAAAGGCAATCACAAGGTGAACTTATATGGTCCAGTTTTCTTTCGCATTGCATTTGTGCAAAATGTGATGTGCTTTTGGATATGGTAATAAGAATATAAACAATAGAATATATTTCAACATTACATTTGAGGGATATTCCAATGATTGATTTGCATATCGGGATATTATCAGTGTCATTATTGTATAGTGAAAATAAGTGGCAGCCCTACAGAACAGATTAATTAAAGAGAGGAAAGAGCATGAAACTTACTGAGGTGTGGGTCGTCTTCAGGTTTAATATAAATGTCTTCAGGTTCCTGTTTAATAGAAATGTCTTCAGTTTCCTGTTTAATAGAAACGCCCCTGGCTGCAGAGTTCATCTTCACCTGCAGTCTGGACTCCACACACTGGCCTTAAATCAAGTGAATAAGGAAGGACTTTAGTAACTGGAGAGCTAGTGGTGTTAGCAACTTAGCATGCTTACATGCTTCTTAAAAGGATCCCTGGCTAATGAGACAAATATGCCTTAAAACATTATACTTGACCTCTATAACTAAAAAAATAAAACACCTTAAATATTTTATTTCTTTCATAAATAGAGAATCATTCACTCAATAAGGACTTCTCCTGTCCCAAGTTGATGATATCATATGATCCATGTGTGGTCCAGCCTTTATGGAATGCACGTGCTAATAATAGTTAAAAATATTGCTTTGATGCTCATTAACTTTAGGAAGTATTACGTCATTTTTTTATTAGCACACATGCATCCCATAATTCCATAGGGCTAGACCACACATGGGCATATGACATCATCAACTTGCGACAGGAGCAGTCCCTATTGAGTAAAAGATTCGCAATTTATGAAAGAAATAAAATATGTATTCATTAGCCAGGGATCCTTTTAAAGCATAATTCAAATTAGATTTGTTTAAGCGTAGCTTTTTCAGAAAACTGTCAGGATGTAGAAGACATTTTTTGAATGGGTTAAGGGCTTAATTTAAATGGTACACAAACTTTCAACCCCTGAATTGACCATGATCCACAATTTATATACCGCTTATTGTTATTGGATGAACCTAAGGATCATAAAAAACCTTCAACGATTACTAATTTATTTTGGGTCACGCCCCTGTTTTGCTTAGATTGACTGGCCTACACTGAATCACATCAGTTTTACACGTAAAAAAGTAGGTGAAGCGCGAGAGAGAGAGATTTTAACATAGGCATCAAACAACCGGCCAGTACGATTTTTTTCCTCGGTTTTCCTAATGCATTCTTACAGAAGCAGTACTGCACGCGTGAACGGCCGGGGGTTGACTGGACTACATGTTTATTTAAGCCTGATTTTAAGCGGTTGTCTGATGCCCTTGTTAAAATGTTAGGTGCCTATGTTAAGTTTATCAACTGTATCTTGGTTCTGATACCTATATACTTTTTTTAAATTAATACTGCGAAAGGGGTTTAATCGACGGGCTCGACCCAGGTAGACTCCATTTCTACCAGCGCAGGGATAGCTTTCCTCGGAACCTCATCTCGAAGCTAAAGCGTATAGCGGCATAGATAGAGGTTCCAAACGGAGCTAGCTGAAACTATAACTCTCTCTCATCTCATGTCTGTCTCTCATATGTATATAGCCACTGCATAGTACAACACACTGTGCACAAATTAGAATATTCCACATCATTCGAGGACATCTGCATACGGGTGCCCTCAAATGAAGCGCACGGATGTGCTATAGTCTGTAAAATAGTCCTGATCCATACACAACTAGAAAAAGTGCCCTTCTGGGCACAGGTCTCCACCAGGAGGATAGGAGTGTGTGTGTGATGTTTGGCAAAATGTTTAGGAGGAGTGTGTGTGTGTGTGTGTGTGTGTGTGAGAGACTCGGCCTGTTGTAGCGCCACCATGAGGCTTATTTGAAAACTGTCAAGTGGCATTTCTTCCAAAGCCTAGTGGGGATATGCATGCACAGTTTCACCAAATTCGGACGCTGCGTTGAGTAGTTTTGGCGATTTGTACAAAACGGGTACAAAGCGGGCTACTCCTGAAAAGTTTAGAAGCCAATCGTAGCCAATGAGGGTGGATTATGAGAAATCAAACAAACCCGTCTTGCTCACATGACTATGGAGAGCATGTGTACCGATTTGCGTGAAATTTGGATAAAATCTGAAGGAGTAATATTAGAAAATGTGTTTTACATATGTCGGCCTCCAGGTGGCGCTATAAAGAGCAGATGTGAAAAATTCAAGGCAAAGGTTTTTCCTTGGCCTCTAGGGAGTGTGCATACAAAGTTATCCACAGATCCGTGCAGTTAGAGGTAAAACCAATTTGTGTGATGTTTGGACAAAATCTGTAGGTGTACTGTCCAAAAACTTGTTTTGCACAAAGCGGCCTCCTGGTGGCGCTATAACAGGCCGTTTTGGAAATTTTGGGGCAGAGGTTCATCGTTGGCATCCAGGGAGTGTGTGTGCAAAATGTGGCATCGACCGGGTTAACGGTGCCGGAGATTAGCTGTTCACAGACGGACACACGGACGGACGGAGTGCAAAAATACTCTCTCCCCATGCCTTCGGCCTGGTGGAGACAACAATCGGTTTGAAGGCTATAGGCTCTGGTGTAGAGCTCTGGTGTACAGATGTCCCATACACTGACACCACGGCGCATAATCAGCGCCTCCGCCCACCCCCGGGGGAAGTTGTGATTTGCGCTCGTTCACTGCAATGCAATTTGCGGCATTTTCAAAACAATATTGAGCAGAGTAGCGATTATCAAACGTATTTGCAATGGCATACGTTGAAATTTCTGTTGCCCGTGGACAAGGCACGCTACCTCCGCAAGTTAGATAGCATCAGCATAGATGTTTGTCCGTATGTGATTAAGGATTGGACCAAGTTGCATTGGCAGCCATAGAAAATTCTTACCCCAGGCTAAAACCGGATGTGACGTTTTTGGGCGTTCCTGTCTAGTGTGGTGTCAGTGTATAGGAATGCATTATGTGGTGGTTTTATACCGACTCCTACCACAGTGTTGATTTTGACAGCACATTTAGATTTTAGTTTTAGTTTTTCTTCTGCCCTCACCACGTATGCGTGATTGCGTGTGCGGCTATTCAGCGAGCTAAACATCCTTCCATAAAAAGCAGTCAGAAGAGTGGATCTTGACAAATCTTTTATATAGAAGTTAAACTGTAAAACTTTGACAAGACAGAAAAAAGGGCATGTGTAAATATCCCATAATACTACACAATTCACAAAACATCACAGAAATGAAGGTACATCAATGCAATGATATTTGTTATCACTGTATGCTGTAATATCCTTTAAACAGTAAACATAATGTAACAATACACTGGAATTGATAAACAGGTAAGTAAAACAGTTGAGTACGAAACAAACAGTATCAAACATCAAGCATGTACTCAAATGCAGCAAATCAAACATTTAGGTACCAGAAAGGCATGACAAAGTAGCACATGTCCAACAAACAAAAGCACAGAACTCCAAATACACCACTCTTTCAATGAAACATAACATTCACAATGTATTCGGAAAAGTTCTACATGTACTTACAATCTTTGACTCTTAAGCACAAACAAAAAGCCTGACCGTCAGATGAAGTTGGCTTCTCATACTAAATTCACACTGAGTGACTGAGACTAAACTACCAGCACTGCAGCAGATTATCCCTTGATTGCTAACACTCAATAGGCAGCACCTGGGCTGCGTTCGAATTGCTAGGGTTGTTCCCTACTCCCTACTCCCTACTCCCCATACGGGGATCCAGACTCAGTGGACTCAAATAGTGATTTATTCGGACAATACTCCCTGTATGGGGAGCACCGACTCTGACGTCAATATCGGTAGAGGGCACTATAGGTCCGCGGGTTCATGTACTTTTTGTTTGCATTGTAATCCCCATAGGGTTTTTTCAGATCGCCTCATAAAGAACTGTATGAAAAATAAACAAATCATCCCGGCCGTTTCACTCATTTGGATATGAAGACTACAAAAAAACAGTCAAAACGCTGCTGCTGAAATGATGATAAAAAGGTTATTCTTTTAAAATAAGATAGGCCTATGATTATTATCAATAAATTAATATTATATCCATTATCCAGCAATATGAAAACAGTGCACCACCTTGACAATATGAAAATATCAGCAACATGATTATGAACCCCCGCTAATCCTGGGGGGGTTCATACACGTCCGTGTTGTGAGCTTGTAGATCGGGTACTTTTGGTAAAGAATTACCAAAAGTAGCCGATCTACAAGCTCTGCTCACAATACGGACGTTAACAGAAACAGCAGTCCAATAAATTACTGCCTACATAATGAAGTTTGAATGTATTTAGTGTAATTCAATGAAATAATGTTAGATTTTAATGGCAGGAATGAATTAATATTAATAAAACATATGTTCGGAGACACTAGCCCTGATACATGACTGCCATGATAATCATCATGATGATTATCATGGCAGTCATGTATCAGGGCTAGTGTCTCACATGCATGTACAAAATATATATTGGACTTTAGCACATAGCTTTACAACCTCACCAACCTTAATCCAAAAACTTAAAATTAAAATATAAGGCCTTCGTTCTACAGCAAACAACTCATTCCTCTCCTAACGTCATGCGCTGGGCCTGGGTGATACAATGAATCAGATTAGTAATAGTAATACTATTGCAAATTAATTGTTTTATTATAAATAAATAAAACAAAACAATTGCAAATAAATGCACAGATAATTTGTCTCGAGATCTGTAGCTTCGAGATCCGCCAGGGAAGAAAATAGAGGGGAAACGAAAGTTTAAAAAGTACATTTGTGTTGATTTCTTTCGCTGGTTCAACTTCTGCCTCATCTGAGTTGGAGCGCAATAAGCGCATGCATGCAGAAGCAGCGCACGTGCGCGCAAACGCGTGCATGTGCGCTCAAGAGCAAGCTTGCGCAATGCATTATGGGGCAGATTTGCTTCGCTGTGTTTTTGTAGTGACCATCGGATGGTCCCTACAATTCCCGGTGCATTGTGGGATACTTCAGTCCACTACATTAGGGTGCAAAAATGCTCACTACATATTCGGACACTATAACAAAATGGCGGAACCCCAAAGTAGTGCACTATATGGGGCATAGGGAATGAATTTGAACGCAGCCCTGGAGTCTAAATGAGCATTACCAGGAAGAACTCTGTGCAGAAAACAATAAACAAAATACATTGGCCTGCCCCTAGAGGGTGTTAAACACTAACAGCACTGAGGCCAGAACAGTTTTCATTTAGTTTTTAGTCATGTTAGTCACCTGGAATGTTTTAGTGTTAGGCCCAATCCCAATTGCCTCCCTCAATCCCTGAGCCCTGAACCCTCATTGGGCCTCATGCGCCAACCGTTCTTAAGAAGTTCTTAAGAGGAAATTTGTTCTTAGACCCACCCCCAGTTTTTTAGAAGGTTTTGGGATCCCTCAATCTTTTCTTAGCTGTGATTTGTTCGTAGGTAAGAACAGAATCTACGCACACTGTGGAGCACTCTTAGGCATGGCTGAGGGAAGTAGGGGTGCTGGGGGGGCTGTAGCACCCCCTCCCCCCAGGCACAGCCCCCCCTCGAACAGGAGAGAAAAAAAAAATAAGAGATTTAAATATGCTGTATCACAGTATTGGCACCTTATCCTGGTTAATTGCCTGTGTCAGTTCGTTCATATATAACTTGCGTGTGGAGAGGGAAAGTAAAGGCCACGTTTGCGCGTGAAAATTCGCGAAAATGCGCGAAAATGCGCGTGCATGATGCGCGTGCACGCGCATTTTTGCGGCGCGCGCTGTGCGCGCGCACCCCCAGGTACACGCTCAGCCCCTGCTAGTGTAAAGTACTTCCCACGGGCCTGCTCTTAGGGTGCCTTTTTCGTTCTTAAGTGGAATCTGAAAACATAAAGGAAAAACAGCGCCATCTGCATGATGCTCAAAGTTTGGTCTGAGGACCTCAAGGGGTCCTTGAGGAAGTTCCAGGCAGTCCACAGCAAAATATGGAACATTTACCACTTTAATCCCATTTTATACTTTGATAATAGCCAATCTACAAGCACACAAACGCGTCCCATTACTGCCCATTTTGAGCTTGTAGATCGGCTATTTTCGAAACATTTTGATAAATCTTCAAAACATTTCCCTAGCAGAAAATATTTTCATATGGGGGTCTGCAGAATGCATGTCAATTTGGGGGTCCTTGACATGAAAATGTTTGAGAACCACTGGTTTAGAGTTCACAACCCAACCCAACCCAACGCACCATACCCACCACATAACCCCCACCCCATGCACCCACCATCACCCCCCCCCCCCCCCCCCCCCAAGTTGACTATTGTGAGATAAATAATGAAATACATTCATGATTATTGAAAATATTGAAATATTGAAATTTTCTGTTCACTTCAGTACCTCCACAGTATTATTGGAGTCTGGTGTTCCACCATATTTAGACTTTAGTTTAGGTATTCTTGACTTAACTCAACTTTATTTCTATGTGTGAGGTCCTGTGATTTCTGTGTGCTGCAATCACACACAGGTGTGACTGCAGGCAAGGCCATGGAGTCATGCAAAACCACACCCACCTGGGTGAACACAGGTAGGAAAGTGAATTCCCAATGCCTTATATGGGATTTGTGGGGCGGTTCCCTATGGTAATTAGGATGTTAACTAGGATATGTGGGGCGTCTACCTATGATCATTTGAATGAACTGGCACACCCCTTCAAGTTACGAGGATTTGGATTCATCATCATAAGAACATGCTTACGAACAATTCTGCCTACTTAAGAACGTTTCATGAATCTGACTGGACTTCTCTGGAATTCACTTAGGAAGAAATGTAAGAGGAAAAGTTAGGAACTTATTGGCGCATGAGGCCCACTGACTTTAGTGACGTCAGCTGTATATCCTTGAGGGTGAGAGGTTGCAAGGGCTCCAAATTGTTGTGAAAGGAATGGGACAGTACTTTGAAGATGAGTCCGCCATTACTTTGCATCACTTTATAAAAACTGTCCTTATTCACAGCCAGTGCCTACATGACATGTCTATCATGTCGATTTTAGTATTTAAGCTGATCGTTTTATTATTAGTTTCATAAATACACTTTCCTGTGTGATAGGGGTTGTAATATTCATATATAATAATATTCATTATACATTGCATTTCCATATTATTTTACTTTGCTCATTAGTCATTTGTCATCATATTTCCCTTATTATTATTATTGTTATTAAATATATAGCCTATCCTTCCCTTTGAGAACAGTGAGAAAGCACTATTGTGTTTGTTGACATTGATACATAACTAATTTGCATACTTAAATGATTGACGTTCGGAGGATCCCCAGCATCGATGCTGACTTTGGCAAAGGGCACATAAAGGGGCGGGGCTGAGCCCTCACTGACTTTCAAATGGGACATCCCTCAAGCCCTCGCAGACTTCACATGAACGCGCAGCTACGTCAGTGAGGGCTCATTGGGCCTCATGCGCCAATAAGTTCCTAACTTTTCCTCTTACATTTCTTCCTAAGTGAATTCCTAAGAGAAGTCCAGTCAGATTCATGAAACGTTCTTAAGTAAATTGTTCCTAAGCATGTTCTTATGATGATGAATCCAAATCCTCGTAACTTGAAGGGGTGTGCCAGTTCATTCAAATGATCATAGGTAGACGCCCCACATATCCTAATTAGCATCATAATTACCATAGGGAACCGCCCCACCAATCCCATATAAGGCATTGGGAATTCACTTTCCTACCTGTGTTCACCCAGGTGGGTGTGGTTTTGCGTGACTCCATGGCCTTGCCTGCAGTCACACCTGTGTGTGATTGCAGCACACAGAAATCACAGGACCTCACACATAGAAATAAAGTTGAGTGAAGTCAAGAATACCTAAACTAAAGTCTAAATATGGTGGAACACCAGACTCCAAACATTAAAAATCAATAATACTGTGGAGGTACTGAAGTGAACAGAAATTTTCAATATTTCAATATTTTCGATATTCATTAATGTATTTTATTATTTATCTCACAATAGTCAACTTGGGGGGGATGATGGCGGGTGCATGGGGTGGGGGTTATGTGGTGGGTATGGTGCGTTTGTTTGGGTTGGGTTGTGAACTCTAAACCAGTGGTTCTCAAACATTTTCATGTCAAGGACCCCCAAATTGACATGCATTCTGCAGACCCCCATATGAAAATATTTTCTGCTAGGGAAATGTTTTGAAGATTTATCAAAATGTAGCTGATCTACAAGCTCAAAATGGGCAGTAATGGGACGCGTTTGTGAGCTTGTGGATTGGCTATTTTCAAAGTATAAAATGGGATTAAAGTGGTAAAATGTTCCATATTTTGCTGTGGACTGCCTGGAACTTCCTCAAGGACCCCTTGAGGTCCTCAGACCAAACTTTGAGCATCATGCAGATGGCGCTGTTTTTCCTTTATGTTTTCAGATTGCACTTAAGAACGAAAAAGGCACCCTAAGAGTGCTCCACAGTGTGCGTAGATTCTGTTCTTACCTACGAACAAATCACAGCTAAGAAAAGATTGAGGGATCCCAAAACCTTCTTAAAAACTTCCTAAGTGGGTCTAAGAACAAATTTCCTCTTAAGAACTTCTTAAGAACGGTTGGCGCATGAGGCCCATTGAGTCAGCAAGGGAGTGGATTGGGATTGGGCCTTAGTCTAGTTTTAGGGTAGTTGTATTTATACAACGTAGATTCAGGAGTAGAGACCACCCTCTGCTTATCGCTGCCACTCTGTTCTCAACCACCTCCCGCCTCCACTCAACGGCCACTCCCCATTGACAATCACCCGTATCCACTACACCTGCCTCCTCTCACCACAGCCAATCCCTGGTGAAATCACCACAGTATAAATACACCTGCGGTCTCTCAACCAAGTTATTTGTCCTGCTTCACGACAGACCAAACATGGGTTGTGAGTACTGCACTTGCAGATCGGCTATTTTCGCTATTCTTCAAATTTGCCATCCTCTTCCACCCCAACCTCCTCCTTCCGCCTCGGTTCTCTAGGCATCCAGGGGAAGCAGTGACGGAGCAGAGACAACCAAACGCTCATCCCGAGTAGAGCAAAGATGGCTGTCAGCTCCAGAGACTACGCCCCCACCCTGAGTCTCGCCCTACCTTGGGTTCCTCACTCCATTCCACATTAATCTCATTCTGTTTCAATAAACTGTTAACTTAAGTAGAGGTGTGGTCTCTTACTAGTGAAGTCAACTACATATCATAAGATTTTAGTCGACTAAATCTACAGTTGATTAAGTCTACTAAAATGTATTTGGGTGGTGGGCCTTGATGCTGCAGCATGACGCGTTGTGAGCTTGTATAGATCTGCTATTTTCAGCATGCAACCAAGTGTAAAATGACTTATACTGGATCTCGTGTCCAGTATAAGTCTCTTTTTTTTTAATTTGTTGACGAAATTGTCAATATATTTTAGCCTTAGTTTTAGTCATCATAGCTTGGTTTTTATTTAGTTTCTTTAGTTTTCGTCAGTGAAAAAAGGTAGTTGACGGACATTTTTCGTCACATTATTATATGGGACGAAAAATTACAACTATTCCACAATCTCAGAATGCTATATGGGCCATTCTACCGAATTGGTTCAAATTCAGAGTTGGAAATTGTGTGAAATTTGTATGCTATTTTGGAAAAAAAATATTGTATGTTGCACCAGATCTAAGGGACACATATTTAGTAAAGGCACACTCAATTATCATATTGTATTTTAATAATTTATTGGAATATCTTTCATCTCCCAACATTTGTCACATTTGATACTTATTTTAATCTGAAAAAAAAAACATACAGAAAAAATGTTGAATTATTCAGAGTAATCAAAATCTAAACGCTTTGTAAAATGTATAAAGTTGATTATAGATTTCAGCATTATTTGTAGTTGACATTACACATACACCTAACCAATCATGATCTGAAAATATTGGTTGATAACTCACTGTCTTTGATTTTAGACCTGTGTTTCGGTAGTGACTGCACTGTTTCGGTAGTGACTGCACTGTTTCGGTAGTGACCACAGCATTGTCTTTACAATGTGGTGCCATGGTCACTTAACTATTTTGCTAAATATTAACTCATAAGATGCTTTACATTTGCTCAAGCTACTACTAAACTACTAGAATTACTAGAATTAAGTACATTAAAAAGCATAAACATCCAATTTTGTCACTACCGAAACAATCGTTTCGGTAGTGACTGTTTCAGTAGTGACAATTTGATCTAGTTTTTAGCTTAACTCTACAATGCTAGGCAAAAAATGGCTTAGAAAAACAGCTTTGAACTGATGTACATGGATAGACAAAATTGTTTATCATTTTTTAGAAATGATCCTTAAAACCACACACTGATTTTCAGACTTTGGAAGACATGCATTTCAGACTGAAGTAAACTAGCTACTCATCATGATTTGGTCATGATGAACATGAAGTCTGTCACTTCTTGGTGAAGAGTGTGGGGGTGTGGCTTAAACCAGGCTCCATCTATGGACTTAAACTCTTTCTGTTTCGGTAGCGACATGAAAACATGGGACAGCATTTTTCATATAAAGTTTTTTAATTTAAAATAAATCTACAAAATCAATTTCATTATTTCAACTTCCCTATAAAATAAATCAAATGGGGGTATTAAAAAAAAACTTTTAGGAAAGTGACAAATCATTTAAGTACTTTTTTCATGAATTGAAAAGTAGGGGTTAGAGGTTGGGACAGCCACCTTCCAATAGGAAGTGACATATAAAGGATGTTTTTTTTTATATATTTAATTTTATATTATCTCAATAAATCTATTGTGATTAATTAAAATGTGTTTTTCATTGTCAATTTCATTGACTGCAATTTGAACCAATTCGGTAGAATGGCCCATATAATGTGAGCTGTGCTTTAAAAATGTCTACAGAGACTGCCTGTTGAAGGTACAGTGGGAGTTTGTTCCACGCCGTCGGCCCGTAGAAGCAGAAAGCTGCTTCACCGTATGTTTTTGTTGCCATTTTTTTAGGCAAAGCGAGCATGCCAGCAGGGGTTCATGCGTTTGGTCCGACGAAGCATTGGTCCGAACGACAACCTACCTCAAACCCTCACCCTAACCCTAACCTCCCCCGGGGAAGCACACCTAAACCTAACCCTCTCCCGACCCCCAACGCACCTCAGACCAATGCTCCTTCGAACCAATGCTCCGTCGGACAATAGTAATAATAATAATAATAATAAAACTTTATTTGTATAGCACCTTTCATGACATGAAATGCAGCTCAAAGTGCTTTACACAAAAAAGAAAAGAAAAGCAGGGCATAAACAATACAGTGAGGACATGAATATTTTTTTTTTAAAAAGACAGATAAATCAATTAAAAGCAAGGGTGTAAAAGTGGGTCTTGAGCTGAGCTTTAAAAATGTCTACAGAGGCTGCCTGTCGAAGGTACAGTGGGAGTTTGTTCCACGCCGTCGGCCCGTAGAAGCAAAAAGCTGCTTCCCCGTATTTTTTAGTTGCCATTTTTTTAGGCAAAGCGAGCAGGCCAGCAGTGGAAGACCTTAGGGGGCGGTTTGGGACATATTTCGGCAGGCAGTCATGTAGGTAGGAAGGTGCGAGACCATTGAGAGCTTTATAAACAAGTAAAAGAATTTTAAAATCAATCCTAAAAACAACCGGAAGCCGGTGCAATGAGGCCAAGACTGGAGTAATATGTTCTCTCATCTTAGTTCTAGTTAAGACTCTGGCTGCTGCATTTTGGACAAGTTGTAATCTGTCAGTTGATTTCTTAGGCAATCCAGAAAAAAGTGCATTGCAGTAATCAAGCCGAGAAAAAACAAAGGCGTGGATTAGCGTTTTTGCATCGTCCAGTGACAAATAGGCTCTGATTCGTGCAATATTTCTAAGATGAAAAAAGGCAATCTTGGTAACATGATTAATGTGTGAATTAAAATTCAGTTCAGAATCAATAGTGATCCCCAAGTTCTTTACTGTACTGTTACTTTCTACAGTCAGGTTGCCAAGTCTGCTTTTTATCGATTATTTCTGCTCACTAGAACCGATTATGAGAACTTCTGTCTTATCCTCATTTAGCTTGAGAAAGTTCTCACTCATCCAGCATTTAATGCTAGACAGGCAGGTCAACAGCGGGTCTAAGGCACAGAGATCATCTGGATCTACAGAAAGATATAGTTGGGTATCATCAGCATAGAAATGAAAATTGACTCCGTGATTGGTAATGAGTTCTCCCAATGGCAGTATGTACAGGGAGAATAACAGAGGACCAAGAATTGAGCCCTGTGGAATACCAGAACTGATGTTGTGTTTGTCTGAGTCAAACTCAGCTAGATTGACAAAATAGCTTATGTTTGTTAGGTAGGAGGAAAACCAGGACAGGGCCGTGCCAGACAGGCCTACCCAGTGCTCCAGACGCTGTATTAAAATTGAATGGTCAATCGTGTCAAATGCAGCCGTTAGATCTAGAAGTAAAAGAACGGAAACATGTTTCTTGTCAGCAGACACCCTAAGATCATTCATTACTTTTACAAGTGCTGTTTCTGTGCTGTGGCCTTTCCTAAAGCCAGATTGGAATTTGTTATGCACATTGTTCTGTAGAAACACATCCAATTGATGAAAGATGCATTTTTCTAAAACCTTGCCCAGAAAGGGCAGATTAGAAATGGGTCGGTAGTTACCCATCACAGAGGGATCTGTATGCCTCCCGGCCAGCAGTGGAAGACCTTATGGGCGGTTTGGGACATATTTACGCAGTCAGTCATGTAGATAGGAAGATGCGAGACCATTGAGAGCTTTATAAACAAGTCAAATCATTTTACAAATCTATCCTAAAAACAACCGGAGGCTAATTCCGAAGCCAAAATGATCTCATCTTAGTTTTAGTTAAAACTCTGGCTGCCGCATTTTCAAGTACTTCTCTAATCTACATTCCCATCCAAACTCCTCCTTGCCCTGTTGTCGTGTATTTTTCTATACACTAACTCACTAAACTAGGGAAGAATAATGTTCTCTAAAGCAGACTGTAGAAGAGTAGTGAAAACCAGGCATCAAAGCATCAGATGAAGAAACGCAGGCAGAGATGAAATGACGTTCCAATCAGAGTTGTCTTTATTTCAAAAGTACAAGTACAGAGCAGAGCTTCCCACGGCCCTGGGTGGCCCGCGGGAGCACACAGACTGCCTGACCGTGATGGCCAGCCAGCCCAAGACTAGTGACTATTTCATTGACAACATGACAAGATATACGTTTTACAAACAGCTAGAGTTAAATAAGAGGGTGGAGTTACAGACTTTACATACAACAAATCAATGGTAGGAGATTGCAGTGTGTGTTTTGGTTCACACCGAGCGAGCTTCAAAGGACTCAGGACAATGCCTGCCCTATAGGGTACTTGGGCTGAGATCTCTAGTGAAGGAAGATTCTCAGACCAGCCCTTCTGACTAGACATAGGGCTCCATTTTCGTCACCGCTAAACCCCTTATCCCGAAACTTTTGCCTTTTTTTTTACTATTTTGAAAAACATTTTTGAATAGTTCAACTAGCCAATCTACATTGACACGTTGTGAGCTTGTAGACTGGCCATTTTAACTATTCAAAAATGTTTTGCAAAATAGTAAAAAGAAAAAAAAGGCAAAGAAGTTTAGGGATAAGGGGTTTAGCTGTGACGAAAAAGGAGCCCAATGTGTCTCACCCACTAACCCATGATGATCAAATAAGCACAGAAATGTATAGTTGACCATTTGACATAGCCTAATTATTATTGAATATTATGGATTGCAGGAGACCACACTGTCTAGGGGGTACTGTTGCCAGTGGTGCAGCTCCGGTTCGGTCTCTATCCTTGTATTACTCTATGGTGTATACCCATAGACGTACATGGAGATCAGGTTGTCCAGAGTCACAGATCCGACCGCTATGCCCATAAATGGTGATGCATATTATGTGACCGACCGACTCTAGTAATACAAAGATGCTTATTAGGCATAAGGGATAAGGCTCCATGCAAGATAGTGCCCTGAGTCTGCAGTGCGTGCACATGAAATAATCTCAGACCTTACAGATCGCTACAAGCCAACAGCACTTTTTTTTGCAGGTGAATCCATACAATAATAATAATAATACATACGATTTATATAGCGCTTTTCTGGGTACCCAAAGTCGCTTTACAGACATTTTAGTACAAACCTTTTTATTAGAGAAAATAAACTAGTTAAAAGGGTTTAAAAGGTTAAACTAGGAATCAAAATAAAAAAAGGACAAACAAGAAGGGTGTGTGTGTGTGTGTGTGGGGGGGGGGGGTATGTAGGGAAAGCCAGTTTGAAAAGGTGGGTTTTGAGTGTGCTTTTGAACATTTCGAAGGTGGGGGGGGGATCTGATGAGTTGGGAGTGAGTTCCAAAGAGAAGGGGCGGCCACTGCGAAGGCCCTGTCTCCCCAAGTGCGTTTGTAGGACTTGTGGGGTTCCAGTTGACAATAGTCAAAAGTAGCAATTGCGCATGGGAGGCAATCCAACTGAATTGAAAGATTTGATCAAAAAAAATATGAAGTGGTGAATGACCAATCAAATCAGGTTAAATGTTAACTTGCACACACATTTTGGTGGCAATCTAAAGCCCCGTGCAGGATATGAGATTCAGAATAAAGAGTTTTTCTAATATACCCCGGACAAGCGGGCATTTTCTGACCCTGGACTACAACAATGGCATAATTTGCTATATAAAAATGAATAGATATGAATAAAAATAAATAACAAAACAAACAGAACATTGAGGAATGGAGGGGAAAAAAACTGCTGGCAGACTCCAAAAGACAAGTCTTAACCGAGGCCTCTGTTTTAAGGAGCAGTATGAATCTCCTTAATATTTCTGCTTTTCTATTCACCTCCCAGCAAAAAGAAAAGTGAGCTAATTTATAGTAGCTTCTTCCCCCATCTTTTTCCAGTGTGGATATGCTGATGTCTCTTCAGGGAACCTGACTGATGGAAACTCTTGTCACTTGTCAATGTTTACAGTGGAAAGATTTTTCTCCAGTGTGAACATGCTGGTGTTTCTTCAGATTACTTGACTGATTGAAACTCTTGTCACAATGTTTACAGTGGAAAGGTTTTTCTCCAGTGTGAACACGCTGATGTTTTTTCAGATTACTTGACTGACTGAAACTCTTGTCACAATGTTTACAGTGGAAAGGTTTTTCTCCATTGTGAACACGCTGGTGTTTCTTCATTTCACTTGGCACACTGAAACTCTTGTCACAATGTTTACAGTGGAAAGGTTTTTCTCCAGTGTGAACACGCTGATGTGTTTTCAGATTACTTGACTGACTGAAACTCTTGTCACAATGTTTACAGTGGAAAGGTTTTTCTCCAGTGTGGATACGTTGGTGTGCCTTCAGGGCACCCGAGTCTCTGAAACTCTTGCTACAATGTTTACAGTGAAAAGGTTTTTCTCCAGTGTGGACAAGCTGATGTCTCTTCAGATGACTTGACTGACTGAAACTCGTGTCACAATTTTTACAGTGGAAAGGTTTTTCTCCAGTGTGGATACGTTGGTGTGGATACGACGGTCTGAAACTCTTGTCACAATGTTTACAGTGGAAAGGTTTTTCTCCAGTGTGAACACGCTGGTGTTTCTTCATTTCACTTGGCACACTGAAACTTTTGTCACAATGTTTACGGTGGAAAGGTTTTTCTCCAGTGTGAACACTCTGATGTCTGATCAGAGAAGTTGACCTAGTGAAACTCTTCTTACAATGTTTACAGTGGAAACTCTTGTCAGGCCGTTCGTCATCATCGTCTTCACTGGTCTCGTCCCAATCATCACTGTCTTTAGTGACTTCAGTGTCAGATTCAACTTCAACTTCGACTTCAGAGCAGTGGGAAGAGATGTATTCTTCTTCATAATCATTTTCTTCTTCACCTTTCACTGCTAGTAATGTCAACATTGACTCTGGTCTTTGAAGAAGATCTCCCTGTTCCTCTTTAAGCTCCTCCTGTTCATCTTTAATGTGAGGAGGCTCTGGTTCCTCCTGGAGCAGACTGGGGCTCCTCTCCCGTTTAATAGAATCCTCTTTACACACAACCATGTGCAGGATGTCTAGGAGCAGAGAAATGACATAATAGTTAATACTAGATTCCTAAAATGTAAAACTATTCTTCCAGTCCTTGTTCCATGTAGAAAATGAGCTACCTTCAAAGTTTTAACAACAGATCAGCACCTTAAATATTGTGAGTAGTAATTAGAATTGCTATGTTTAGTTACTCTGATCTTGTCTGCATGCAGGTAGTCCGCCAGACCGATTCAGCCTCAGTACACCGCCAAGACACAATTTGCCAGCACCTAGACTACACGTCAGTAAAATATAGGCTACCACAGTGCATAATTTAGCTAGTGATTTCCCATCATGTAGCTATGTATCGGCAACTCATAACACGAGTGCACCCTCACAGGAGAGCGTGCACTGGGGCTTGACAATTATCAACATGCAAGATATTAATCTCGTCACAAAATGGAACAATACAGCCTGCTATAGGCTGACACTCTATTTTGAAGTACTGTATATTTTGTATACTCTTTAGTCCCAGGGAAAGTGCAATTTTAAACTTTATATTCTGTATACTCTTTAGTCCCAGGGAAAGTGCAATTTTAAACTTTATATTCTGTATACTCTTTAGTCCCAGGGAAAGTGCAATTTTAAACTGTATATTCTGTATACTCTTTAGTCCCAGGGAAAGTGCAATTTTAAACTGTATATTCTGTATACTATTTAGTCCCAGGGAAAGTGCAATTTTAAACTGTATATATTTCTTTAGTCCCAGGGAAAGTGCAATTGTAAACTGTATATATTTCTTTAGTCCCAGACAAAGTGCAATTATGCAAATTTCAAGTATGTGAAAATAAACAAACTAATCTAATTCTCATCTCATACTGCTTTACAGTACATTTAGCAATTAAACACTACAAGTAACTTTTTACTCACATACTTAGAATAGAATATTAAGTGTCCACTCAAGTCATTCTGTGCAGTTGACAGCTAATTGACAGCTAACCAAGTGGGGGGAGTGGTTAGTGGGTGGGGGAGTGTTTATGCAAGCCATTAGGGGTGGAGACAAGTATCTATTGTCACACCCATTCCTGGGCTCAGAGGTGCTAAAATCTCTTAGAATCTTTGAAGGGGAAATTCTCTAGTTTGCAATTTCTGGTTCAACAAGTTTCAGATGGTCATATCTTCTTCATTTTTCACCCAATTTCAATGAGCAATACATCATATGAAAGGTTACATTATTATCATAAAATGACCATGGCCCCCTTGTATATCAAACTACTGTGACCGGTCACATATTATATATTTTGTACCCGATTGGGTTTTAGACTAGTGCTATTCTATTTAGAAAAGCCTCCTGTGGATAGGTGTTGAAAAGTAGCACTATACACTAAGCAAATTAATGTCAAATTAATTAAACAGAAGAGTAATTCTTGCACACTCCCAAGTGCTTAATATCTTGTTTCAATTGCAGCTCATTGCAATGTTTTGTGAGCTTGTAGATAGACTATGTATAAGGCATCTGTTCCCGCCACAATATAGGGATGCTAGGGTTCAAATGGTTAAACCTCGAAACCTCGAAAAATACAGGCAAATATCTGTGTTCTCACACAGTTCAGTCTCTATTTCTAGTCAGTCTTTCTAGACACCTCGTCTCCTACAGAGAGACACACCATAACATCTGTTTGAGACCTACATCCATACTGTAAAGGCAATCACAAGGTGAACTTATATGGTCCAGTTTTCTTTCGCATTGCATTTGTGCAAAATGCGATGTGCTTTTGGATATGGTAATACGAATATAAACATTAAATAGAATATATTTCAACATTCAATTTGAGGGATATTCCAATGATTGATTTACATATCGGGATATTTACAGTGTCATTATTGTATAGTGAAAATAAGTGGCAGCCCTACAGAACAGATTCATTAAAGAGGAAATAGCATGAAACTTACTGAGGTGTGGGTGGTCTTCAGGTTTAATATAAATGTCTTCAGGTTCCTGTTTAATAGAAATGTCTTCAGTTTCCTGTTTAATAGAAACGCCCCTGGCTGCAGAGTTCATCTTCACCTGCAGTCTGGACTCCACACACTGGCCTGAAATCAAGTGAATAAGGAAGGACTTTAGTAACTGGAGAGCTAGTGGTGTTAGCATGCTTACATGCTTCTTAAAAGGATCCCTGGCTAATGAGACAAATATGCCTTAAAACATTATACTTGCCCTCTATAACTAAAAAAATAAAATAAAAACAAGTTGATGATGTCATATGATCCATGTGTGGCCCAGCCCTATGGAATTATGGAACGCACGTGTGTCGTGTATTTTGGACACGAAACACCACGAATTACTTAACCAAAACGGGAGTGCCAGGAGAGAATTGTGAGACGGCAGCAGACAGAGTAAGATGTTCCTTGATGTTTATTTCGAAGTACACAGCATAGCATAGCATAGGCCTGGCTGGGCTTGACCAGCCACCAGGTAGTGACTGGCCAACTGACTGAACTGGTTACATTCAATTGCATGACATTAAGTACAGTTTCCACAATACACATAGCTCCAGACAGCTGGCATTTGGCCACCCCATAGATAGTTAGAGACCCTTTGAACCATTTCAACAGTGACCACTTTGAACCCCTGTTTTAGCATTTGATGGCCCTAGGTGTGAACCAGGATCTCAGACTATAGTATAAACAGGCCATCGACACCTCTGATCTTGAATATCAAAGACAGCTGCCTGCAGACGAAATGACTAGGGCCATTAACTATACCTACTGAATAAACAGGATCACCCATATGCTATGAGCACAGTAGCACACATTATGGATAGAATTATGATTTCCAGATTCCACATAACCCCCCTTATGACATATATGTCATATAAAAAAATATGGAACCATAATTCTTACCAGTTACCACCCCCCTTGATCCTCAGTTTAACAATACATTCAAGACACCAGAATAACAGCTTTACCCCAACATGGTTTTCAAACACAGACATTTAAGGTTACACAACTTGCATTTACAGTAAGTACAAATACAATTTCGTATCAGTGGAAAATTCATAAATGGTTTCCATTACAGTAAGTTAAACACAATTTCGTATCAGTGGAGGATTCTCTTTGCGTTATTTCAAACTCTTATGGCTAAAAATGTTACAGAACATTAGGAGGATAATTTCCCCGTTGTTACTCAAATCTAGGATAACATGTTTATAAGCACCAGATCACATGAAGCTCTCTCTTTGGAGTTTCACAGGAAATCAAAATAAGTTCTAGACTTACCCTGACCATAACACACCAAATCACATAAACCTCTCTTGGAGATTCACAGGACCAATAACACACCAAATCACATGAACTCTCTTTGGAATTCACATGAAAAATAAGAAAAAGGAAGAACACGTTATATCCCAGAACAGAAGCCAACAGAAATTTAACCCCTCACTAATAACTCCCATCCCGTAATTTAAATCACATTTTAAGCCCTAGAAAACCACAAAAGAGTCAAATTAAACCCTCTTTTCACTGTTGGCACTACACGACTACCAATTAATTACCCTGTAATTTAATCACTATCCTGACTTTAAACACTGTCGGCACTCAACGGCTGCCAATTGCCCTGTAATTTAAACATAAATGATTAGTACAAACGAACGTGACGCACAATTGTAATCAGAAAGAAGGAATGTCCGTCTCCCCCATATGAACAAAGGAAATTCTTCTGTTTGCTGCATTCCGTTACCTCAAAGTTCGCTTCAGCCGCACGGATCAAGTTAAGAAAATGCTCACCGCTGTTTTCGCTGAAAGTTCTCATAATCATCTCATCATCACCTCCCCCCTCCCAGCTCTGAAACAACAGAGATGGGAAAACGAGAAAGAAAAGGCAACATCTTCATCACAGACCCCTGCTCAGGTCCGTGAAGGCCCTCAGCTTGCGTTGTCAGTCGGCCATGGAAAGTGGAAACCGTCGCCGCGCCAAGCGTCGAGTGGTCGCCTCCCCCCGTCGGGATGAGCGATCCCCTCTCCCCCTGGAACGCTGGTGCCCCCGCCGCGCCGCATCGCTCCTCCGCTCGCCGTCCCCTGCGTAGAGTTGATGATCGAAGGCCACCGTGTGGCTGTCCGCCCCTCGTCGACCGCTCCCCTTGGCCACCGGCCGGTTGGAAAGAGACGCATGTCGCCGCTGCGCAACACCCCTCATCGCGGTGGTCCGTCGCCATCCTCCTCCTCGTTCCGCTGGAACCCGTCGTTGTCGTCTCTCACAAAAACTCGCCGATTAGACTGAATAAAAAGCCGCTGATTCCTCCTGCCTGGCGCTGGAACGCACCAAAGACACCGGTTTCGTCGCACCACATGTCGTTCCCTTCGCCTGACGCAAAAAATGCATCAACACGACCGGGTCGGCACCACATGTCGTGTATTTTGGACACGAAACACCACGAATTACTTAACCAAAACGGGAGAGCCAGGAGAGAATTGTGAGACGGCAGCAGACAGAGTAAGATGTTCCTTGATGTTTATTTCGACAGAGTAAGATGTTCCTTGATGTTTATTTCGAAGTACACAGCATAGCATAGCATAGGCCTGGCTGGCCTTGACCAGCCACCAGGTAGTGACTGGCCAACTGACTGAACTGGTTACATTCAATTGCATGACATTAAGTACAGTTTCCACAATACACATAGCTCCAGACAGCTGGCATTTGGCCACCCCATAGATAGTTAGAGACCCTTTGAACCATTTCAACAGTGACCACTTTGAACCCCTGTTTTAGCATTTGATGGCCCTAGGTGTGAACCAGGATCTCAGACTATAGTATAAACAGGCCATCGACACCTCTGATCTTGAATATCAAAGACAGCTGCCTGCAGACGAAATGACTAGGGCCATTAACTATACCTACTGAATAAACAGGATCACCCATATGCTATGAGCACAGTAGCACACATTATGGATAGAATTATGATTTCCAGATTCCACACGTGCTAATACTTTGGTAAGTATTACGTATTTTTTTATTAGCACACATGCATCCCATAATTCCATAGGGCTAGACCACACATGGGCATATGACATCAACTTGCGACAGGAGCAGTCCCTATTGAGTGAAAGATTTGCAATTTATGAAAGAAATAAAATATTTATTCATTAGCCAGGGATCCTTTTAAGCATAGCTTTTTCAGCTGGGTTAAGGGCTTAATTTAAAGGTTTTTAATGGTACTCAAACTTTCAACCCCTGAATTGACCATGATCCACAATTTATATACCGGTTATTTTTATTGGATGAACCTAAGGATCATAAAAAACCTTCAACGATTACTTTTGGGGTCTGGCTGTAAACAAGTTCGTCGAGCTTAGTCCATTCACCCTGGTAAACAAAGAACTTTGCTTTGCTTTCCTCGGAACCTCATCTCGAAGTTAAAGCGTATAGCGGCATAGATATAGAGGTTCCAAACGGAGCTAGCTGAAACTATAACTCTCTCTCATGTCTGTCTCTCATATGTATATAGCCACTGCATAGTACAACACACTGTGTATAGAATATTCCACATCATTTGAGGACATCTGCATACGGATGCCCTCAAATGACACGCACGGATGTGCTATAATCTGTAAAATAGTCCTGATCCATACACAACTAGAAAAAGTGCCCTTCTGGGCACAGGTCTCCACCAGGAGGATAGGAGTATGTGTGTGATGTTTGGCAAAATGTTTAGGAGGAGTGTGTGTGTGTGTGTGTGTGTGTGTGTGTGTGTGTGTGTGTGTGTGTGTGTGTGAGAGAGAGAGAGAGAGACTTGGCTTGGCCTGTTGTAGCGCCACCATGAGGCTTATTTGAAAACTGTCAAGTGGCATTTCTTCCAAAGCCTAGTGGGGATATGCATGCACAGTTTCCACATTCGGACGCTGCGTTGAGTAGTTGTGGCGATTTGTACAAAACGGGTACAAAGCGGGCTATTCCTGAAAAGTTTAGAAGCCAATCGTAGCCAATGAGGGTGGATTATGAGAAATCAAACAAACCCGTCTTGCTCACATGACTATGGAGAACATGTGTACCGATTTGTGTGAAATTTGGATAAAATCTGAAGGAGTAATATTAGAAAATGTGTTTTACATATGTCGGCCTCCAGGTGGCGCTATAAAGAGCACATGTGAAAAAGGTTTTTCCTTGGCCTCTAGGGAGTGTGCATACAAAGTTATCCACAGATCTGTGCAGTTAGAGGTAAAAACCCTTTTCGGCCAGTTATAGCGCCACCATGAGGCTGAGTTGAAAATGTTCATGTGGCGTTCATGTGGCATTTCTTCCTCGGCCTAGTGGGAATGTGCGTGAATGCATTATGTGGTGGTTTTATACCGACTCCTACTACAGTGTTGATTTTGACAGCACATTTAGATTTTAGTTTTAGTCATAGTCTCTTGAATAGTTTTTCTTCTGCCCTCACCACGTATGCGGGATTACGTGTGCGGCTATGCAGCGAGCTAAACATCCTTCCATAAAAAGCAGTCAGAGGAGTGGATCTTGACAAATCTTTTATATAGAAGTTAAACTGTAAAACTTTGACAAAAGACAGAAAAAAGGGCATGTGTAAATATCCCATAATACTACACAATTCACATAAACATCACAGAAATGAATGTATTTGTTATCACTGTATGCTGTAATATCCTTTACACAGTAACATAATGTAGCAATACACTGGAATGGATAAACAGGTAAGTAAAACAGTTGAGTACGAAACAAACAGTATCAAACATCAAGCATGTACTCAAATGCAGCAAATCAAACATTTAGGTACCAGAAAGGCATGACAAAGTAGCACATGTCCAACAAACAAAAGCACAGAACTCCAAATACACCACTCGTTCAATGAAACATAACATTTACAATGTATTCGGAAAAGTTCTACATGTACTTACAATCTTTGACTCTTAAGCACAAACAAAAAGCCTGACCGTCAAATGAAGCTGGCTTCTCATACTGAATTCACACTGAGTGACTGAGGCTAAACTACCTGTACTGCAGCAGATTACCCCTTGATTGCTAACACTCATTAGGCAGCACCTGGAGTCTATGGCCCTCATTTATCAATCGAGTGTAAAATCTGCCCCAAATTCGAGTGTAGGATTCGTAGTACACCCACGTCGGGTCGGCATTTACAAAGTGATCGCAGACAGCTGTTTCTTCCTTAATTTCGTTCGGACGTTTATAAATGTGACGGCTGAAATCTATCTGGCACGCCCTATGAAATCAAGCCTCGCCCTCGTTTTTGCGACATGAACAACTGCAATACGACCTGGAAACCATGGTTACAGGGGGAAAAAAGTTTCACCTGCCAAATGAAGTGCACTTTTCGTTTGAATCGCAGCAAAGCTTTCTGGTGTGAATGTCACCTAAGTTGCCTTGCTGCCCCCTCCCATACACACACACAGACGCACGCAACTTGTTGTATCTTAAATAAATAAACCTGCATGAATTAAATAAAGCTGTAGGACTACCCTGTCTGTTTCTCCTCTCGCTTCGCTTCCCTTGCTGCCCTCACCCCCGCACGCACGCATGCACGCACATATCGCAATTTGCAAGCAACTGTCACTGTGTTGTTAGTTGTATATTAAATTATTAAAGTCTTTATTCATTTAATATACAACAAGATATATTAGTGAACGAAAACCTGAACCTGTGAACCATGAATTATATAACAAATAGGCACGCACACACGCTGCAGTTTTGCAAGGTGCATCTCCTGTCCTGTAGTCTGTCTCTCTCTATCACGGTGGTCCGTCCGTGACACCGTGACCAATTGACCATGCACGTTCGACGACAGTCTATTTAAATTGCCTCGCTGTCAACTGTCAATTATATAGATGCAGCCAAAACCGTAGCCTCATGTGGCACTGAACAGTGGTGGTGGTGGGCTGCAGGCTGGCTTAGCCTATACTATCTCCGATGCGTTCCCACTTGCGCTGGCACGGCACATTTGGCATTCGAGCGACGCGAGGAGGAGATTGCGCATACTGTAACTCCAGAAAGACATCGGCCTGCTGTAGATTAGGCTACAGTAGGCTACCCATGTTGGGACTCTCCGCGCTGCAGCACTGCACTATAGGCTACTCTCCAACGTCCCGTCATGGAAATATTTCAGCACAGACAGCCCAAATCCTCGCATGTATGCGCTCATCATGCAAAACACTGTTTAAATGGCTTACGCATCTAACTTGCAACATTGTTTTTAAATGCGCGATTTTAATTGCTTGCTTGTAAAGTTGGAAATCTCCTACTAATTTCCTATGACACAAAGACACATCGTTGATGTATTCCTTTACTTTTTATTTTATTTTTTACATTTAGCCCATATAGGCCTACATACCTACACAGTTTTATATAAACATTTTAGGAGTGAATACATATGTTTCGATGCCTGTGACAGCCTCTCAGCTGGTCAAACAATGCTGCTCCGCTGTTCTACGACAGAAAAACAGGTGAGGACAAAGCGTACGACAGCTCCCGACCAGACGTGAGTTTTGTCTTGGCAAAAGATAATTTTCAATCTTTGGCGCAAATCGTAAATGCCGAAAATTGCGGTAATTTCGGCGTACACCCATATTTTGGCGTACGCACGGTTGATAAATGAGGGCCTAAATGAGCATTAACAGGAAGAACTCTGTGCAGAAAACAAGAAACAAAATACATTGGCCTGCCCCTAGAGGGTGTTAAACACTAACAGCACTGAGGCCAGAACAGTTTTCATTTAGTTTTTAGTCACATGTTAGTCACCTGGAATGTTTTAGTGTTAGTCTAGTTTCAGGAGTGGAGACCACCCTCTGCTTATCACTGCCACTCTGTTCTCAACCACCTCCCGCCTCCACTCAACGGCCACTCCCCATTCACAATCACCCGTATCCACTACACCTGCCTCCTCTCACCACAGCCAATCTCTGGTGCAATCACCACAGTATAAATACACCTGTGATCTCTCAACCAAGTTGTTTGTCCTGCTTCACGACAGACCAAACATGGGTTGTGAGTACTGCACTTGTAGATCGGCTATTTTTGCTATTCTTCAAATGTTGCCGTCCTCCTCCACCCCAACCTCCTCCTTCCGCCTCGATTCTCTAGGAATCCAAGGGGAAGCAGTGACAGAGCAGAGACAACCAAACGCTCATCCCGAGTAGAGCAAAGATGGCCGTCAGTTCCAGAGACTACGCCCCCACCCTGAGACTCGCCCTACCTTGGGTTCCTCACTCCATTCCACATTCATCTCATTATGTTTCAATAAACCACACCTCTACTTACTGTAAGTAGAGGTGTGGTCTCTTACTAGTCAAGTCAACTACATATCACAAGATTTTAGTCGACTAAATCTACAGTTGATTAAGTCTACTAATAATATTTGGGTGGTGGGCCTTGATGCTGCAGCGTGACACGTTGTGAGCTTGTATAGATCTGCTATTTTCAGCATGCAACCAAGTGTAAAATGACTTGTACTGGATCTCTTGTCCAGTATAAGTCTCTTGTTTTTTTTATTTGTTGACGAAATTGTCAATATATTTTAGCCTTAGTTTTAGTCATCATAGCTTGGTTTTTATTTAGTTTCCATTTAGTTTGTCAGTGAAAAAAGGTAGTTGACGGACATTTTTATCGTCACATTATTAGTCGACGAAATCAACACTGCTCCTTCAAGCTTGGGAAGGCAGTTTGTTTTTTGGTCATGTGATCGACGTGTCACGTGGTGTCCCGGGAACCGCTGACCCATAGGTTAGTGAACAGCACCCTCTGAGGGCCTTGGGGAAGAAGACATCAAAGACTCTCTCTCTCTCTAGGCGTGTGTGTGTGCGTGTGTGTGTGTGTGTGTTTGCACTGAGAGAGAGAGAGAGAGACTGAACTCATTTGTTTCCCACAGTAAAGTACATTAAAACATATAGAATATATTATCTGCCGTGTAACAAAGGTAACACTGTTACTATGCTATGCAAGTAGTCTCGCGTTGCCAGACAACTATTCCACAATCTCAGAATGCTATATGGGCCATTCTACCGAATTGGTTCAAATTCAGAGTTGGAAATTGTGTGAAATTTGCATGCTATTTTGGAAAAAACATATTGTATGTTGCACCAGATCTAAGGGACACATATTTAGTAAAGGCACACTCAATTATCATATTGTATTTTAATAATTGTATTTGTCACATGTGATACTTATTTTAATCTGGAAAAAAAAACACAGAAAAAATGTTGAATTATTGAGAGTAATCAAAATCTAAACGCTTTGTAAAATGTATAAAGTTGATTATATTGATTTCAGCATTATTTGTAGTTGACATTACACATACACCTAACCAATCATGATCTTAAAATATTGGTTGATAACTCACTATCTTTGATTTTAGACAAAACAACCAGTGTTTCGGTAGTGACCACAGCATTGTCTTTACAATGTGGTGCCATAGTCACTTAACTATTTTGCTAAATATTAACTCATAAGATGCTTTACATTTGCTCAAGCTACTACTAAACTACTAGAATTACTAGAATTAAGTACAATAAAAAGCATAAACATCCAATTTTGTCACTACCGAAACAATCATTTTGGTAGTGACTGTTTCGGTTGTGACAATTTTATCTAGTTTTTAGCTTAACTCTACAATGCTAGGCAAAAAATGGCTTAGAAAAACAGCTTTGAAATGATGTACATGGATAGACAAAATTGTTTATAATTTTTGAGAAATGATGTGTTTCGGTAGTGACACTCCTTAAAACCACACTGATTTCCAGACTTTGGAAGACATTAATTTCAGACTGAAGTAAACTAGCTCCTCATGATTTGGCCACGATGAACATGAAGTCTATGTCACTTCTTGGTGAAGAGTGTGGGGGTGTGGGTTAAACCAGGCTCCATCTCTTTCTGTTTCGGTAGTGACATGGAAACATGGGACAGCATTTTTTATATAAAGTTTTTTAATTTAAAATAAATCTACAAAATCAATTTCATTATTTCAACTTCCCTATAAAATAAATCAAATGGGTGTATTAAAAAAGATCTTTTAGGAAAGTGACAAAAATCATTTAAGTACTTTTTTCATGAATTGAAATGTAGGGGTTAGAGGTTGGGACAGCCACCTTCCAATAGGAAGTGACATATAAAGGATGTTTTTTTATACATTTAATTTTATATTATCTCAATGAATGTATTGTGATTAATTAGACCATACTATGACATTACTACAGTGAAAAGTCTGAATACTAAATTGTTTGTTAATGTGTTTTTCATTGTGGGACTGCAATTTGAACCAATTCGGTAGAATGGCCCATATAATGTAAAAGATCAATTATAAGCAAGAGTGTAGAAGTGAGATGTGCTTCAAAAATGTCTACAGAGACTGCCTGTTGAAGGTACAGTGGGTGTTTGTTCCACGCCGTCGGCCCGTAGAAGCAGAAAGCTGCTTCACCGTATTTTTTGTTGCCATTTTTTAGGCAAAGCGAGCAGGCCAGCAGGAGTTCATGTGTTTGGTCCGACGGAGCGTTGGTCCGAACGACAACCTACCTCAAACACTCACCTAAACCTAACCCCAACCCTCTCCCGACCCCCAAAGCACCTCGGACCAATGCTCCTTCGAACCAATGCTCCGTCGGACAATAGTATGCCTCCCGGCCAGCAGTGGAAGACCTTAGGGGCGGTTTGGGACATATTTAGGCAGTCAGTCATGTAGATAGGAAGATGCGAGACCATTGAGAGCTTTATAAACAAGTCAAATAATTTTAAAATCAATCCTAAAAACAACCAATTCCGAAGCCAAAATTCTCTCATCTTAGTTTTAGTTAAAACTCTGGCTGCCGCATTTTGTACAAGTACTTCTCTAATCTACTTTCCCATCTAAACTCCTCCTTGTTGTCGTGTATTTTTCTATACACTAAGTCACTAAACTAGGGAAGAATAATGTTCTCTAAAGCAGACTGTAGAAGAGTAGTGAAAACCAGGCAAACCAGGCATCAAAGCATCAGATGAAGAAACACAGGCAGAGATTACATGACGGTCCCATCAGAGTTGTATTTATTTCAAAAGTACACGTACAGAGCAGAGCTTCCCACGGCCCTGGGTGGCCCGTGGGAGCACACAGACTGCCTGACCGTGATGGCCAGCCAGCCCAAGACTAGTGACTATTTAATTGACAACATGACAAGATATACGTTTTACAAACAGCTAGTTACAGACTTTACATACAAATCAATGGTAGGAGATAGCAGATTGCTGTCTCACTGTGTGTTTTGGTTCACCCCTGAGCGAGCTTCAAAGGACTCAGGACAATGCCTGCCCTACAGGGTACTTGGGCTGAGATCTCTAGTGAAGGAAGATTCTCATACCAGCCCTTCTGACTAGACATGGGCTCCATTTTCGTCACCGCTAAACCCCTTATCCCTAAACTTCTTTGCCTTTTTTTTTTTACTATTTTGAAAAACATTTTTGAATAGTTCAACTAGCCAATCTACATTGACACGTTGTGAGCTTGTAGACTGGCCATTTTAACTATTCAAAAATGTTTTGCAAAATAGTAAAAAAAAAAAAAAGGCAAAGAAGTTTAGGGATAAGGGGTTTAGCTGTGACGAAAATGGAGCCCAATGTGACTCACCCACTAACCCATGATGATCAAATAAGCACAGAAATGTATAGTTGACCATTTGACATAGACATAGCCTAATTATTATTGAATATTATGGAATATGGATTGCAGGAGACCACACTGTCTAGGGGGTACTGTTGCCAGTGGTGCAGCTCCGGTTCGGTCTCTATCCTTGTATTACACTATGGCGTATACCCATAGGCGTACATGGAGATCGGGTTGTCCAGAGTCACAGATCCGACCTCTATGCCCATAATTGGTGATATGCATATTATGTGACCGACCGACTCTAGTAATACAAATATGCTTATTAGGCATTAGGGATAAGGCTCCATGCTTGATAGTGCCCTGAGTCTGCAGTGCGTGCACATGAAATAATCTCTTACAGACCTTACAGATCGTTACAAGCTACAAGTAAGACGCGCAAACACGTGAAGCGAACGCAGCTCGTAAATTGCAATAACAATTAGAATCAATTACGTACTTTGTTAAGGTTTTTTTTGTTTTTTTTAAAGATTTTTTTTAAGGTAAGTTTTGTTTTAAGTTACAGTGGTGTTACAGCATGACACACAGACAGACAGACAGTTTAGGCCAGCTTCTATAGTTAGTGCTCACTGCGTTCGCAGGTGATTCCATACAATAGTCAAAAGTAGCAATTGCGCATGGGAGGCAATCCAACTGAATTGAAAGATTTAATCAAAAGAATCTGTTTGTCTTGTGTAACAATGAATCTGACTCATTTATTCAGTTATGCCAGTCACTTAGAAAAAGAAGAAAAGGTATTTAACTCCAGTAAACACTAAATATGAAGTGGTGAATGACCAACCTAGTAATCGTAAACTCACACACATGCAATCAGGTTAAATGTTAACTTGCACACACATTTTGGTGGCAATCTAAAGCCCCGTGCAGGATATGAGATTCAGAATAAAGAGTTTTTCTAATATACCCTGGGCAAGCGGGCATTTTCTGACCCTGGACTACAACAATGGCATCCTTTGCTATATAAAAATGAATAAATATGAATAAACATAAACAACAAAACAAACAGAACATTGAGGAATGGAGAGGGGGAAAACAAACTGCTGACGGACTCCAAAAGACAAGTCCTGTGTTTTAAGGAGCAGTATGAATCTCCTTAATATTTCTGCTTTTCTATTCACCTCCTAGCAAACAGAAAAGTGAGCTAATTTATAGTACCTTCTTTCCCCTTCTTTTTCCAGTGTGGATATGCTGATGTCTCTTCAGGGAACCTGACTGATGGAAACTCTTGTCACTTCAATGTTTACAGTGGAAAGGTTTTTCTCCAGTGTGGATACGTTGGTGTGCCTTCAGGGCACCCGCCGCTCTGAAACTCTTGTCACAATGTTTACATTGGAAAAGTTTTTCTCCAGTGTGGACAAGCTGATGTCTCTTCAGATGACTTGACTGACTGAAACTCTTGTCACATTGTCTACATTGGAAAAGTTTTTCTCCAGTGTGGACAAGCTGATGTCTCTTCAGATGATTTGACTGACTGAAACTCTTGTCACAATGTTTACAGTGGAAAGGTTTTACTCCAGTGTGGATACGTTGGTGGGCCGTCAGGGAACCTGAGTCACTGAAACTCTTGTCGCAATGTTTACAGTGAAAAGGTTTTTCTCCAGTGTGGATACGTTGGTGTGCCTTCAGGGCACCCGACGTTCTGAAACTCTTGTCACAATGTTTACATTGGAAATGTTTTTCTCCAGTGTGGACAAGCTGATGTGTTTTCAGAGTACTTGACTGACTGAAACTCTTGTCACAATGTTTACAGTGGAAAGGTTTTTCTCCAGTGTGAACACGCTGGTGTTTCTTCATTTCACTTGACACACTGAAACTCTTGTCACAATGTTTACAGTGGAAAGGTTTTTCTCCAGTGTGGACAAGCTGATGTGTTTTCAGATTACTTGACTGAGTGAAACTCTTGTCACAATGTTTACAGTGGAAAGGTTTTTCTCCAGTGTGAACACTCTGATGTCTGATCAGAGAAGTTGACCTAGTGAAACTCTTCTTACAATGTTTACAGTGGAAACCCTTGTGAGGCCGTTCGTCATCGTCTTCACTGGTCTCGTCCCAATCATCACTGTCTTTAGTGACTTCAGTGTCAGATTCAAGTTCAACTTCGACTTCAGAGCAGTGGAAAGAGATGTATTCTTCTTCATCATCATCATCATTTTCTTCTTCACCTTTTACTGCTAGTAATGTCAACATTGACCCATCTGGTCTTTGAAGAAGATCTCCCCGTTCCTCTTTAAGCTCCTCCTGTTCATCTTTAATGTGAGGAGGCTCTGGTTCCTCCTGGAGCAGACTGGGGCTCCTCTCCCGTTTATTAGAATCCTCCTCTTTACACACAACCATGTGCAGGATGTCTAGGAGTAATTAGAATTGCTATGTTTAGTTACTTTACTTCACACGCAGGCTCTGATCTTGTCTGCATGCAGGTAGTCCGCCAGACCGATTCAGCCTCAGTACACTGCCAAGACACAATTTTCCAGCGCCTAGACTACACGTCAGTAAAATATAGGCTACCACAGTGCATAATTTAGCTAGTGATTTCCCATCATGTAGCTATGTATCGGCAACTCATAACACGAGTGCACCCTCACAGGAGAGCGTGCACTGGGGCTTGACAATTATCATTATGAACATGCAAGATATTAATCTCGTCACAAAATAGAACAATACAGCCTGCTATAGGCTGACACTCGCAGTATATTCTTTATATATTTTTAAGTATATATTATATATGTTGTACTTGGTTTTAGACTAGTGCTATTCTATTTAGAAAAGCCTCCTGTATATAGGTAAACAGAATTAAACAGAAGAGTAATTCCTGCACACTTCCAAGTGCTTAATATCTTGTTTCAATTGAAGCTCATTGCAATGTTTTGTGAGCTTGTAGATCGACTATGTATAAGGCATCTGTTCCCGCCACAATATAGGGATGCTAGGGTTCAAATGGTTAAACCTCGAAAAATACAGGCAAATATCTGTGTTCTCACAAAGTTCAGACTCACTTTCTAGTCTAGTCTTTCTAGACACCTCGTCTCCTACAGAGAGACACCATAACATCTGTTTGAGAGCTACATCCATACTGTAAAGGCAATCACAAGGTGAACTTATATGGTCCAGTTTTCTTTCGCATTGCATTTGTGCAAAATGTGCTTTTGGATATGGTAATAAGAATATAAACATTACATTTGAGGGATATTCCAATGATTGATTTACATATCGGGATATTATCAGTGTCATTATTGTATAGTGAAAATAAGTGGCAGCCCTACAGAACAGATTAATTAAAGAGAGGAAAGAGCATGACACTTACTGAGGTGTGGGTGGTCTTCAGGTTTAATATAAATGTCTTCAGGTTCCTGTTTAATAGAAATGTCTTCAGTTTCCTGTTTAATAGAAACGCCCCTGGCTGCAGAGTTCATCTTCACCTGCAGTCTGGACTCCACACACTGGCCTGAAATCAAGTGAATAAGGAAGGACTTTAGTAACTGGAGAGCTAGTGGTGTTAGCATGCTTACATGCTTCTTAAAAGGATCCCTGGCTAATGAGACAAATATGCCTTAAAACATTATACTTGCCCTCTATAACTAAAAAGAGAATCTTTCACTCAATAAGGACTTCTCCTGTCGCAAGTTGATGTCATATGATCCATGTGTGGTCCAGCCCTATGGAATTATGGAATGCACGTGCTAATAACAAATATTCAAAAATATTGATGCTCATATTAACTTTAGGAAGTATTACGTAATGTTTTATTAGCACACATGCATCCCATAATTCCATAGGGCTAGACCACACATGGGCATATGACATCATCAACTTGCGACAGGAGCAGTCCCTATTGAGTGAAAGATTCGCAATTTATGAAAGAAATAAAATATGTATTCATTAGCCAGGGATCCTTTTAAAGCATAATTCAAATGAGATATTTTTTTTGCCTTAAGGGCCTAAAGGTTTTTAATGGTACTCAAACTTTCAACCCCTGAATTTTCCATGATCCACAATTTATATACCGCTTGTTGTTATTCCTAAGGATCATAAAAAAACCTTGCACGATTACTTTTGCAATTTATTTTGGGTCACGCCCCTTTTTTGCTTAGATTGACTGGCCTACACTGAATTCTGTATTTAAGTCCGACGTCATTTTGTAGTCCTACGTTACGTCCAAGTGGCACCAGCTCCCGTCTGCTTCTCATTGTAAATAGAATATCTAAACGCGTGAATCTTTTCACAATGACGTTATTTTTCAGAAAGGACCCCCCCCGCGAACGGCTCAGAAGCCGTTAAGTATTTTTAATGTTTGTACGACCGTTTTGGCAGCTACCTGCGACAGAGGCAGGAACGCGCAGATAGCCAGTTCCGGCGCTCTGTCGCAGGTGATGGAGGCGGTACAATAGGATGTCAATAAGGAAGTCAAGGAAGGAAGGAAGAGAGCTGCCAAAACGGTCGTACAAACATTAAAAATACTTAACGGCTTCTGAGCCGTTCGCGGGGGGGGGGGTCAGATGGTTCGTTGTCTCCTATAGCGTTCATATGCTTCGTTTGGAATATGTCAGCGTGACACCCACAGCGCAGCACAGGGCTAAGTCAGGGTAAATCAGATTGCATCCCATGTCGCTTGAAGCCGGTGATACCGGACCCTACGTGGTAGGGGTCCAAAGGAGCTCAACCCGGGGGGTCCGGAGACGGGCTAGGAGACCAGTAGCTTTGTTGTTGCGAGGAAAACGGTAAAATTAGACTTTCGTGGTTGTTTTCGTCTCAGATTTAGTCCGACGGAGCGTCACAGTATAACTCTATGGGGACACAAAAGCGACACAAAAGTGGGACCCGGAAGTATCTCTGGAGGGGGCGCTCACTTCACGGCTAAAATACTGAATCACATCAGTTTTACAGGTAAAAAAAAGTAGGTGGAGAGAGAGAGAGAGAGAGAGAGAGAGAGAGAGAGAGAGAGAGAGAGAGAGAGAGAGAGAGAGAGAGAGAGAGAGAGAGAGAGAGAGAGAGAGAGGAATCAAAGAACCGCTTACAAAGCGGTTGGTCAGCCAGTATTTTTCGCTAACCAATAACAGTGGTCTCTAAATGTGGTGACGTCAGTGTTCTATTTCTTTGTGTTGGCTATTCAAAAATAGCAGATGTAGAAGCACGCAGTGTGAATTCAGTATGAGAAGCCAGCTTCATTTGATGGTCAGGCTTTTTGTTTGTGCTTAAGAGTCAAAGATTGTAAGTACATGTAGATATATATCAGATGTACAAAGTACATCTGATATATATTTTTTAATTGCTTGAATAATTGAGTACCACAGACGAAAAACAGTCTAAGTCCAAATTTCATTCTGACCCCTCCACGAAAAGGCCTTGTTGTCCTGACCCTTATCTATCATTTATACATTATGGATCAATAGTGTGGACTTAAGACTGTTTTGTCTGTGGCATTAAATTATGAATTTAATAAATGAGCTTTAATTGACGTAGATCTCGGCCAATGGCGGTATAAGTGTTAAAGAATGGGACTCAGGTATTACGACACTTTGACAGAATTCATTAGAGAGAGTTTTACACTAACCTTTGAAAAAAAGTAAAATCATAGAATATTCCACGTCATTCGAGGGGATCTGCGTACGGGTGCCCTGAAATGACGCGCACGGATGTGCTAGAATCTGTAAAATAGTCCTGATCCAGTAAAACAGTTGAGTACGAAACAAACAGTATCAAACATCAAGCATGTACTCAAATGCAGCAAATCAAACATTTAGGTACCAGAAAGGCATGACAAAGTAGCACATGTCCAACAAACAAAAGCACAGAACTCCAAATACACCACTCTTTCAATGAAACATAACATTTACAATGTATTCGGAAAAGTTCTACATGTACTTACAATCTTTGACTCTTAAGCACAAACAAAAAGCCTGACCGTCAAATGAAGCTGGCTTCTCATACTGAATTCACACTGAGTGACTGAGACTAAACTACCTGCACAGCAGCACTGCAGCAGATTATCCCTTGATTGCTAACACTCAATAGGCAGCACCTGGAGTCTAAATGAGCATTAACAGGAAGAAATCTGTGCAGAAAACAAGAAACAAAATACATTGGCCTGCCCCTAGAGGGTGTTAAACACTAACAGCACTGAGGCCAGAACAGTTTTCATTTAGTTTTTAGTCACATGTTAGTCACCTGGAATGTTTTAGTGTTAGTCTAGTTTTAGGGTAGTTGTATTTATACAACGTAGTTTCAGGAGTGGAGACCACCCTCTGCCACCCTCTGCCACTCTGTTCTCAACCACCTCCCGCCTCCAATCAACGGCCACTCCCCATTGACAATCATCCGTATCCACTATACCTGCCTCCTCTCACCACAGCCAATCCCTGGTGCAATCACCACAGTATAAATACACCTGCGATCTCTCAACCAAGTTGTTTGTCCTGCTTCACGACAGACCAAACATGGGTTGTGAGTACTGCACTTGTAGATCGGCTATTTTCGCTATTCTTCAAATTTGCCATCCTCCTCCACCCCAACCTCCTCCTTCCGCCTCGATTCTCTAGGAATCCAGGGGAAGCAATGACGGAGCAGAGACGACCAAACGCTCATCCCGAGTAGAGCAAAGATGGCTGTCAGCTCCAGAGACTACGCCCCCACCCTGAGACTCGCCCTACCTTGGGTTCCTCACTCCATTCCACATTCATCTCATTCTGTTTCAATAAACTGTTAACTTAAGTAGAGGTGTGGTCTCTTACTAGTGAAGTCAACTACATATCACAAGATTTTATTCGACTAAATCTACAGTTGATTAAGTCTACTAAAATGTATTTGGGTGGTGGGCCTTGATGCTGCAGCGCGTCGTGTTGTGAGCTTGTATAGATCTGCTATTCTCAGCATGCAACCAAGTGTAAAATGACTTATACTGGATCTCTTGTCCAGTATATGTCTTGTTTTTTTTAATTTGTTGACGAAATTGTCAATATATTTTAGCCTTAGTTTTAGTCATCATAGCTTGGTTTTTATTTAGTTTCCATTTAGTTTTCGTCAGTGTAAAAAGGTAGTTGACGGACATTTTTCGTCACATTATATGTGACGAAAAATTACAACTATTCCACAATCTCAGAATGCTATATGGACTGTTTCCGTAGTGACAATTTTATCTAGTTTTTAGCTTAACTCTACAATGCTAGGCAAAAAATGGCTTAGAAAAACAGCTTTGAACTGATGTACATAGTAGACAAAATTTATAATTTTTGAGAAATGTGTTTCGGTAGTGACACACTGATTTTCAGACTTTGGAGGACATTCATTTCAGACTGAAGTAAACTAGCTCCTCATGATTTGGCCATGATGAACATGAAGTCTATGTCACTTCTTGGTGAAGAGTGTGGGGGTGTGGGTTAAACCAGGCTCCATCTATGGACTTAAACTCTTTCTGTTTCGGTAGTGACATGGAAACATGGGACAGCATTTTTTATATAAAGTTTTTTAATTTAAAATAAATCTACAAAATCAATTTCATTATTTCAACTTCCCTATAAAATAAATCAAATGGGTGTATTAAAAAAAATCTTTTAGGAAAGTGACAAATCATTTAAGTACTTTTTTCATGAATTGAAATGTAGGGGTTAGAGGTTGGGACAGCCACCTTCCAATAGGAAGTGACATATAAAGGATGTTTTTTTATACATTTAATTGTACATTATCTCAATGAATGTATTGTGATTAATTAGACCATACTATGACATTACTACAGTGAAAAGTCTGAATACTAAATTGTTTGTTAATGTGTTTTTCATTGTGGGACTGCAATTTGAACCAATTCGGTAGAATGGCCCATATAATGTAAAAGATCAATTATAAGCAAGAGTGTAAAAGTGAGATGTGCTTTAAAAATGTCTACAGAGACTGCCTGTTGAAGGTACAGTGGGAGTTTGTTCCACGCCGTCGGCCCGTAGAAGCAGAAAGCTGCTTCACCGTATTTTGTGTTGCCATTTTTTTAGGCAAAGCGAGCAGTCCAGCAGGAGTTCATGTGTTTGGTCCGACGGAGCATTGGTCCGAACGACAACCTACCTCAAACCCTCACCCGTCACCCTAACCTACCCCGGGGAAGCACACCTAAACCTAACCCCAACCATCTCCCGACCCCCAAAGCACCTCGGACCAATGCTCCTTCGAACCAATGCTCCGTCGGACAATAGAGTATGCCTCCCGGCCAGCAGTGGAAGACCTTAGGGGCGGTTTGGGACATATTTAGGCAGTCAGTCATGTAGATAGGAAGATGCGAGACCATTGAGAGCTTTATAAACAAGTCAAATAATTTTAAAATCAATCCTAAAAACAACCAATTCCGAAGCCAAAATTCTCTCATCTTAGTTTTAGTTAAAACTCTGGCTGCCGCATTTTGTACAAGTACTTCTCTAATCTACTTTCCCCATCTAAACTCCTCCTTGTTGTCGTGTATTTTTCTATACACTAACTCACTAAACTAGGGAAGAATAATGTTCTCTAAAGCAGACTGTAGAAGAGTAGTGAAAACCAGGCAAACCAGGCATCAAAGCATCAGATGAAGAAACGCAGGCAGAGATGACATGACGGTCCCATCAGAGTTGTATTTATTTCAAAAGTACACGTACAGAGCAGAGCTTCCCACAGCCCTGGGTGGCCCGCGGGAGCACACAGACTGCCTGACCGTGATGGCCAGCCAGCCCAAGACTAGAGACTATTTAATTGACAACATGACAAGATATACGTTTTACAAACAGCTAGTTACAGACTTTACATACAAGTCAATGGTAGGAGATAGCAGATTGCTGTCTCACTGTGTGTTTTGGTTCACCCCTGAGCGAGCTTCAAAGGACTCAGGACAATGCCTGCCCTACAGGGTACTTGGGCTGAGATCTCTAGTGAAGGAAGATTCTCAGACCAGCCCTTCTGACTAGACATAGGGCTCCATTTTCATCACCGCTAAACCCCTTATCCCTAAACTTCTTTGCCTTTTTTTTTTTTACTATTTTGAAAAACATTTTTGAATAGTTCAACTAGCCAATCTACATTGACACGTGAGCTTGTAGACTGTCCATTTTAACTATTCAAAAATGTTTTGCAAAATAGTAAAACAAAAAAAAGTTTAGGGATAAGGGGTTTAGCTGTGACGAAAATGGAGCCCAATGTGTCTCACCCACTAACCCATGATGATCAAATAAGCACAGAAATGTATAGTTGACCATTTGACATAGCCTAATTATTATTGAATATTATGGAATATGGATTGCAGGAGACCACACTGTCTAGGGGGTACTGTTGCCAGTGGTGCAGCTCCGGTTCGGTCTCTATCCTTGTATTACTCTATGGCGTATACCCATAGGCGTACATGGAGATCGGGTTGTCCAGAGTCACAGATCCGACCTCTATGCCCATTGGTGATATGCATATTATGTGACCGACCGACTCTAGTAATACAAATATGCTTATTAGGCATTAGGGATAAGGCTCCATGCTTGATAGTGCCCTGAGTCTGCAGTGCGTGCACATGAAATAATCTCTTACAGACTTTACAGATCGTTACAAGCTACAAGTAAGACGCGCAAACACGGGAAGCGAACGCAGCTCGTAAATTGCAATAACAATTAGAATAAATTACGTACTTTGTTAAGGTTTTTTTTAAGTTATTTTTGTTTTAAGATTTTTTTTTAGTGTGCGTTTGTTTGTTTTTTAAGTTTCTTTTTTAAGTTAAGTTTTTGTGCGGGCCGGTGGTGTTACAGCATGACACACACAGACAGACAGACAGTTTAGGCCAGCTTCTATAGTTAGTGCTCACTGCGTTCGCAGGTGATTCCACACAATAGAGACAAAAGTAGCAATTGCGCATTGGAGGCAATCCAACTACTCTGTTTGTCTTGTGTGTGACAATGAATCTGACTCATTTATTCAGTTATGCCAGTCACTTAGAAAAAGAAAAGGTATTTAACTCCAGTAAACACTAAATATGAAGTGGTGAATGACCAACCTAGTAATCGTAAACTCACACAAATGCAATCAGGTTAAATGTTAACTTGCACACACATTTTGGTGGCAATCTAAAGCCCTGTGCAGGATATGAGATTCATATACCCCGGACAAGAGGGTATTTTCTGACCCTGGACTACAACAATGGCATCCTTTGCTATATAAAAATGAATAGATATGAATAAACATAAATAACAAAACAAACTGAACATTGAGGAATGGAGAGGGGGGGGGGGGGGGGGGAAACTGCTGGCAGACTCCAAAAGACAAGTCTTAACTGAGGCCTCTGTTTTAAGGAGCAGTATGAATCTCCTTAATATTTCTGCTTTTCTATTCACCTCCCAGCAAACAAAAGTGAGCTAATTTATAGTAGCTTCTTCCTCCTTCTTTTTCCAGTGTGGATATGCTGATGTCTCTTCAGGGAACCTGACTGATGGAAACTCTTGTCAATGTTTACAGTGGAAAGGTTTTTCTCCAGTGTGAACACGCTGGTGTTTCTTCAGGGAACATGACTGACTGAAACTCTTGTCACAATGTTTACAGTGGAAAGGTTTTTCTCCAGTGTGGATACGTTGGTGTGCCTTCAGGGAACCTGAGACACTGAAACTCTTGTCACAATGTTTACAGTGGAAAGGTTTTTCTCCAGTGTGGACAAGCTGATGTGTTTTCAGATGAATTGACTGACTGAAACTCTTGTCACAATGTTTACAGTGAAAAGGTTTTTCTCCAGTGTGGATACGTTGGTGTGCCTTCAGGGCACCAGACACTCTGAAACTCTTGTCACAATGTTTACAGTGGAAAGGTTTTTCTCCAGTGTGAACACTCTGATGTCTGATCAGAGAAGTTGACCTAGTGAAACTCTTCTTACAATGTTTACAGTGGAAACTCTTGTGAGGCCGTTCGTCATCGTCTTCACTGGTCTCGTCCCAATCATCACTGTCTTTAGTGACTTCAGTGTCAGATTCAAGTTCAACTTCGACTTCAGAGCAGTGGGAAGAGATGTATTCTTCTTCATCATCATTTTCTTCTTCACCTTTCACTGCTAGTAATGTCAACATTGACCCATCTGGTCTTTGAAGATCTCCCTGTTCCTCTTTAAGCTCCTCCTGTTCATATTTAATGAGGAAGCTCTGGTTCCTCCTGGAGCAGACTGGGGATCCTCTCCCGTTTAATAGAATCCTCCTCTTTACACACAACCATGTGCAGGATGTCTAGGAGCAGAGAAATTACATAATAGTTAATACTAGATTCCTAAAATGTAAAACTATTCTTCCAGTCCTTGTTCCATGTAGAAAATGAGCTACCTTCAAAGTTTTAACAACAGATCAGCACCTTAAATATTTTGAGTAGTAATTAGAATTGCTATGTTTAGTTACTCTGATCTTGTCTGCATGCAGGTAGTCCGCCAGACCGATTCAGCCTCAGTACACCGCCAAGACACAATTTGCCAGCGCCTAGACTACACGTCAGTAAAATATATGCTACCACAGTGCATAATTTAGCTAGCGATTTCCCATCATGTAGCTATGTATCGGCAACTCATAACACGAGTGCACCCTCACAGGAGAGCGTGCACTGGGGCTTGACAATTATCATTATGAACATGCAAGATATTAATCTTGTCACAAAATGGAACATTACAGCCTGCTATAGGCTGACACTCGCAGTATATTCTTTATATATTTTTAAGTATATATTATATATTTTGTACTTGATTGGGTTTTAGACTAGTGCTATTCTATTTAGAAAAGCCTCCTGTGAATACGTTTTGAAAAGTAGCACTATACACTAAGCAAATTAATGTCAAATGAATAAACAGAATTAAACAGAAGAGTAATTCCTTCACACTTCCAAGTGCTTAAGATCTTGTTTCAATTGCAGCTCATTGCAATGTTTTGTGAGCTTGTAGATCGACTTTGTATAAGGCATCTGTTCCCCCCAAATATAGGGATGCTAGGGTTCAAATGGTTAAACCTCGAAACCTCGAAAAATACAGGCAAATATCTGTGTTCTCACACAGTTCAGACCCACTTTCTAGTCAAGTCTTTCTAGACACCTCGTCTCCTACAGAGAGACACCATAAATACTGTAAAGGCAATCACAAGGTGAACTTATATGGTCCAGTTTTCTTTCGCATTTGTGCAAAATGCGATGTGCTTTTGGATATGGTAATAAGAATATAAACATTAAATAGAATATATTTCAAATTTAAATTTGAGGGATATTCCAATGATTGATTTACATATCGGGATATCATCAGTGTCATTATTGTATAGTGAAAATAAGTGGCAGCCCTACAGAACAGATTAATTAAAGAGAGGAAAGAGCATGAAACTTACTGAGGTTTGGGTGGTCTTCAGGTTTAATATAAATGTCGTCAGGTTCCTGTTTAATATAAATGTCTTCAGTTTCCTGTTTAATAGAAACGCCCCTGGCTGCAGAGTTCATCTTCACCTGCAGTCTGGACTCCACACACTGGCCTGAAATCAAGTGAATAAGGAAGGACTTTAGTAACTGGAGAGCTAGTGGTGTTAGCATGCTTACATGCTTCTTAAAAGGATCCCTGGCTAATGAGACAAATATGCCTTAAAACATTACACTTGACCTCTATAACTAAAAAAATAAAATAAAAACACCTTCAATATTTTATTTCTTTCATAAATAGAGAATCATTCACTCAATAAGGACTTCTCCTGTCGCAAGTTGATGATGTCATATGATCCATGTGTGGTCCAGCCTTATGGAATGCACGTGCTAATAACAAATATTAGAAATATTGCTTTGATGCTCATTAACTTTAGGAAGTATTACGTCATTTTTTATTAGCACACATGCATCCCATAATTCCATAGGGCTAGACCACACATGGGCATATGACATCATCAACTTGCGACAGGAGCAGTCCCTATTGAGTGAAAGATTCGCAATTTATGAAAGAAATAAAATATTTATTCATTAGCCAGGGATCCTTTTAAAGCATAATTCAAATTAGATTTGTTTAAGCGTAGCTTTTTCAGAAAACTGTCAGGATATAGAAGACATTTTTTGAATGGGTTAAGGGCTTAATTTAAAGGTTTTTAATGGTACTCAAACTTTCAACCCCTGAATTGACCATGATCCATAATTTATATACCGGTTATTGTTATTGGATGAACCTAAGGATCATAAAAAACCTTCAACGATTACTTTTGCAATTTATTTTGGGTCACGTCCCTGTTTTGCTTAGATTGACTGGCCTACACTGAATCACATCAGTTTTACAGGTAAAAAAGTAGGTGAAGCGAGAGAGAGAGAGAGAGAGAGAGAGAGAGAGAGAGAGAGAGAGAGAGAGAGAGAGAGAGAGATTAACATAGGCATCAAACAACCGGCCAGTACGATTTTTTTCCCAATGCATTCTTACGGAAGCAGTACTGCACGTGTGAACGGGGGTTGACTGGACGACATGTTTATTTAAGCCTGATTTTAAGTGGTTGTTTGATGCCCATGTTAAAATGTTAGGTGCCTATGTTAAGTTAATCAACTGTATGTTGGTTCTGATACCTATACTCTTTTAAATAAATACTGTGCACAAATTATAGAATATTCCACATCATTCGAGAACATCTGCATATGGGTGCCCTCAAGTGACGCGCACGGATGTGCTATAATCTGTAAAATAGTCCTGATCCATACACAACTAGAAGTGGCATTTCTTCCTGATGATTTGCAGCATTTTGTTTGAAACCGAGCACTCCTGCGAACTTTGGAAGCTAATCTTAGCCAATCAGGATGGAGTCTGAGAAATCTGAAAGACCAGTTTCATTGAATGGCTCTAGAGAGACTGTGTACCAATTTGCGTGATGTTTGGACAAAATCTGTAGGTGTACTGTCCAAAAACTTGTTTTGCACAAAGCGGCCTCCTGGTGGCGCTATAACAGGCCGTTCTGGAAATGGGGCAGAGGTTCATCGTTGGCATCCAGGGAGTGTGTGTGCAAAATTTGGCATCGACCGGGTTAACGGTGCCGGAGATTAGCTGTTCACAGACGGACGGACACACGGACGGAGTGCAAAACATACTCTCTCCCCATGTTTACAACAATCGGTTTGAAGGCTACAGGCTCTGGTGTAGAGCTCTGGTGTACAGATGTCCCATACACCGACGGCGTAATCAGCGCCTCAAACGGTGACTCCGCCCACCCCCGGGGGAAGTTGTGATTTGCGCTCGTTCACTGCAATGCAATTTGCGGCATTTTCAAAACAATATTGAGCAGAGTAGCGATTATCAAACGTATTTGCAATGCCATACGTTGAAAGATCTGTTGCCCGTGGACAAGGCACGCTACCTCCGCAAGTTAGATAGCATCGGCATAGATGTTTGTCCGTATGTGATTAAGGATTGGACCAAGTTGCATTGGCAGCCATAGAAAATTCTTACCCCAGGCTAAAACCGGATGTGACGTTTTTGGGCGTTCCTGTCTAGCGTGGTGTCAGTGTATAGGAATGCATTATGTGGTGGTTTTATACCGACTCCTACTACAGTGTTGATTTTGACAGCACATTTAGATTTTAGTTTTAGTCATAGTCTCTTGAATAGTTTTTCTTCTGCCCTCACCACGTCCACGTATGCGTGATTGCGTGTGCGGCTATGCAGCGAGCTAAACATCCTTCCATAAAAAGCAGTCAGAGGAGTGGATCTTGACAAATCTTTTATATAGAAGTTAAACTGTAAAACTTTGACAAGACAGAAAAAAGGGCATGTGTAAATATCCCATAATACTACACAATTCACATAAACATCACAGAAATTAAGGTACATCAATGAAATTATATTTGTTATCATTGTATCACTGCTGCTGTAATATCCTTTACAGTAAACATAATGTAACAACAATACACTGGAATGGATAAACAGGTAAGTAAAACAGTCGAGTACGAAACAAACAGTATCAAACATCAAGCATGTACTCAAATGCAGCAAATCAAACATTTAGGTACCAGAAAGGCATGACAAAGTAGCACATGTCCAACAAACAAAAGCACAGAACTCCAAATACACCACTCTTTCAATGAAACATAACATTCACAATGTATTCGGAAAAGTACATACATGTAATGTACTTACAATCTTTGACTCTTAAGCACAAACAAAAAGCCTGACCGTCAGATGAAGCTGGCTTCTACTGAATTCACACTGAGTGACTGAGACTAAACTACCAGCACTGCAGCAGATTATCCCTTGATTGCTAACACTCAATAGGCAGCACCTGGAGTCTAAATGAGCATTAACAGGAAGAACTCTGTGCAGGAAACAAGAAACAAAATACATTGGCCTGACCCTAGAGGGTGTTAAACACTAACAGCACTGAGGCCAGAACAGTTTTCATTTAGTTTTTAGTCACATGTTAGTCACCTGGAATGTTTTAGTGTTAGTCTAGTTTTAGGATAGTTGTATTTATACAACATAGTTTCAGGAGTGGAGACCACCCTCTGCTTATCACTGCAACTCTGTTCTCAACCACCTCCCGCCTCCACTCAACGGCCACTCCCCATTGACAATCACCCGTATCCACTACACCTGCCTCCTCTCACCACAGCCAATCCCTGGTGCAATCACCACAGTATAAATACACCTGCGATCTCTCAACCAAGTTGTTTGTCCTGAATCACGACAGACCAAACATAGGTTGTGAGTACTGCACTTGTAGATCGGCTATTTTCGCTATTCTTCAAATTTGCCATCATCCTCCACCCCAACCTCCTCCTTCCGCCTCGATTCTCTAGGAATCCAGGGGAAGCAGTGACGGAGCAGAGACAACCAAACGCTCATCCCGAGTAGAGCAAAGATGGCCGTCAGCTCCAGAGACTACGCCCCCACCCTGAGACTCGCCCTACCTTGGGTTCCTCACTCCATTCCACATTCATCTCATTCTGTTTCAATAAACTGTTAACTTAAGTAGAGGTGTGGTCTCTTACTAGTGAAGTCAACTACATATCATAAGATTTTAGTCGACTAAATCTACAGTTGATTAAGTCTACTAAAATGTATTTGGGTGGTGGGCCTTGATGCTGCAGCGTGACGCGTTGTGAGCTTGTATAGATCTGCTATTTTCAGCATGCAACCAAGTGTAAAATGACTTATACTGGATCTCGTGTCCAGTATAAGTCTCTTGTTTTTTTGTTGACGAAATTGTCAATATATTTTAGCCTTAGTTTTAGTCATCATAGCTTGGTTTTTATTTAGTTTCTTTAGTTTGTCAGTGAAAAAAGGTAGTTGACGGACATTTTTCGTCACATTATTATATGGGACGAAAAATTACAACTATTCCACAATCTCAGAATGCTATATGGGCCATTCTACCGAATTGGTTCAAATTCAGAGTTGGAAATTGTGTGAAATTTGTACGCTATTTTGGAAAAAACATATTGTATGTTGTACCAGATCTAAGGGCACATATTTAGTAAAGGCACACTCAATTATCATATTGTATTTTAATAATTGTATTTGTCACATGTGATACTTATTTTAATCTGAAAAAAAAAAACATACAAAAACATACAGAAAAAATGTTGAATTATTGAGAGTAATCAAAATCTAAACGCTTTGTAAAATGTATAAAGTTGATTATATTGATTTCAGCATTATTTGTAGTTGACATTACACATACACCTAACCAATCATGATCTGAAAATATTGGTTGATAACTCACTGTCTTTGATTTTAGACAAAACAACCAGTGTTTCGTAGGCATGTCCCGATACCGATACTTGTATCGGAATGCCCTCCGATATGCTCTTATTTGGTCATATCGGAATCGGCAAGTACGCCCCGCACCAATCCGATACCACATTGTATTTAATCACGTGATGCACGCAGCACGGTGAGACGGGGCTGCCGGTATTGAAAACGCGCATCTCCAGCCGTAGGTGTGAACGGCTTTGCCGACGTGCGAATGGGGGACAATTTAAAACAAAGGCGCCTTGCTGTAGTTTGCGACTAACAGAAATGTGCATGCACAAGGGCTGCCAAGTAGGCTATATTTTGTTATTTTTCTTTCTCCCCCTCTCTTCGAAGTTAGACTGGACAAATAAGCTCTAAACTGACTGACTGGGACACGGTGGACTGACGCGCATAGTAACTTGCTCCGTGGGTGGAACGGGTGGAAAAAGTTTGGTTTATTTTAAAAGACAAGAGGGGAGCTAAATGCAATAATGTAGCACATAGGCGGCGGGTGGCTTTTACCTTTGGGTAGGCTAGAATTGCGTTGGGAGGGGGGGGGTGGGTTGGACTCTCGAAAGCAACACCCTTGACCCAATTATAGACACTGCATCTAGCTTTTAATTAAAGTTCCCCGGGCATTGTTTTGGGATATTTTGGCCGATATGGGACTTTTTCTCAAGTCTGGAGTCAGTGTGGAGATTACCCGGCGGTGTTGCTGCCCCTCCCGGCTCATGGCTCTTCACAGACGGCACACAGACAGCAGCCACTCCGCTGAACGTGTCAGTGTTGCTGCAGTGGTGTGAACTGTGAACCGTGCGGTCACTGGTGGTGCTGCTGACTGCTGACAGCCGAGCCGACTCACAGCTTCTTCTTAGTTCTGAATTACTTTATCTTTGCCTTGAAAAAGACCGTAGGGCGTAAGCTATATCCATTTTGCGTTTTGCTGCTGGTTTGTTTTGGACAAAGCGACTGGAAGGAAGAGTTTTACAGAAAGGCTACCAAGTAGCCAATCATATGACCCGATCAGCGATCACCAGGGGGCAGCTATCGTCAGGGACAACAGGGGGCTGTAATATAATATTGCGCGCTGATTGCGCACATAATTATATAGATTTTGAAAAATACCCAGCATAATTTTCACACCCGCCGCCTATGATGTAGCACAGTTGTTAACTTAATTAGCCTAGCATGTAATAATAACCTAGCTCCTTCTAAAGCTATATGGACCAGATCAATAATCATAACCATTATAAAGACCAAAGGAACTGTGGTTGTAACTTGTTGTGAACATTTAGGCTTGTATGAATTGAATGAATAACATCCCATCGTTTTTCAACCAGCTGTCCTCTCCTCCGTGCCTGTATAACTCCATTCCAAAGTAATGTAACATGCTAATGCTATGCTGCTCCGTAGAAAGGTCTTGCACAACGAAAATAGCAGATCTACAAGCTCACAAGGCGTCCATCAGTGAGGCAGTGTAGACTTGTAACTTTGACAACAGCTGTTGTGAATTTTGGCCAATCAGAACGGCAACAAAATAAATCACACCTGTGTGAAGTGAGGGGCGCTAATATATTAAAGTCTAACTCATGTTGATTAGGTGATGTAATGGTGATTATGATGTAACATGTCTATTTGCTCAGACACTATGACAAAATTATCAATGAGAATTAAATATTTTTGTAGGACGGAAATCTACACTAATAGCTGAATATAGGAGGGCATATATAGGGGTGCATTTCATTTTGAAAAAAATGCCTTATGTGCCAAAACATTTTATTTAAATGTATTCAATGTATTATATTGTTAACTTGAATTAAAAAAAACTTATTTTGAAGTTTAGAAGTTTTTAAAATGTATTTTTTATTATTTGAATTGATTACTAAACATCGGTCCAAAACATCAGCATCGTATCGGCATCGGTGGTGTAGGTCTCCATTGTCTGGAATGTATGCAATGAATTAATTCAAAAGTGCTGAATAAATGTTTTATGGACCCATAAGTGTTTATTATTTAAGTTAGGTTTTGCCATAAACATATCTTTTGCCATAATCAGGTAGCTTTACAACAAAGATGTAAAATGTAGTGCAATGGATGTTTTGGTTGGTTAAAAAGAATAATATGCATATTGAGTGTGTGTGTGTGTGTGTGTGTGTGTGTGTGCTTGCAAAGTGGAACATCACCAGGGCTAAACTTCACGTTATTCTACGTGATAACGCAACCAACATGAGTACATGTACTTTACACTTTTTTTAAAAAAAAAGCACTGGTATCGGTATTCGGTATCGGTATCGGCTAACACATAAATTGTTGGATCGGAATCGGATCGGAAATGAAAAAAGTGTATCGGGACATCCCTAGTGTTTCGGTAGTGACTGCACTGTTTCGGTAGTGACTGCACTGTTTCGGTAGTGACTGCACTGTTTCGGTAGTAACTGCACTGTTTCGGTAGTGACCACAGCATTGTCTTTACAATGTGGTGCCATAGTCACTTAACTATTTTGCTAAATATTAACTCATAAGATGCTTTACATTTGCTCAAGCTACTACTATAAACTACTAGAATTACTAGAATTAAGTACAATAAAAAGCATAAACATCCAATTTTGTGACTGTTTCGGTAGTGACAATTTTATCTAGTTTTTAGCTTAACTCTACAATGCTAGGCAAAAAATGGCTTAGAAAAACAGCTTTGAACTGATGTACATGGATAGACAAAATTGTTTATAATTCTTTAGAAAGCATGTGTTTCGGTAGTGACACTCCTTAAAACCACACACTGATTTTCAGACTTTGGAAGACATTAATTAACTAATGTAAAAATATATATAAATAGAAAAAAGTTATAGGCTACTACTCTTTTACCCAGCCTTTGACTAAAGGCCCATTTTCATAGTTTATCAAGAGGCAGGCTACTGTGTACAGTTGATTGATGCTATCTGTGAGTGAAAGAGGGATTACTGTATTCAATAATTTGTGCTCCTTAACCCTTCGAATGAGGCGCTCTACATGGATTCTCAGTCTTGCAATAAACTGTGTGTGCTTAACCTCTTTTGCAGACAGTTGTGCTCTCTTGGCCAGGAAGGCAGGTATGTACACCTTACAGGGCACACAGTCCTCCACAGGGAAACCCTTGTCTACCATGATGGCCATTGTTGGTTTGAGGAGAGGCACGATTCCACTCTGCTTCAGGAGCTCTTTATCACTGATGGAGCCTGCATGAAGAGCTGACACAAAGGTCACTGCACCATGAGGGGCCACGCCAATCAACCCTTTAAGGGTGCAATGGTATTTGTAGCTAGAGAATACCTCACTCTGAAGGAGAAGAGAGTTTGGTGTTTGTAAACGCAGTTCAGTGCAATCCAACACCACCTGTGTATCAGAGTAGTTGTGAAACACATCTGGCAGGTGAGCCTTTATTTCTTCCTCAGACATCCAAATGCCTATAGCTCCAAGTACAGTGTAAAGAAAATATACCAGGCCTGTCGAACTCAACTTGGGGTGTGGGCCACATTGGTCAAAAGGTCACTTGATGTGGGCATACATGAATGCAAATAGCCCCGTTTGGAACCTCACTACTACGCTCAGCTCAGAGCGGTTCTAAACGGGGATAGAATGCAAGAGGGTAGGCCTACATAAAATGCCCAAATAATACAGGCCAATGTTAACAATAAACAATTTTACTTAATCCAACACTGTTGTCATTTTAGCTTACCTTGTGAAGAACCTAATGTCCTTGTCGGAAGCAGCAAAGCGTTCCAAGCCAAACGTGTTGCTGATGGACATGTCCAACATCTGTTTCTCTAAAGCCGCTATGCGCTCCAGGGCAAGATCAAGTGCTGAAGGCTCAGGTCTGACACAGTAATCATGATCTTGATGAAACATTTCCATAGGGGGATTGTTTTGGCTTATCTCTGGATTCGGCCGCTCTATCCTTTGCCAAACCCCGAGCCGAGAGGTAGGCAAAGTAAAGTTGTTCCATTTAAAAAGCACAGGAACAGACCCCCTTTTAAGACGCCTACTTATGGATGCATTTAGGGGTTCGATCAGGTCTGTGGTCTGAAAGTGTCTGCTGCAGACTCTTGTTTTTTCTGTGACTTTCATCTTCTTTCTTCTGATATTAGCTAACCACCTCTCCTGCAGTTGTTTGTCTTTTGGAAGTCGGTGGAAACTGAGAAAGGAGTTAAACTTAGCCGAGGCTGTACACTGTGCGGCACTGCAGTGGTATGCTGATGAACTGTCCTGCCGGAACTGTCCTGCTGGTTTTACTGCGTTTGGAAGCCATGTGAAATAATAAAGCACCTACTTATTCTCCAGCTGTGGAAGGATGCTATATGCATCTCAACATCTCAAGTCACAATGTCACATATATAGGGCATAGGGTTGGGCTAGTCATACAATCAAACCAATCACATTCTGATGAGTGTTAAGAGCAATCGGGATCAGCTGTCTGAAATTAAATGAAATTAAATTAAATGAAATGATTACTATATTTACCCAGGGTATCTGGGCTAAGCTCAATAACTTGTTTCCAGCCAGTCTCACATTCCTGGATCAAACATATTTGTGATTGTATTGAAACACTGAATGCAATCATATTTGTATAGAGTTGGGATAATAATATGGTCACTGACCATAACTGGTGGGATCTATATGAAGAACATTAACTGCACATGACAAAGAATATCACCAATTTTAAGCAGCTTTAATGTAACAGTAATGAAAGTTTCATTGCTTTTCATTGTTACAAAAAAAAATAGTGTTGACAGTAAGGGTTGCTTTCAGGTGCTCATTTTGAGAAGGGACACAACTGTCTATAAAGTATAAACACAACAAAAGATATGTCTAAACACCTGAATGTGGCCAGAGCACTTTGTCTTCTGGTCTGTGGAATAATGAAATAATATAAATACATATAATCTCGCTCCCTCAGGTCAAGCACTGCCAACCAACTGGAACCGCACAAGTCCAACAAACGCACTTGGGGAGACAGGGCCTTTGCAGTGGCCGCCCCTTCTCTTTGGAACTCACTCCCAACTCACATCAGATCTGCCCCCACCTTTGAAATGTTCAAAAGCACACTCAAAACCCACCTTTTCAAACTGGCTTTCCCTACATAACCCCCCCCCCCCCCCCCCCCCCACACACACACACACACACACACACACACACACACACACACACACACACACACACACACACACACACACACACACACACACACACACACACACACACACACACACACACACACACACACACACACACCCTTCTTGTTTGTCCTTTTTTGATTTTGATTTCTAACCTTTTAAACCTTTTTTAACTAGTTTGACACAATTCTTCTAATAAAAATGTCTGTATTAAAATGTCTGTAAAGCGACTTTGGGTACCCAGAAAAGCGCTATATAAATCGTATGTATTATTATTATTATTATTATTATTATTATAATAGAATAAACAAATGACAGCACTGTTCACATAAAATAGTGTGAACCCATAGTCATATATAGCTATGTAGGTGGTTTGCATAAAAGAAAATACAAAATATAATGGCACAAAATATAATAGCATAAATGCAAAAAAATTAAAAAAATTAAAATAAAATGGCAAAAAATATAAAATAATTAAAATAAAGGGCAAAAAATATAAAATAATTAAAATAAAGGGCAAAGAATATAAAATAATTAAAATAAAGGGCAACAAATATAAAATAATTAAAATAAAGGGCAAAAAATATAAAATTAAAATAAAGGGCAAAAAATATAAAATAAATGGCATCAAATAGAAAATAAAAAATATAAATAAATATAATATAAATTTAAATAAATAATGACAAAATATTAAAAGAAATGTAAAAAAAAGTCATTTTCTGCTGCATTGTGGCTCTTCAGTTACTAGAGAGGTATTTTGCCAGATACGTATAAAAGAAAAACAAGTCACATCTCTGTTTTAGGCTGTCTAACACAGTAGTGTCTCTGTAAATACGTTGGAAAAACATGTCATCAAGTGCACAAACAACAAAATCACACCAGTCCAACTGCCCCTGAACTTGCCAATAATATGCATGGCTCTCTTTCAACTTGTGGGTGCCATGGTCAGGTACAAGGTACTTGCAATCAATATCAATTTCACTTCAACTAACCCAAATAAAGGTCTTTCAAGTGGGTCATAGACCAGCCCATCAGGTGAAGCCCCAAGCCACGGTGCATCAGGATGAACCACCAGTCCACATCTCCTATAGTTGATGTTTTTCTGGGTTGCATAGTCCCTTAATGCACCAGTCTCCAAATCCAAGCCTCTCTTCATGAGTGTGGTTTGACGTGTTCCACGGATGATCCTCTCAGCCAGTTTTTCTGCTGAACTCGGCCCCCTAACATGGCTTACCTCTCTAAATGTTGACGCTGTCACCCTCTCTTTCCTCAGAGAATGCCACTCAGACACTGTACTTTGGCATCTTGTTGCCTCTTCTATCTCGTGCGACTGTGACGAGGTGACAGACAGAGATATCAGGTGCAACTGCTCGTGTTTAGTTGGCACAAATGTACAGTCAGTTGGATCTAGCTGGTATCCCTCTAATGGTATTTTGGGGAATGGGGGGGCATCCTCATGTATGATGAGACAATCCTCTGATGTGGGAGGTGGCTGCTGATATGAGAGGATGCTACCAGCCTGTACTTTACCGAACATGGAGTCTACAAGTGGTTTGTCTGGTGATATGTTCATAGTGCAGACTAGTGGAGTGGAGTCTGGTTTGAAGCCTGCATAGGCAGTAGTAGGGTCAAGGGTTGATGGGTCTGGAAGATCACCACTGTAGGCTCTGTAGGCCCTGGAATAACAAATAAGTGATCAATAGTCATTTTTGTAACACCGTGCAGTGTGTTTGTTTACATCAATCCAATCCACATTATTTATAAAGTACATTTAAAACAAAGGCATTGAACTAAAGTGCTGTAAACTCAATAAGAAAAAATATACTAAAATACAAAGTGCACATCATATACTTCAGACTATAAGATCTCTTCTCATGGAAGAAATCCAAAGATTATTGTAACAAGAAGTTTCCTTCGTTTATTGGTGTAAACAACTCATATACTGTCAGATAGATATGGACTGGTATTTACAAGGGAAAATATAGCTATCGGCAATCCTGTTGCAACGCATACCTGATTCCAGTTGTTGAAGTAGCACCTGGTTTGGGCTTCACGACCACCATGGCATCAACCGGTCCTGGCTTTACTCCCTATTTATCAAGAGGCTATTAATAAACAGCTTATAGCAATCAAACATTATGACAGATCTTTAAATAATTTAAACAAACCATTGTTCGAGGCTTATGCCATTTTTGTTCAGTCTCGGTGCATGAAAGGACAGGAGGGACGACGGACATGCCACACTCTGAATAATGAGCTGTCTGGTAAAGCAAGGCTACCAAGTGGTTGCACAACCCAGTGCCAGCCACACATGAACAGAAGCTGTTGACCAGCACCACTGGATCTGAATCCCGTAAGGTCATCTGAAATAAAAGGGTGTGCACACACGCACACACATACACACACACACACAACTCAAAATGACTGTATCTCAAGTATATCTGTTACTAAGCAATACATCTGGAAAAGTTAAAGGTGACAGGACAGTTTTGAGGTGGAACATAAGCAGTTTAAAAGATAGCTGAGTGAATGAAAGGGCACATCCATTTTCATGCCATATCATTTTTAACATTACACATCTTGTTCATTTTACAACCAAGATGATACTACATTCCTTTGTTTACAGTATTGCTAACAGACTAGAAACCATAACACTCAGCTACCATCTAACTGCATTACATTTACCATTATGTTAGATCATGTCACTTATTTGTCTTTCTATTTTTTTATTGTGAATTGTCTTGTTATTCCTGTGCAGCACTTTGTGGCTCATGCCTAGAAAGGTGCTATATAAATAAAGTTATTACTATTATTGTTTCAGCTGCTATTGTTATTAAGTCCATCATGAATAACACTGCATTGCATTTCATTCACTAATATGATAATCAACAATACTACCTCAACATAAACTCTTTGCCTGAATAGTTGGTCAAGCTGAAACATGGTACAACAGAAAAAAGACATGCTTCAAACAGAACATTAGTTTATCAGTGAAAAAAGACATGTGCACACATTTACATTGATAAGGGGACATTACTGTTTATGTGATTATTATAGCAAACAAACTGAACTAGTCATGGCAGCATAATAATAGTAGCCTGGCATTGGCAAACATCGGTTTACTGTAGATGCTAACGTTAGCGACATGCACATAACTTCATAGTTGCAGCGATAAGAAGACACGTACAACTTGAAACCTCTCTCAAGTTTACTATGTGGTGTTTCTGTACACATCCGAGTCAGCCTTCGCACATCATTCACGGTAAACCTTGGCAGTTCCAGTAAACAACGGATGAAACGGGATGATTCCTCTTCCATTGTTGCAGTCCAATGTGTATTCTGCAATACAGAATACACATTGAACTGCAACAATGGACACAAGCACAACAGTACACAATACAGAATCTGTATTGTGTACTGTTGTGCTTGTGTCCACTCGTCTCGGTCGGACTGACACCTTTTTATCTGTGAAGCCGCGGTCTCCGCCTACTTCTTCTCCAGCTGTTATACACAGCAGTGTAACAACTGGAATGACTCCCCTTTTTAACAGGAGATTTAAGACGTTTCTAACTCATGTCATCATGTCAACGTCGCAACACAAATAAAACAAACTATGAAAAACTATGGCATCACATTATCAAATGAAATAGTGTTGTATAAAGTACTGAACTTTATTCCTACAAAATCACGACCGTACGTTCACAGTGAATGAGTTTCTGCCAACCGGAAGCGTTCCGGCGGCCCAAGCTGAACGCGGAAGTGTCGGCTGCATAGAGCCCATTCCGAAGCCAAAATTCTCTCATCTTAGTTTTAGTTAAAACTCTGGCTGTCGCATTTTGTACAAGTACTTCTCTACTACTACTTTCCCATCCAAACTCCTCCTTGCCCTGTTGTCGTGTATTTTTCTATACACTAACTCACTAAACTAGGGAAGAATAATGTTCTCTAAAGCAGACTGTAGAAGAGTAGTGAAAACCAGGCATCAAAGCATCAGATGAAGAAACGCAGGCAGAGATGAAATGACGGTCCCATCAGAGTTGTATTTATTTCAAAAGTACAAGTACAGAGCAGAGCTTCCCACGGCCCTGGGTGGCCCGTGGGAGCACACAGACTGCCTGACCGTGATGGCCAGCCAGCCCAAGACTAGTGACTATTTCATTGACAACACGACAAGATATACATTTTACAAACAGCTAGAGTTGAATAAGAGGGTGGAGTTACAGACTTTACATACAAATCAATGGTAGGAGATAGCAGATTGCTGTCAGATTGCTGTGTGTGTTTTGGTTCACACCTGAGCGAGCTTCAAAGGACTCAGGACAATGCCTGCCCTACAGGGTACTTGGGCTGAGATCTCTAGTGAAGGAAGATTCTCAGACCAGCCCTTCTGACTAGACATAGGGCTCCATTTTCGTCACCGCTAAACCCCTTATCCCTAAACTTCTTTGCCTTTTTCTACATTGACACATTGTGAACTTGTAGACTGTCCATTTTAACTATTCAAAAACGTTTTGCAAAATAGTAAAAAAAGGCAAAGAAGTTTAGGGATAAGGGGTTTAGCTGTGACGAAAATGGAGCCCAATGTGTCTCACCCACTAACCCATGATGATCAAATAAGCACAGAAATGTATAGTTGACCATTTGACATAGCCTAATTATTATTGAATATTATGGAATATGGATTGCAGGAGACCACACTGTCTAGGGGGTACTGTTGCCAGTGGTGCAGCTCCGGTTCGGTCTCTATCCTTGTATTACTCTATGGTGTATACCTATAGGCGTACATGGAGATCAGGTTGTCCAGAGGCACAGATCCGACGGCTATGCCCATCAATGGTGATATGCATATTATGTGACCGACCGACTCTAGTAATACAAAGATGCTTATTAGGCATAAGGGATAAGGCTCCATGCAAGATAGTGCCCGGAGTCTGCAGTGCGTGCACATGAAATAATCTCAGACCTTACAGATCGCTACACGCCAACAGCACTTTTTTTTGCAGGTGATTCCATACAATAATAATACATACGATTTATATAGCGCTTTTCTGGGTACCCAAAGTCGCTTTACAGAACATTTTTATTAGAGAAAAGAAACTAGTTAAAAAGGTTTAAAAAAGGTTAAAAACTAGGAATCAAAATCAAAAAAGGACAAACAAGAAGGGTGTGTGTGTGTGTGTGTGGGGGGGGGGGGGGGGGGGGGAAGCCAGTTTGAAAAGGTGGGTTTTTAGTGTGCTTTTGAACATTTCGAAGGTGGGGGCAGATCTGATGTGAGTTGGGAGTGAGTTCCAAAGAGAAGGGGCGGCCACTGCGAAGGCCCTGTTTCCCCAAGTGCGTTTGTAGGACTTGTGGGGTTCCAGTTGACAATAGTCAAAAGTAGCAATTGCGCATGGGAGGCAATCCAACTGAATTTAAAGATTTGATCAAAAAAAATCTGTGTGTCTTGTGTGTAACAATGAATCTGACTCATTTATTCAGTTACGCCAGTCACTTAGAAAAAGAAGAAAAGGTATTTAAGTCCAGTAAACACTAAATATGAAGTGGTGAATGACCAACCTAGTAATCGTAAACTCACACACATGCAATCAGGTTACATGTTAACTTGCACACAAATTTTGGTGACAATCTAAAGCCCTGTGCAGGATATGAGATTCAGAATAAAGAGTTTTTCTAATATACCCCGGACAAGCAGGCATTTTCTGACCCTGGACTACAACAATGGCATCCTTTGCTATATAAAAATGAATAGATATGAATAAACATAAATAACAGAACATTGAGGAATGGAGAGGGGGAAAAAACTGCTGGCAGACTGCCTTCAAAAGACAAGTCTTCTGTTTTAAGGAGCAGTATGAATCTCCTTAATATTTCTGCTTTTCTATTCACCTCCCAGCAAACTGAAAAGTGAGCTAATTTATAGTAGCTTCTTCCCCCTTCTTTTTCCAGTGTGGATATGCTGATGTCTCTTCAGGGAACCTGACTGATGGAAACTCTTGTCACTTGTCACTGTTTACAGTGGAAAGGTTTTTCTCCAGCGTGAACACGCTGGTGTTTCTTCAGGGAATCTGAGTGACTGAAACTCTTGTCACAATGTTTACATTGGAAATGTTTTTCTCCAGTGTGGACAAGCTGATGTCTCTTCAGATGACTTGACTTACTGAAACTCTTGTCACAATGTTTACATTGGAAATGTTTTTCTCCAGTGTGGACAAGCTGATGTGTTTTCAGATTACCTGACTGACTGAAACTCTTGTCACAATGTTTACAGTGGAAAGGTTTTTCTCCAGTGTGGATACGTTGGTGTACCTTCAGGGAACCTGAGACACTAAAACTCTTGTCACAATGTTTACAGTGGAAAGGTTTTTCTCCAGTGTGAACACGCTGGTGTTTCTTCAGAGTACTTGACTGACTGAAACTCTTGTCACAAGGTTTACAGTGGAAAGGTTTTTCTCCAGTGTGAACACTCTGATGTATGATCAGAGAAGTTGACCTAGTGAAACTCTTCTTACAATGTTTACAGTGGAAACTCTTGTGAGGCCGTTCGTCATCGTCTTCACTGGTCTCGTCCCAATCATCACTGTCTTTAGTGACTTCAGTGTCAGATTCAAGTTCAACTTCGACTTCAGAGCAGTGGGAAGAGATGTATTCTTCTTCATCATCATTTTCTTCTTCACCTTTCACTGCTAGTAATGTCAACATTGACCCATCTGGTCTTTGAGGATCTCCCTGTTCCTCTTTAAGCTCCTCCTGTTCATATTTAATGTGAGGAGGCTCTGGTTCCTCCTGGAGCAGACTGGGGCTCCTCTCCCGTTTAATAGAATCCTCCTCTTTACACACAACCATGTGCAGGATGTCTAGGAGCAGAGAAATTATATAATAGTTAATACTAGATTCCTAAAATGTAAAACTATTCTTCCAGTCCTTGTTCCATGTAGAAAATGAGCTACCTTCAAAGTTTTCACAAAAGATCAGCACCTTAAATATTGTGAGTAGTAATTAGAATTGCTATGTTTAGTTACTTTACACGCAGGCTCTGATCTTGTCTGCATGCAGGTAGTCCGCCAGACCGATTCAGCCTCAGTACACCGCCAAGACACAATTTGCCAGCGCCTAGACTACACGTCAGTAAAATATAGGCTACCACAGTGCATAATTTACCTAGTGATTTCCCATCATGTAGCTATGTATCGGCAACTCATAACACGAGTGCACCCTCACAGGAGAGCGTGCACTGGGGCTTGACAATTATCATTATGAACATGCAAGATATTAATCTCGTCACAAAATGGAACAATACAGCCTGCTATAGGCTGACACTCGCAGTATATTCTTTATATATTTTTAAGTATATATTATATATGTTGTACTTCATTGGGTTTTAGACTAGTGCTATTCTATTTAGAAAAGCCTCCTGTGAATAAGTTTTGAAAAGTAGCACTATACACTAAGCAAATTAATGTCAAATTAATAAACAGAATTAAACAGAAGAGTAATTCCTTCACACTTCCAAGTGCTTAAGATCTTGTTTCAATTGCAGCTCATTGCAATGTTTTGTGAGCTTGTAGATCGACTATGTATAAGGCATTTGTTCCCCCCACAATATAGGGATGCTAGGGTTCAAATGGTTAAACCTCGAAACCTCGAAAAATACAGGCAAATATCTGTGTTCTCACACAGTTCAGACTCACTTTCTAGTCAAGTCTTTCTAGACACCTCGTCTCCTACAGAGAGACACCATAAATACTGTAAAGGCAATCACAAGGTGAACTTATATGGTCCAGTTTTCTTTCGCATTGCATTTGTGCAAAATGCGATGTGCTTTTGGATATGGTAATAAGAATATAAACATTAAATAGAATATATTTCAACATTAAATTTGAGGGATATTCCAATGATTGATTTACATATCGGGATATTAACAGTGTCATTATTGTATAGTGAAAATAAGTGGCAGCCCTACAGAACAGATTAATTAAAGAGAGGAAAGAGCATGAAACGTACTGAGGTGTGGGTGGTCTTCAGGTTTAATAGAAATGTCTTCAGGTTCCTGTTTAATAGAAATGTCTTCAGTTTCCTGTTTAATAGAAACGCCCCTGGCTGCAGAGTTCATCTTCACCTGCAGTCTGGACTCCACACACTGGCCTGAAATCAAGTGAAGGAAGGACTTTAGTAACTGGAGAGCTAGTGGTGTTAGCATGCTTACATGCTTCTTAAAAGGATCCCTGGCTAATGAGACAAATATGCCTTAAAACATTATACTTGACCTCTATAACTAAAGAAATTAAATAAAAACACCTTAAAGGGTCACTTCACCCCTGACACAACCTGATCTTATTTTAATGATGTTTAGGACACTAGAAACACTTTTCCTGGGTTTTTGTGTGCGCAATCCCTGTTTTCAGATATCCTGGTCAAGAATTCATTTTATCTACGTCAGAATGTTCATGGCCCCTCCCCTCCGGACTACAACAGTCTAACCTCGCGTCACCTTAGAGTATGCGCGTCACCTACACACGGCTACACCTACATCTGAAGACAGCCCAGAGGGGTGTCCCTAGTCTCTACTCCGTTCCACCTACAACCCCAGGCCACCCCCACCGATGCATTCCTCAGATTGTTTGTTTGTGTATTATCATGGCGTCTGCAGTGCAGAGTGATATACTGATAGAACTCCATGGACAATATTTATTTGAACCGGAATACACAGAAGATCAACCCCAGCGCAGATGAAACGAGCATGCAGGGCAGCCTGGCCCTGGATATTTTTTACTTGATCAAGTAAGTATTTCTGTAGCCCTGAAACATGATTGTCATAAGAGCATCATGTAAACCATGGCTAGGTATTTCTGCAAAGTGTAAACATGATGTAAACTTGCATAATCTAGCAATCGATTGCTTTAATGTGAGAGTTTTATAAAGTTAGGGTAGTAGCTAGGCTATGTATGTGTATAGTTCAGACTGTTCAGAGTGTCGTAGTACGTAGACTTGTTTCAAGATTCCAGTTCATAGACGCAGCCATGTTCTATCCTATCGTTACGTTGGGTCCCGAAAATAGAAGGTCTACAAGCTGACAGCGCATCGCGGATTCGACACTTTGTGAGCTTGTAGGTCTGTTATTTTCGGTGCACCAACGTCATGCATGCAACATGTATAAATCAGGCTTCACGTCGGATAGATGATGATGGTCATATCATATTGTTTTCATTTACAGGAGTCAGGACTGGAGGACAGACAATACGGATGTCGTTTTCAGCCAAACGTGAGAGGAACTGCTGCATCGGAGGGAAGAGTTGTGTTCACCTTATAAATAAGAACATTCCCTTTTCCAAGCCTTCATGTCATCATTTCAAAACTTGGAAAACAGCTATAATGAAGTTATCTAATAAAACGTTTACATGATGTACACCTGCTTGCTGCTCATTGACTATATGTAAAGAATGAAAAAAGGTTGCACCCCAAATTCCATCTAGTGTTCATTTGAACGATTTAATTTGGCAGAAATGGCATATTGCATAACATGTTGTACATTCTCTTCATGTAATCATTTTGCTGGGGATTGCTTACCATACAGTTGAACTACAGTAAAACATAATGTAACAATATCCACTAATTAAAAGCATGATGATGACACGTGGTTACAATGTTACAGTGAAACATGTTCTCTGAAATTATTGAGAGTCGCACATGAATATGAAACGTAGGCTACGTTTTGTTTTATTATAAAATGCATTATATCTCCCTTCAATATCAATCACAGACTTTCTTCATGGTGTGGGAATGACGAAACAATTGAGGAAAAACGTTTGTTTAGTGATACTATGCTAATTTATATATATTTAGTTTGCTTTGCTATAAAAAGCTACATGACCATTTTCAACCGTAATGCAGACAGCATCGATGCGGCTGCAGCGGCTCTGTCTAATTCCTGAAGAGTGACTTTCTTCCAAAACAAATCTAATGTCCAACCGTTTACTGGTTCAAGAAAAAGGAGAAGCAGACTTCACGTTGTACAAGAAAGAACACATGGCTTCATGTCGTGTTGTTTAGTCATCCACTCGAAAAAGGCTAGCAAAAAGTGGTTTGTTATTATTTTTGCAAAAATGCAGCCGCAGTGAAGGTTGCCAGTTCTTTGACTTTGTGAGAGAAATAAGCAACCATGTCCATGCAAAGTGCAAACAAGCCTCAAAACAATATGCACATATATTTTTGGTTATTTATATTATGTGCCTATTAGGCACATAAGCCGGCTATTTAAAAAAATAATCTTGAGTGGATAAAGTGCAAATGTGGAATATCTTTGAAACATTTTAACAACACATATCTAATACAGGGCTCCATGGCACAAATTAGGTGGAAAAATACAAATTAATTTGGGGGTCCTTGGCATGTTCATGGAGAACCACTGGTGTGAAAAACATTTGGATGAAAGCCCAAATATCAACTACATTTTAGAAACAAGTCAAAAAAAAGAAACATCAACCAGTGATTGTGAACCACCAATATTTACAAGCAACAAAAATAAGCCCAAAGTTGCTTATAATAAGCAGACATGGCAACACTGGGTCACTTCCATGTGTATTTGTTGTTTGTAGAAAATGGGAGGATAAAGATCATAAAGTCACACCTACACGAAGCCTCCCCCTGAGGAACAGCGCAGCAAAGCATTGTGGGCATTGTAGGAATTCAGCAATCCAGTCAACCCCTAGTCAAATACACAGACTTCATTATTTTTCTGGTCAAAGGGTGCAAATTTCAAATTGTGCTACTGTTATCTATTACAAATACCATTAACATTGAGTGACTGGATTTTCTTCCAGAGGTGAAGTGACCCTTTAAATATTTTATTTCTTTCATAAATAGAGAATCATTCACTCAATAAGGACTTCTCCTGTCGCAAGTTGATGATGTCATATGATCCATGTGTGGTCCAGCCTTATGGAATTATGGAATGCACGTGCTAATAACAAATATTAGAAATATTGCTTTAACTTTTATTAGCACACATGCATCCCATAATTCCATAGGGCTAGACCACACATGGGCATATGACATAATCAACTTGCGACAGGAGCAGTCCCTATTGAGTGAAAGATTCGCAATTTATGAAAGAAATAAAATATTTATTCATTAGCCAGGGATCCTTTTAAAGAATAATTCAAATTAGATTTTTTTTAAGCGTAACTTTTTCAGAAAACTGTCAGGATGTAGAATACATTTTTTGAATGGGTTAAGGGCTTAATTTAAAGGTTTTTAATGGTACTCAAACTGTCAACCCCTGAATTGACCATGATCCACAATTTATATACCAGTTATTGGATGAACCTAAGGATCATAAAAAACCTTCAACGATTACTTTTGCAATTTATTTTGGGTCACGCCCCCGTTTTGCGTAGAATGACTGGCCTACACTGAATCACATCAGTTTTACAGGTAAAAAAGTAGGTGAAGCGCGAGAGAGAGAGAGAGATTTTAACATAGGCATCAAACAACCGGCCAGTACGATTTTTTCCCCCCGGTTTTCCCAATGCATTCTTACGGAAGCAGTACTGCACGTGTGAACGGGGGTTGACTGGACTACATGTTTATTTAAGCCTGATTTTAAGCGGTTGTTTGATGCCAATGTTAAAATGTTAGGTGCCTATGTTAAGTTTATCAACTGCATCTTGGTTCTGATACCTATACTCTTTTAAATAAATACTGCGAAAGGGGTTTAATCGACGGGCTCGACCCAGCTAAACTCCATTTCTACCAGCGCAGAGATAGCTTTCCTCGGAACCTCATCTCGAAGTTAAAGCGTATAGCGGCATAGATATAAGGGTTCCAAACGGAGCTTGCTGAAACTATAACTCTTTCTCATGTCTGTCTCTCATATGTATATAGCCACTGCATAGTACAACACACTGTGCACAAATTATAGAATATTCCACATCATTCGAGGACATCTGCATACGGGTGCCCTCAAATGACGCGCACGGATGTGCTATAATCTGTAAAATAGTCCTGATCCATACACAACTAGAAAAAGTGCCGTTCTGGGCACAGGTCTCCACCAGGAGGATAGGAGTGTGTGTGTGATGTTTGGCAACATGTTTAGGAGGTGTGTGTGTGTGTGTGTGTGTGTGTGAGAGAGAGAGACTCGGCTTGGCCTGTTGTAGCGCCACCATGAGGCTTATTTGAAAACTGTCAAGTGGCATTTCTTCCAAAGCCTAGTGGGATATGCATGCACAGTTTCACCACATTCGGACGCTGCGTTGAGTAGTTGTGGCGATTTGCACAAAACGGGTACAAAGCGGGCTAGTCCTGAAAAGTTTAGAAGCCAATCGTAGCCAATGAGGGTGAATTATGAGAAATCAAACAAACCTGTCTTGCTTACATGACTATGGAGAGCATGTGTACTGATTTGCGTGAAATTGAAGGAGTAATATTAGAAAATGTGTTTTACATATGTCGGCCTCCAGGTGGCACTATAAAGAGCAGATGTGAAAAATTCCAGGCAAAGGTTTTTCCTTGGCCTCTAGGCAGTGTGCATACAGTTATCCACAGATCCGTGCAGTTCCTAGTGGGAATGTGCGTGCACAATTTCACGGAAATCACATGATGTGTTCATGATTTGCAGCATTTTGTTTGAAACTGAGCACTCCTGCGAACTTTGGAAGCCAATCTTAGCCAATCAGGATGGAGTCTGAGAAATCTGAAAGACCCGTTTCATTGAATGGCTCTAGAGAGACTGTGTACCAATTTGCGTTATGTTTGGACAAAATCCAGGCCGTTCTGGAAATTGTGGGGCAGAGGTTCATCGTTGGCATCCAGAGAGTGTGTGTGCAAAATTTGGCATCGACCGGGTTAACGGTGCCGGAGATTAGCTGTTCACAGACGGACGGACGGACACACGGACGGACGGACGGAGTGCAAAACATACTCTCTCCCCATGCCTTCGGCCTGGTGGAGACAACAATCGGTTTGAAGGCTACAGGCTCTGGTGTAGAGCTCTGGTGTACAGATGTCCCATACACTGACATCACGGCGCGTAATCAGCGCCTCAAACGGTGACTCCGCCCACCCCCGGGGGAAGTTGTGATTTGCACTCGTTCACTGCAATTTAATTTGCGGCATTTTCAAAAAAATATTGAGCAGAGTAGCGATTATCAAACGTATTTGCAATGCCATACGTTGAAAGATCTGTTGCCCGTGGACAAGGCACGCTACCTCCGCAAGTTAGATAGCATCGGCATAGATGTTTGTCCGTATGTGATTAAGGATTGGACCAAGTTGCATTGGCAGCCATAGGAAATTCTTACCCCAGGCTAAAACCGGATGTGACGTTTTTGGGCGTTCCTGTCTAGCGTGGTGTCAGTGTATAGGAATGCATTATGTGGTGGTTTTATACCGACTCCTACTACAGTGTTGATTTTGACAGCACATTTAGATTTTAGTTTTAGTCATAGTCTCTTGAATAGTTTTTCTTCTGCCCTCACCACGTCCACGTATGCGTGATTGCGTGTGCGGCTATGCAGCGAGCTAAACATCCTTCCATAAAAAGCAGTCAGAGGAGTGGATCTTGACAAATCTTTTATATAGAAGTTAAACTGTAAAACTTTGACAAGACAGAAAAAAGGGCATGTGTAAATATCCCATAATACTACACAATTCACATAAACATCACAGAAATGAAGGTACATCAATGAAATTATATTTGTTATCATTGTATCACTGCTGCTGTAATATCCTTTACAGTAAACATAATGTAACAACAATACACTGGAATGGATAGACAGGTAAGTAAAACAGTCGAGTACGAAACAAACAGTATCAAACATCAAGCATGTACTCAAATGCAGCAAATCAAACATTTAGGTACCAGAAAGGCATGACAAAGTAGCACATGTCCAACAAACAAAAGCACAGAACTCCAAATACACCACTCTTTCAATGAAACATAACATTCACAATGTATTCGGAAAAGTTCTACATGTAATGTACTTACAATCTTTGACTCTTAAGCACAAACAAAAAGCCTGACCGTCAGATGAAGCTGGCTTCTACTGAATTCACACTGAGTGACTGAGACTAAACTACCAGCACTGCAGCAGATTATCCCTTGATTGCTAACACTCAATAGGCAGCACCTGGAGTCTAAATGAGCATTAACAGGAAGAACTCTGTGCAGAAAACAAGAAACAAAATACATTGGCCTGCCCCTAGAGGGTGTTAAACACTAACAGCACTGAGGCCAGAACAGTTTTCATTTAGTTTTTAGTCACATGTTAGTCACCTGGAATGTTTTACTGTTAGTCTGGTTTTAGGGTAGTTGTATTTATACAACGTAGTTTCAGGAGTGGAGACCACCCTCTGCTTATCACTGCCACTCTGTTCTGAACCACCTCCCGGCTCCACTCAACGGCCACTCCCCATTGACAATCACCCGTATCCACTACACCTGCCTCCTCTCACCACAGCCAATCCCTGGTGCAATCACCACAGTATAAATACACCTGCGATCTCTCAACCAAGTTGTTTGTTCTTCTTCACGACAGACAAAACATGGGTTGTGACTACTGCACTTGTAGATCGGCTATTTTCGCTATTCTTCAAATTTGCCATCCTCCTCCACCCCAACCTCCTCCTTCCGCCTCGATTCTCTAGGAATCCAGGGGAAGCAGTGACGGAGCAGAGACAACTGTTTCGGTAGTAACAATTTTTTTAAGTACATTAAAAAGCATAAACATCCAATTGTGTCACTACCGAAACAATCATGTCACTAAATAGTGACAAATTGTTTCGGTAGTGACTGTTTCGGTAGTGACAATTGTATCTAGTTTTTAGCTTAACTCTACAATGCTAGGGAAAAAATGGCTAAGAAAAACAGCTTTGAACTTTTGTACATGGATAGACATTGTTTATAATTTTTGAGAAATGTGTTTCGGTAGTGACACTCCTTAAAACCACTCACTGATTTTCAGACTTTGGAAGACATGCATTTCAGACTGAAGTAAACTAGCTACTGAACATGAAGTCTATGTCACTTCTTGGTGAAGAGTGTGGGGGTGTGGCTTAAACCAGGCTCCATCTATGGACTTAAACTCTTTCTGTTTCGGTAGTGACATGAAAACATGGGACAGCATTTTCTATATAAAGTTTTTGAATTTAAAAGAAATCTACAAAATCAATTTCATTATTTCAACTTCCCAATAAAATAAATCAAATGGGTGTATTAAAAAGTGACAAAGTACTTGTTTCATGAATTGAAATGTAGGGGTTAGACTAGAGGTTGGGACAGCCACCTTCCAATAGGAATATATTTGTAATTTTATATTATCTCAATGAATGTATTGTGATTAATTAGACCATACTATGACATTACTACAGTGAAAAGTCTGAATACTAAATTGTTTTTTAATATGTGACCCCTTCCAGTATTTTAAACCACAAGTCGGCTCTAATGAAACTCCACAATATACCAAAATAGCTTTTTTTTTTTTTTTCGTTTTTTGCCACATTAACACAGTTGGAATGTTAAAGAATGTTTTTATTCCATCAGAAAGTCGTTTTAGTGTCATTAAGTCGTTGTAATTACATTGCAAAAATGTCTCTGTATTTACAGTTTATTTGCGCATTTTGGGGGTGTGAACATTCCTACACGTATTTACATAGTCGTTTCGATTGGCTCTTTGTTCTCCAGCTCAAACCGCCCAGATTAGTTGCAGTGTTTCTGTGACACAATATTAAACACAACAACATCATTATTGTTAATTTGATATGATGCTGTTGGATCTTGTAATAAAAGTATAAATTAAGTGATTACCCGTCGTCGTCCACTGAAGAAAAAAAAGTCGCTGCCAGTTTTTCGCTGTGCGTTCTGACGAGATTGTTTTAGTTACTTGTAATCCATTATTTTGCCCTTTATATCAGTGAACACGTGAAGCTATGTGTGGTTTAGCACTGTGTTTAAATCTTTGTAACTGTAATACCGTTGAATGCTGCTGCCTGATGATCAATACTGAATGAATAACATTGCGTGGTCGCGTGTCACGGTGAAATCCGTCTTTTATATAATTTGATCAATCCATGACATTGTTGTTGTTAGAAGAACAGCTCAAATATTGAATGTGATGACATGTGTAGTACAAATCCTGGTGTGATCTTCTTAAAACGTGGAAAGGATCATAACAAACGTCTAAGGTATTTTTTCCCCTGACTTTCTGTTGAAAAGATCTTAACTCTTTCACATCAGTGCACGGCTGATTTAAGCCATGCATTTAGGGGTAAAAAAGGTACCTTTGTACATATTAATAATAATGTAATGTAAACATACAGCATTTTTAAATTTAGCAAATACATTTAGGGAAATTCTCTGCTTTGGGGTTTCCAGTTCAACAAGTTTCAGATGGTCATATCTTCATTTGTTTTCCAATTTCAATGAACAATACATCATATGAAAGCTTACATTATGTAGTTTCATAATATGTAAAAAACTGTAAAATGACCATGGCCCCCTTGTATATCAAACCACTGGACTCGGTCACATATGTGTTTTTCATTGTGGGACTGCAATTTGAACCGAATCGGTAGAATGGCCCATATAATGTAAAAGATCAATTATAAGCAAGAGTGTAGAAGTGAGCTGTGCTTTAAAATGTCTACAGAGACTGCCATTTTTTTAGGCAAAGCGAGCAGGCCAGCAGGGGTTCATGTGTTTGGTCCGACGGAGCATTGGTCCGAACGACAACCTACCTCAAACCCTCACCCTAACCTCCCCCGGGGCAGCACACCTAAACCTAAGCCCAACCCTCTCCCGACCCCCAACGCACCTCGGACCAATGATCCTTCGAACTAATGCTCCGTCGGACAATAGTATGCCTCCCGGCCGGCCAGCAGTGGAAGACCTTAGGGGCGGTTTGGGACATATTTAGGCAGTCAGTCATGTAGATAGGAAGATGCGAGACCATTGAGAGCTTTATAAACAAGTCAAATAATTTTTAAATCAATCCTAAAAACAACCGGAAGCCAATTCCGAAGCCAAAATTCTCTCATCTTAGTTTTAGTTAAAACTCTGGCTGCCGCATTTTGTCCAAGTACTTCTCTAATCTACTTTCTCATCTAAACTCCTCCTTGTTGTCGTGTATTTTTCTATACACTAACTCACTAAACTAGGGAAGAATAATGTTCTCTAAAGCAGACTGTAGAAGAGTAGTGAAAACCAGGCATCAAAGTATCAGATGAAGAAACACAGGCAGAGATGAAATGACGGTCCCATCAGAGTTGTATTTATTTCAAAAGTACAAGTACAGAGCAGAGCTTCCCGCGGCCCTGGGTGGCCCGCGGGAGCACACAGACTGCCTGACCGTGATGGCCAGCCAGCCCAAGACTAGTGACTATTTCATTGACAACATGACAAGATATACGTTTTACAAACAGCTAGAGTTGAATAAGAGGGTGGAGTTACAGACTTTACATAAAATCAATGGTAGGAGATAGCTGTCTCACTGTGTGTTTTGGTTCACACCTGAGCAAGATTCAAAGGACTCAGGACAATGCCTGCCCTACAGGGTACTTGGGCTGAGATCTCTAGTGAAGGAAGATTCTCAGACCAGCCCTTCTGACTAGACGAAGGGCTCCATTTTCGTCACCGCTAAAGCCCTTATCCCTAAACTTCTTTGCCAGTTTACCATTTTGCTAAACATTTTTGTCTCCACCAGGCCGAAGGCATGGGGAGAGAGTATGTTGTGCACTCCGTCCGTCCGTGTGTCCGTCTGTGAACAGCTAATCTCCGGCACCGCTAACCCGGTCGATGCCAAATTTTGTACACGCACTCCCTGGATGCCAACGATGAACCTCTGCCCCGAAATTTCCAGAACGGCCTGTTATAGCGCCACCAGGAGGCCGCTTTGTGCAAAACAAGTTTTCGGACAGTACACTGTAATGGGAGTTTTAGAATGCCAACTACAGTGCCAAATATATGCATTATTGTGTATTTATCTTCCTTCCATTAAGTCCCTTTGCTCACCAATGTGCTCAGTCTAATTCATGCAGCTGTCAATCTAACAGCTGACCGGACTTCTCCATGCTTACTATCACTATGTCAGCGAATGTGTACTTGTGTAACTATTTATGTGTCGCCCTTATCTTTAGCACAGACCCTTAAATGACCATTCAGTATAGCATCTCTGTTAAACAAGACTATAAGAACTGTTTGAGAATGGGGTTGGGGAGGCTTGCGCCCGGAGGGGCTGCTGGAACAGGCAAGGAGGCCTGTTCCTCACTCTCTGTATATTGTTTCTCTGCTGAATCTTCTTAATAAATTCTCAACACTCTTTGGACGATTATTTAATCGACAACAACACCTACAGATTTTGTCCAAACATCACGCAAATTGGTACACAGTCTCTCTAGAGCCATTCAACGAAACTGGTCTTTCAGATTTCTCAGACTCCATCCTGATTGGCTAAGATTGGCTTCCAAAGTTTGCAGGAGTGCTCAGTTTCAAACAAAATGCTGCAAATCATGAACACATTGTGTGATATCCGTGAAATTGTGCACGCACATTCCCACTAGGCCGAGGAAGAAATGCCACATGAACATTTTCAACTCAGCCTCATGGTGGCGCTATAACTGGCTGAAAAGTGTTTTTACCTCTAACTGCATGGATCTGTGGATAACTTTGTATGCCAACTCCTTAGAGGCCAAGGAAAAACCTTTGCCTGGAATTTATCACATCTGCTCTTTATAGCGCCACCAGGAGGCCGACATATGTAAAACACATTTTCTAATATTACTCCTTCAGATTTTATCCAAATTTCACGCAAATCGGTACACATGCTCTCCATAGTCAAGTGATCAAGACGGGTTTGTTTGATTTCTCATAATCCACCCTCATTGGCTACAATTCGCTTCTAAACTTTTCAGGAGTAGCCCGCTTTGTACAAATCGCCACAACTACTCAACGCAGCGTCCGATTGTGGTGAAACATCTGATCTCCTCCTTGTTGTCGTGTATTTTTCTATACACTAACTCACTAAACTAGGGAAGAATAATGTTCTCTAAAGCAGACTGTAGAAGAGTAGTGAAAACCAGGCATCAAAGTATCAGATGAAGAAACACAGGCAGAGATGAAATGACGGTCCCATCAGAGTTGTATTTATTTCAAAAGTACAAGTACAGAGCAGAGCTTCCCGCGGCCCTGGGTGGCCCGCGGGAGCACACAGACTGCCTGACCGTGATGGCCAGCCAGCCCAAGAATAGTGACTATTTCATTGACAACATGACAAGATATACGTTTTACAAACAGCTAGAGTTGAATAAGAGGGTGGAGTTACAGACTTTACATAAAATCAATGGTAGGAGATAGCTGTCTCACTGTGTGTTTTGGTTCACACCTGAGCGAGATTCAAAGGACTCAGGACAATGCCTGCCCTACAGGGTACTTGGGCTGAGATCTCTAGTGAAGGAAGATTCTCAGACCAGCCCTTCTGACTAGACGAAGGGCTCCATTTTCGTCACCGCTAAAGCCCTTATCCCTAAACTTCTTTGCCAGTTTACCATTTTGCTAAACATTTTTGTCTCCACCAGGCCGAAGGCATGGGGAGAGAGTATGTTTTGCACTCCGTCCGTCCGTGTGTCCATCCGTCCGTGTGTCCGTCTGTGAACAGCTAATCTCCGGCACCGTTAACCCGGTCGATGCCAAATTTTGTACACGCACTCCCTGGATGCCAACGATGAACCTCTGCCCTGAAATTTCCAGAAAGGCCTGTTATAGCGCCACCAGGAGGCCGCTTTGTGCAAAACAAGTTTTCGGACAGTACACCTACAGATTTTGTCCAAACATCACGCAAATTGGTACACAGTCTCTCTAGAGTCATTCAACGAAACTGGTCTTTCAGATTTCTCAGACTCCATCCTGATTGGCTAAGATTGGCTTCCAAAAATCGCAGGAGTGCTCAGTTTCAAACAAAATGCTGCAAATCATGAACACATTGTGTGATTTCCGTGAAATTGTGCACGCACATTCCCACTAGGCCGAGGAAGAAATGCCACATGAACATTTTCAACTCGGCCTCATGGTGGCGCTATAACTGGCTGAAAAGTGTTTTTACCTCTAACTGCATGGATCTGTGGATAACTTTGTATGCCAACTCCTTAGAGGCCAAGGAAAAACCTTTGCCTGGAATTTATCACATCTGCTCTTTATAGCGCCACCAGGAGGCCGACATATGTAAAACACATTTTCTAATATTACTCCTTCAGATTTTATCCAAATTTCACGCAAATCGGTACACATGCTCTCCATAGTCATGTGATCAAGACGGGTTTGTTTGATTTCTCATAATCCACCCTCATTGGCTACAATTCGCTTCTAAAGTTTTCAGGAGTAGCCACAACTACTCAACGCAGCGTCCGATTGTGGTGAAACTGTGCATGCATATTCCCACTAGGCTGAGGAAGAAATGCCACTTGACAGTTTTCAAATCAGCCTCATGGTGGCGCTACAACAGGCCAAGAGACACACACACACACACACACACACACACACACACACACACACACACACACACACACACACACACACACACACACACACACACACACACACACACACACACACATTGCTCCTAAACATTTTGCCAAACATCACACACACACTCCTATCCTCCTGGTGGAGACCTGGGCACTTTTTCTAGTTTAATAGTTAAAATGGCCAGTCTACAAGCTCACAACGTGTCAATGTAGATTGGCTAGTTGAACTATTCAAAAAATGTTTTGCAAAATAGTAAAAAAAGGCAAAGAAGTTTAGGGATAAGGGGTTTAGCAGTGACGAAAATGGAGCCCAATGTGTCTCACCCACTAACCCATGATGATCAAATAAGCACAGAAATGTATAGTTGACCATTTGACATAGCCTAATTATTATTGAATATTATGGAATATGGATTGCAGGAGACCACACTGTCTAGGGGGTACTGTTGCCAGTGGTGCAGCTCCGGTTCGGTCTCTATCCTTGTATTACTCTATGGTGTATACCTATAGGCGTACATGGAGATCAGGTTGTCCAGAGTCACAGATCGACCGCTATGCCCATCAATGGTGATATGCATATTATGTGACCGACCGACTCTAGTAATACAAAGATGCTTATTAGGCATAAGGGATAAGGCTCCATGCAAGATAGTGCCCTGAGTCTGCAGTGCATGCACATGAAATAATATCAGACCTTACAGATCGCTACACGCCAACAGCACTTTTTTTTGCAGGTGATTCCATACAATAATAATAATACATACAATTTATATAGCGCTTTTCTGGGTACCCAAAGTCGCTTTAAAGACATTTTAGTACAAACATTTGTATTAGAGAAAATAAACTAGTTAAAAAGGTTTAAAAGGTTAAAAACTAGGAATCAAATTTTTAAAAAAAAGGACTCCAGAACTCCAGTAAACACTAAATATGAAGTGGTGAATGACCAACCTAATAATCGTAAACTCACACACATGCAATCAGGTTAAATGTTAACTTGCACACACATTTTGGTGACAATCTAAAGCCCTGTGCAGGATATGAGATTCAGAATAAAGCGTTTTTCTAATATACCCCGGACAAGCGGGCATTTTCTGACCCTGGACTACAACAATGGCATCCTTTGCTATATAAAAATGAATAGATATGAATAAACATAAATAACAGAACATTGAGGAATGGAGAGGGGGAAAAAACTTCTGGCAGACTGCCTTCAAAAGACAAGTCTTCTGTTTTAAGGAGCAGTATGAATCTCCTTAATATTTCTGCTTTTCTATTCACCTCCCAGCAAACAGAAAAGTGAGCTAATTTATAGTAGCTTCTTCCCTTCTTTTTCCAGTGTGGATATGCTGATGTCTCTTCAGGGAACCTGACTGATGGAAACTCTTGTCACTTGTCAATGTTTACAGTGGAAAGGTTTTTCTCCAGTGTGAACACGCTGGTGTTTCTTCAGGGAATGTGAGTGACTGAAACTCTTGCTACAATGTTTACATTGGAAATGTTTTTCTCCAGTGTGGACAAGCTGATGTGTTTTCAGATTACTTGACTGACTGAAACTCTTGTCACAATGTTTACATTGGAAATATTTGTCTCCAGTGTGGACAAGCTGATGTCTCTTCAGATTACTTGACTGATTGAAACTCTTGTCACAATGTTTACATTGGAAATGTTTTTCTCCAGTGTGGACAAGCTGATGTGTTTTCAGATTACTTGACTGACTGAAACTTTTGTCACAATATTTACAGTGGAAAGGTTTTTCTCCAGTGTGAACACGCTGGTGTTTCTTCATTTCACTTGACACACTGAAACTCTTGTCACAGTGGAAAGGTTTTTCTCCAGTGTGAACACTCTGATGTCTGATCAGAGAAGTTGACCTAGTGAAACTCTTCTTACAATGTTTACAGTGGAAACTCTTGTGAGGCCGTTCATCATCGTCTTCACTGGTCTCGTCCCAATCATCACTGTCTTTAGTGACTTCAGTGTCAGATTCAAGTTCAACTTTGACTTCAGAGCAGTGGGAAGAGATGTATTCTTCTTCATCATCATCATTTTCTTCTTCACCTTTCACTGCTAGTAATGTCAACATTGACCCATCTGGTCTTTGAAGATCTCCCTGTTCCTCTTTAAGCTCCTCCTGTTCTTCTTTAATGTGAGGAGGCTCTGGTTCCTCCTGGAGCAGACTGGGGCTCCTCTCCCGTTTAATAGAATCCTCCTCTTTACACACAACCATGTGCAGGATGTCTAGGAGCAGAGAAATTACATAATAGTTAATACTAGATTCCTAAAATGTAAAACTATTCTTCCAGTCCTTGTTCCATGTAGAAAATGAGCCACCTTCAAAGTTTTAACAACAGATCAGCACCTTAAATATTGTGAGTAGTAATTAGAATTGCTATGTTTAGTTACTTTACTTCACACGCAGGCTCTGATCTTGTCTGCATGCAGGTAGTCCGCCAGACCGATTCAGCCTCAGTACACCGCCAAGACACAATTTGCCAGCGCCTAGACTACACGTCAGTAAAATATAGGCTACCACAGTGCATAATTTAGCTAGTGATTTCCCATCATGTAGCTATGTATCGGCAACTCATAAATGGTAAATCAATAAATGGTGCATTTATATAGTGCCTTTATCCAAGGCGCTTTACATAGATTGTGCATTACATTCACCCATTCACACACACATTCATACACCGATGGCGACGGAAGCCATGCAAGGTACCAGCCAGCACATCGGGAGCAATTCGGGGTTCAGTGTCTTGCCCAAGGACACTTCGACATGTAGACAAGAAGAGGAGCCGGGATTCGAAACGCCGACCCACGGATCATTGGACGACCTGCTCTACCCCCTGTCGCCCCAGTCGCCCCTAACACGAGTGCACCCTCACAGGAGAGCGTGCACTGGGGCTTGAAAATTATCATTATCATTATGAACATGCAAGATATTAATCTCGTCACAAAATGGAACAATACGCAGTATATTCTTTATATATTTTTAAGTATATATTATATATGTTGTACTTGATTGGGTTTTAGAAAAGCCTCCTGTGGATAGGTGTTGAAAAGTAGCACTATACACTAAGCAAATTAATGTCAAATTAATAAACAGAATTAAACAAGAGTAATTCCTGCACACTTCCCAAGAGCTTAAGATCTTGTTTCAATTGCAGCTCATTGCAATGTTTTGTGAGCTTGTAGATCGACTATGTATAAGGCATCTGTTCCCGCTACAATATAGGGATGCTAGGGTTCAAATGGTTAAACCTCGAAACCTCGAAAAATACAGGCAAATATCTGTTATCTCACACAGTTCAGACTCACTTTCTAGTCTAGTCTTTCTAGACACCTCGTCTCCTACAGAGAGACACCATGAAATCTGTTTGAGACCTACATCCATACTGTAAAGGCAATCACAAGGTGAACTTATATGGTCTAGTTTCCTTTCGCATTGCATTTGTGCAAAATGCGATGTGCTTTTGGATATGGTAATAAGAATATAAACATTAAATAGAATATATTTCAAAATTACATTTGAGGGATATTCCAATGATTGATTTACATATCGGGATATTATCAGTGTCATTATTGTATAGTGAAAATAAGTGGCAGCCCTACAGAACAGATTAATTACAGAGAGGAAAGAGCATGAAACTTACTGAGGTGTGGGTGGTCTTCAGGTTTAATATAAATGTCTTCAGGTTCCTGTTTAATAGAAATGTCTTCAGTTTCCTGTTCAATAAAAACACCCCTGGCTGCAGAGTTCATCTTCACCTGCAGTCTAGACTCCACACACTGGCCTGAAATCAAGTGAATAAGGAAGGACTTTAGTAACTGGAGAGCTAGTGGTGTTAGCATGCTTACATGCTTCTTAAAAGGATCCCTGGCTTATGAGACAAATATGCCTTAAAACATTATACTTGCCCTCTATAACAAAAAAATTAAAATAAAAACAAGTTGATGATGTCATATGATCCATGTGTGGCCCAGCCCTATGGAATTATGGAACGCACGTGCTAATAACACATATTACAAATATTGCTTTGATGCTCATATTAACTTTAGGAAGTATTACGTATTTTTTTATTAGCACACATGCATCCCATAATTCCATAGGGCTAGACCACACATGGGCATATGACATCATCAACTTGCGACAGGAGCAGTCCCTATTGAGTGAAAGATTCACAATTTATGAAAGAAATAAAATATTTATTCATTAGCCAGGGATCCTTTTGAAGCATAATTCAAATTAGATTTGTATTTGTCATAAGGGCCTAAAGGTTTTTAATGGTACTCAAACTTTCAACCCCTGAATTTACCATGATCCACAATTTATATACCGGTTATTGTTATTGGATGAACCTAAGGATCATAAAAAACCTTCAACGATTACTTTTGCAATTTATTTTGGGTCACGCCCCTTTTTTGCTTAGATTGACTGGCCTACACTGAATCACATCACAGAGAGAGAGAGAGAGATTTAACATAGGCATCAAACAACCGGTTGTTTGTCAGCCAGTACGAGGTTTTCCCAATGCATTCTTACGGAAGCAGTACTGCACATGTGAACGGGGGTTGACTGGACTACATGTTTATTTAAGCCTGATTTTAAGCGGTTGTTTGCTGACCATTTTGATATCCAGTAACAGTATACTATGTGACCTACCAGACCTGTAGAGAAGAGAACATCCTTCTAGGAGTGCAACAGACTTGGATTAACCGCTGCAATCCAACTAATACGTATCATTTATTTTATTTATTAATTCAATTAAAAATGATAATCATGAAAGTTGATAAATTAACCGATTATTAATCAATCCCCATTTTGGAAATGTCATTAGGCTATAGGCTAAATCTTCCCAAATAATGAAAAAGATTGAAAATAGCAGATCCACAAGCTCGAATATGTTATAGTCTAGAACTACACCTAAATCTGAGCAAGGAAGGTGCCATTTCGGTTCAAGAAAATATACTTTAAAATATATCTTTACATTTGATTTCATTTTTATTTCCATTTATGCTAAGCAGCAAGCTATATATGCTTAGCTGATTTTGATTTATATATTAGGATACATTTGTGCGACTGTAAAGACGAAACGGAAGTTGGGAGGAAGCCCTACTTCCGCTATATCACTTACTCGTGATCAGAGCTTCCGTTCTCCAGACTGTACAACGGAACCATTTGAACATTGGCAAGAGGCAACAGTCTCACAACGCGAGATTAGGCTATAACGTCACCTTTAGTAATTAGAAAACACTATTATTAGTATCTAATGCGAGAACTGTAACGAACGCACATGGCTAGCTGTGATAGGAAGTCGGAACGGCTCTACGCATGTGTGACTGGTCTATCTGGCAGTGCGCCACCTATAGCCACTTGGCATGCAGTTGCACACTACAGTGTGTTCAATCTCTGTTGTGAGTCCATCTAAACGCAGAAGTTAGAACGCAATGAGACTTTGTCTCTCTAGTCTAGGTGGTCCTCAGAGGAGCCCTCCATCGTCGCTTCCAGTCATCCCCGGTTCTCCTTACATCTGGCCATCTGGCTTTGCGCTCCTGCGTCGTTCTTGAGTAGGCCTACATCCACATTGTGTGTTGGTTCCCACAGCACTACTTTGCTGGCTGGCAGTTATTGATGTCTTTGTCAGTGTCCTGCTATAGTCTCATTCTCCTGGCTGCTATTTTCTGTCTCTCCTTTGGCATTCCGTCATGAAGATTCTTGTTGGTAACATGTATACCCATGTTGATGTACTGCACGCAGCATCCTGGTGTAGCAGCCGTCTACAGACTTCTGCAGGGTTGGTTTCATGGCCCAGCAGTCACTGCCGTATTATACCAATAACAGTGTTCTATTTTTTGTGTTGGCTATTCAAAAATAGCAGATAGAAGCACGCAGCACGGCACAAAGTACATCTGATATATATTTAATTGCTTGAATAATTATGAATTGCTTAAACTCATTTCATAAATAAACTCATTTAATTTAACTGCCAGAATTCATTAAGAGAGCGTTTTACACCAACCTTTGAAAAAAATAAAATCATAGAATATTCTGCGTCATTCGAGGGCATCTGCGTATGGGTGCCCTCAAATGACGCGCACGGATGTGCTAGAATCTGTAAAATAGTCCTGATCCATACGCAACAATCAGTTTGAAGGCTACAGGCTCTGGTGTAGAGCTCTGGTGTACAGATGTCCCATAGGAATGCATTATGTGGTGCTTTTATACAGACTCCGACTACACAGTGTTGATTTTGTGACTTTTTGTAAAACGGTGACAAAAGACAGAAAAAAGGGCATGTGTAAATATCCCATAATACTACACAATTCACATCACAGAAATGAAGGTACATCAATGAAATTATATTTGTTATCACTGTATCACTGCTGCTGTAATATCCTTTACAGTAAACATAATGTAACAATAATACACTGGAATGGATAAACAGGTAAGTAAAACAGTTGAGTACGAAACAAACAGTATCAAGCATGTACTCAAATGCAGCAAATCAAACATTTAGGTACCAGAAAGGCATGACAAAGTAGCACATGTCCAACAAACAAAAGCACAGAACTCCAAATACACCACTCTTTCAATGAAACATAACATTTACAATGTATTCGGAAAAGTTCTACATGTACTTACAATCTTTGACTCTTAAGCACAAACAAAAAGCCTGACCGTCAAATGAAGCTGGCTTCTCATACTGAATTCACACTGAGTGACTGAGACTAAACTACCTGCACAGCAGCACTGCAGCAGATTATCCCTTGATTGCTAACACTCAATAGGCAGCACCTGGAGTCTAAATGAGCATTAACAGGAAGAACTCTGTGCAGAAAACAAGAAACAAAATACATTGGCCTGACCCTAGAGGGTGTTAAACACTAACAGCACTGAGGCCAGAACAGCGAGGAGGAGTGGAGGAGGAGAAGATTCGATGCGAGGACAGAGTGGTGGAGTGGATTTGCCTCTAGAATCGGAATGTACTCCGCTGTCATTTCAAAGCGACGGCACATTCCGCGATCACTTATGACGTGAATCAATTCAATTCAATTCAAAGGGCTTTATTGGCATGGGAAAACATACGTTTACATTGCCAAAGCAAAAGTGGTGGAACAATACAGTGTCACACAGCTGGATCACTGGAACTCTGAACCCAGAGCCGTACAGTCTACAGAATAGACAATTCATTTTTGTGCATGTAACCGAGGCCAATGTGTATGTATTGGTAACATGTGCAACAAGGCTATTTATTCCTGAAATGGTGAATAAGCGCCAGGATGCGCACACTTTTATATTATATGATTGTGAATGTGAAGGGAATTCCTGACCTGCCCGCAGCCCGCGTTCCTTTTTGCTCGTATAAATAACCCCCCTCCTCGGACAGTCCCTCCTCCGACGGTCTTTGCAAATAACGGACACTATAACAGGAATTATAGGTAGTCTCTCTGACTTACATATTCAGTTCAGTCCACATATAAATAAATACATTTTTGTCACCGTCATTCATAGCAGTCTGTGCATTCAGGCATGCACAGAGAGAAATTAACTATAGCTTTTGAGGTGCGCACAATATAGCCTACTTTTATTATGCTTATATCACACAACGCAATAAAGCCAGTGGCTTGTTGTGGTCCTTTCACTTTCAGCTATAGGCTACTGTATCATTCTGAAGCTCTATTAATTCAGCGAAAATGTGTCTCTTCAACAAACAGCAAAGCTTTTTAGTTTAATGTGTGTGCGTGTGTGTGTGCATGTGTGTGTTGGGTCAGCGACAGCGTCTCATCAGCCGCAGCGGCCGGCAGCTAGTGGGTGGGGGGTGGGTGCATAGTATCGGGTTTCAAGCAGTGTTTTCTGTGCCACATGTGGAGGAGGTGGACTTATGTCACTGGAGAAGGAAAAAAACATGTACACGTGATGCGGAAATCCGCAGCGAGGAGACAACATACCCCACCGAGCCTGCACCTGATGTACACTCGCTCTATGCGGTCTCGGAGAGCCCACTCGGCTCCTCCACTCGACTCCACTCTCCTCCTCGATGGAGCACTTTAACAATCGGAACGTTAACCATTTCCGGGTCAAGCTGGAATGACCCCGAGTGATCGAGTGGGAGTAAGCGAGTGGCCGAGATTTTGGGTATTGGAATTTGGCTTAAATGAGCATTAACAGGAAGAACTCTGTGCAGAAAACAAGAAACAAAATACATTGGCCTGCCCCTAGAGGGTGTTAAAAACTAACAGCACTGAGGCCAGAACAGTTTTCATTTAGTTGTTAGTCACATATGTTAGTCACCTGGAATGTTTTAGTGTTAGGCCCTTTCCCAATTCCTTTTTTAACCCTACCCCTCATCCCTTGCCCCTACCCCTCAGCCCTTGCCCCTTCCCCCTACATAATGAGTGTCAAGGGGTAGGGGGATAAATCATCACCCTAGGAATTGGAACGTCCCTAAATATTGAACGTCCCTTGTAGATATTGATATATTGATATACAACCTGTTCTCAGAAAATAGCTGATCTGCAAGCTCACTACAGGCCAGTGGTCCCCACACTTTTTCCTGTCAAAAAGACCCCCATTTGAAGAGATATGCCACGGACCCCATAGATTCTTACGAATCTAGCAGTGTCACGGACCGCCAGTGTGACATGCATTAGTCCATGGACCCCCATTTGATGGAATTTCTGTCTCTGGGACCCCCAATTTATATTGTGAAATCAATGTCAATTAACTCTGAGTGTACAAATGGACCCTTGTGGGTCCATTTGGTTCCAAACTATCATTTAGCTGGGGACCCCCTGGAACTCTCTCAAGGACCCCTGGGGGTCCCCATAACCCACTTTGGAAACCACTTTCCATAAGCTGTAGATCGGCTATTTTGGGAGAAGAGATGGAACGTAAACATTGCTGTGGTTATGATGAAATAAATATATTGTAATTTTGTCTCATCTTGGTAGCCCACCAGAATGTAATTCAGCTAGCTCATTCTGACACCTGCTCAACAGGTGTACCTGATTGATTCATTGATTATTGTATTAACAGTTTGTATAGAATGGATATACAGGGTTAGAAAAAGGAAAAACAATTTACAGTATAGAAAGAAGTGGCTGTGGTCACTGTGTTCATTGTTTTTAATATCATTAAGAACAGTCATTTTCTGTCATGTCCTATGACAAGTCGTAGTATGCTAATGCTACATATGATATGAATGACAATGTTTCAAATTCAACAACATTTAGGACAATGAAAATGCCATCGTGATTCATCTCCATCCAATGTACAGGCTGTACAGCAGCTTGCAGTCTGTTCCATAGCTGGTTTGCCTGGGGAAAAAAACAACACCATTGCTAATTAGTTATGTAACTTTTGCAACTTGTGGGGATTAGCATAACATTGGTCGTGATAAAACCATACCAGCTATCACTGCACCGAGTAGCCGTTATGCAGCGACAGCGTTATGTAGGTACAGTAGGCTATTTCACGGCTTTTAAGAGCTCCAAAACTGCAGAATGTTGACATACCGTGGTCTGGGTGGTCGGACTGATGCCTGCTAGTTAAGCTAGTTTGCATCCGAGTTGTTCCACCGGGGCACCGGCGGTAAATAAAAAATAATAAAGCGCCGCTGCCAAATGAATGGTTAATGTTACCGTAACGTTGTATGAATGCAACGCCGTAGCATATCGTTAGTTCAAGTGAGGTAACGTTAACCTTTGCTAGAGATTGCGATATTTTTGGCGATGCAGATTGTTAACACATTAAAATAATATTGGTTATTATCATATTCTTCCATAAAAAACTGTTTTTGTCAGTCAAAGTAAAATTTCGACAGATCATGTAAAATGACTGTTATACAAAGCAAAATGTACCTAGGTCTAAAATGTAATATCATACACGTTGATGATTTGCCAATGGATAGAACCATGTGAATCATTTAGCAATTAAATTGTCTGAAGTAGCTTATTCTAGTCATTGTTTTCTAAAATGGTGGCTATGGGTAAGATGAGCCAATGTCCGGGGGTAAATTGAGTCAATGGGAATCACTATTCATATTTTTTTATTAAGTCTTTGCTACTCAAATTATACTGAATGACCTTTAATTTGCATGTACATACTCATTTAAGAGAAGTTTGCAATATTGTATTAACAATATTGCAAATATAAGGTTCTGAATAACACACTTTATTTAATTGTCTTAATATTGTTTAAATAATAAATAAACAAATAAATAAGGCTATTTGCAAAAGGGAAAACTGTTATTATATTATTATCGATAAGTGAATACATTATCTGTTCAAGTTTAAGCTTTTAACATTAAAATATCATGTGGTTCGACTTGCCCCTCGACTTGGATCAACTTACCCCTTACCTGGGGCAAATTGAGCCACATGACCACTTTTTTTTTAAAAAGGTCATATTTTATGGCCCTTTGTCATAGATGCTTACTCATCATTATTGATAGAAGACATCCTGAAATATGGGTAGATCATTAGATGTTACTGCCATCTCATTTTGCCTTGTTTCCAGGACAACTTAAGCAAAAACCTTACCCCGTTCTCCCGTATGTGTTTCGGTAGTGACACTCCTTAAAACCACACACTGATTTTCAGACTTTGGAAGACATTCATTTCAGACTGAAGTAAACTAGCTACTCATCATGATTTGGTCATGATGAACATGAAGTCTATGTCACTTCTTGGTGAAGAGTGTGGGGGTGTGGGTTAAACCAGGCTCCATCTATGGACTTAAACTCTTTCTGTTTCGGTAGTGACATGAAAACATGGGACAGCATTTTTTATATAAAGTTTTTTAATTTAAAATAAATCTACAAAATCAATGTCATTATTTCAACTTCCCTATAAAATAAATAAAATGGGTGTATTAAAAAAAACGTTACTTTTTTCATGAATGTAAATGTAGGGGTTAGAGGTTGGGACAGCCACCTTCCAATAGGAAGTGACATATAAAGGATGTTTTTTTTATATATTTAATTTTATATTATCTCAATGTATTTTTTTGTTGCCTTTTTTTTAGGCAAAGCGAGCAGGCCAGCAGGGGTTCATGTGTTTGGTCCGACGGAGCATTGGTCCGAACGACAACCTACCTCAAACCCTAACCTCCCCCGGGGAAGCACACCTAAACCTAACCGCAACCCTCTCCCGACCCCCAACGCACCTTCGAACCAATGCTCTGTCGGACAATAGTATGCCTCCCGGCCAGCAGTGGAAGACCTTAGGGGCGGTTTGGGACATATTTAGGCAGTCAGTCATGTAGATAGGAAGATGCGAGACCATTGAGAGCTTTATAAACAAGTCAAATAATTTTAAAATCAATCCTAAAAACAACCGAAAGCCAATTCCGAAGCCAAAATGATCTCATCTTAATTTTAGTTAAAACTCTGGCTGCCGCATTTTGTACAAGTACTTCTCTAATCTACTTTCCCATCTAAACTCCTCCTTGTTGTCGTGTATTTTTCTATACACTAACTCAATAAACTAGGGAAGAATAATGTTCTCTAAAGCAGACTGTAGAAGAGTAGTGAAAACCAGGCATCAAAGCATCAGATGAAGAAACGCAGGCAGAGATGAAATGACGGTCCCATCAGAGTTGTATTTATTTCAAAAGTACAAGTACAGAGCAGAGCTTCCCGTGGCCCGGGGTGGCCCGCGGGAGCACACAGACTGCCTGACCGTGATGGCCAGCCAGCCCAAGACTAGTGACTATTTCATTGACAACATGACAAGATATACGTTTTACAAACAGCTAGGGTTGAATAAGAGGGTGGAGTTACAGACTTTACATACAAATCAATGGTATGAGATAGCTGTCTCACTGTGTGTTTTGGTTCACACCTGAGCGAGCTTCAAAGGACTCAGGACAATGCCTGCCCTACAGGGTACTTGGGCTGAGATCTCTAGTGAAGGAAGATTCTCAGACCAGCCCTTCTGACTAGACATAGGGCTCCATTTCCGTCACCGCTAAACCCCTTATCCCGAAACTTCTTTGCCTTTTTTTTTTACTATTTTGAAAAACATTTTTGAATAGTTCAACTAGCCAATCTACATTGACACGTTGTGAGCTTGTAGACTGGCCATTTTAACTATTCAAAAATGTTTTGCAAAATAGTAAAAAGAAAAAAAAGGCAAAGAAGTTTAGGGATAAGGGGTTTAGCTGTGACGAAAAAGGAGCCCAATGTGTCTCACCCACTAACCCATGATGATCAAATAAGCACAGAAATGTATAGTTGACCATTTGACATAGCCTAATTATTATTGAATATTATGGATTGCAGGAGACCACACTGTCTAGGGGGTACTGTTGCCAGTGGTGCAGCTCCGGTTCGGTCTCTATCCTTGTATTACTCTATGGTGTATACCCATAGACGTACATGGAGATCAGGTTGTCCAGAGTCACAGATCCGACAGCTATGCCCATAAATGGTGATGCATATTATGTAACCGACTCTAGTAATACAAAGATGCTTATTAGGCATAAGGGATAAGGCTCCATGCTAGATAGTGCCCTGAGTCTGCAGTGCGTGCACATGAAATAATCTCAGACCTTACAGATCGCTACAAGCCAACAGCACTTTTTTTGCAGGTGATTCCATACAATAATAATACATACGATTTATATAGCGCTTTTATGGGTACCTAATGTCGCTTTACAGACATTTTACTACAAACATTTTTATTAGAGAAAAGAAACTAGTTAAAAAGGTTTAAAAGGTTAAAAACTAGGAATCAAAATCAAAAAAGGACAAACAAGAAGGGTGTGTGTGTGTGTGGGGGGGGTTATGTAGGGAAAGCCAGTTTGAAAAGGTGGGTTTTGAGTGTGCTTTTGAACATTTCGAAGGTGGGGGCAGATCTGATGTGAGTTGGGAGTGAGTGCCAAAGAGAAGGGGCGGCCACTGCGAAGGCCCCGTCTCCCCAAGTGCGTTTGTAGGACTTGTGGGGTTCCAGTTGACAATATTCAAAAGTAGCAATTGCGCATGGGAGGCAATCCAACTGAATTGAAAGATTTGATCAAAATAATCTGTTTATCTTGTGTGCGACAATGAATCTGACTCATTTATTCAGTTACGCCAGTCACTTAGAAAAAGAAGAAAAGGTATTTAACTCCAGTAAACACTAAATATGAAGTGGTGAATGACCAACCTAGTAATCGTAAACTCACACACATGCAATCAGGTTAAATGTTAACTTGCACACACATTTTGGTGGCAATCTAAAGCCCTGTGCAGGATATGAGATTCAGAATAAAGAGTTTTTCTAATATTAACATTTTCTGACCCTGGACTACAACAATGGCATAATTTGCTATATAAAAATGAATAGATATGAATAAACATAAACAACAAAACAAACAGAACATTGAGGAATGGAGAGGGGGGGGAAAACTTCTGGCAGACTGCCTTCAAAAGACAAGTCCTGTGTTTTAAGGAGCAGTATGAATCTCCTTAATATTTCTGCTTTTCTATTCACCTCCTAGCAAACAGAAAAGTGAACTAATTTATAGTAGCTTCTTCCCCCTTCTTTTTCCAGTGTGGATATGCTGATGTCTCTTCAGGGAACCTGACTGATGGAAACTCTTGTCACTTGTCAATGTTTACAGTGGAAAGGTTTTTCTCCAGTGTGAACACGCTGGTGTTTCTTCAGGGAACATGAGTGAATGAAACTCTTGCTACAATGTTTACATTGGAAATGTTTTTCTCCAGTGTGGACAAGCTGATGTGTTTTCAGATGAATTGACTGACTGAAACTCTTGTCACAATGTTTACATTGGAAATGTTTTTCTCCAGTGTGGACAAGCTGATGTGTTTTCAGATTACTTGACACACTGAAACTCTTGTCACAATGTTTACAGTGGAAAGGTTTTTCTCCAGTGTGAACACGCTGGTGTTTCTTCAGGGAATTTGACTGACTGAAACTCTTGTCACAATGTTTACAGTGAAAAGGTTTGTCTCCAGTGTGGATACGTTGGTGGGCCGTCAGGGCACCCAACGAACTGAAACTCTTGCTACAATGTTTACATTGGAAATGTTTTTCTCCAGTGTGGACAAGCTGATGTGTTTTCAGATTACTTGACTGACTGAAACTCTTGTCACAATGTTTACATTGGAAATGTTTTTCTCCAGTGTGGACAAGCTGATGTTTTTTCAGATTACTTGACTGACTGAAACTTTTGTCACAATATTTACAGTGGAAAGGTTTTTCTCCAGTGTGAACACTCTGATGTCTGATCAGAGAAGTTGACCAGGTGAAACTCTTCTTACAATGTTTACAGTGGAAACTCTTGTGAGGCCGTTCATCATCGTCTTCACTGGTCTCGTCCCAATCATCACCGTCTTCAGTGACTTCAGTGTCAGATTCAAGTTCAACTTCGACTTCAGAGCAGTGGGAAGAGATTTCTTCTTCATCATCATTTTCTTCTTCACCTTTCACTGCTAGTAATGTCAACATTGACCCATCTGGTCTTTGAAGATCTCCCTGTTCCTCTTTAAGCTCCTCCTGTTCATATTTAATGTGAGGAGGCTCTGGTTCCTCCTGGAGCAGACTGGGGCTCCTCTCCCGTTTAATAGAATCCTCCTCTTTACACACCATGTGCAGGATGTCTAGGAGCAGAGAAATTACATAATAGTTAATACTAGATTCCTAAAATGTAAAACTATTCTTCCAGTCCTTGTTCCATGTAGAAAATGAGCCACCTTAAAAGTTAACAACAGATCAGCACCTTAAATATTGTGAGTAGTAATTAGAATTGCTATGTTTAGTTACTTTACACGCAGGCTCTGATCTTGTCTGCATGCAGGTAGTCCGCCAGACCGATTCAGCCTCAGTACACCGCCAAGACACAATTTGCCAGCGCCTAGACTACACGTCAGTAAAATATAGGCTACCACAGTGCATAATTTAGCTAGTGATTTCCCATCATGTAGCTATGTATCGGCAACTCATAACACGAGTGCACCCTCACAGGAGAGCGTGCACTGGGGCTTGACCATTATCAACATGCAAGATATTAATCTCGTCACAAAATGGAACAATACAGCCTGCTATAGGCTGACACTCGCAGTATATTCTTTATATATTTTTAAGTATATATTATATATTTTGTACTTGATTGGGTTTTAGACTAGTGCCTTTCTATTTGAAAAACAGCACTATACACTAAGCAAATTAATGTCAAATTAATAAACAGAATTAAACAGAAGAGTAATTCCTGAACACTTCCAAGTGCTTAATATCTTGTTTCAATTGCAGCTCATTGCAATGTTTTGTGAGCTTGTAGATCGACTATGTATAAGGCATCTGTTCCCGCCACAATATAGGGATGCTAGGGTTCAAATGGTTAAACCTCGAAACCTCGAAAAATACAGGCAAATATCTGTGTTATCTCACACAGTTCAGTCTCTCTTTCTAGTCGTCTTTCTAGACACCTCGTCTCCTACAGAGAGACACCATAACATCTGTTTGAGACCTACATCCATACTGTAAAGGCAATCACAAGGTGAACTTATATGGTCCAGTTTTCTTTCGCATTGCATTTGTGCAAAATGCGATGTGCTTTTGGATATGGTAATAAGAATATAAACATTAAATAGAATATATTTAAAAAATAAATTTGAGGGATATTCCAATGATTGATTTACATATCGGGATATTATCAGTGTCATTATTGTATAGTGAAAATAAGTGGCAGCCCTACAGAACAGATTAATTAAAGAGAGGAAGGAGCATGAAACTTACTGAGGTGTGGGTGGTCTTCAGGTTCAATATAAATGTCTTCAGGTTCCTGTTTAATAGAAACACCCCTGGCTGCAGAGTTCATCTTCACCTGCAGTCTGGACTCCACACACTGGCCTGAAATCAAGTGAATAAGGAAGGACTTTAGTAACTGGAGAGCTAGTGGTGTTAGCATGCTTACATGCTTCTTAAAAGGATCCCTGACAAATATGCCTTAAAACATTATACTTGCCCTCTATAACTAAAAATAGAATCTTTCACTCAATAAGGACTTCTCCTGTCGCAAGTTGATGATGTAATATGATCCATGTGTGGTCCAGCCCTATGGAATTATGGCATGCACGTGCTAATAACAAATGTTAAAAATATTGCTTTGATGCTCATATTAACTTTAGGAAGTATTACGTAATTTTTTATTAGCACACATGCATCCCATAATTCCATAGGTCTAGACCACACATGGGCATATGACATCATCAACTTGCGACAGGAGCAGTCCCTATTGAGTGAAAGATTCGCAATTCATGAAAGAAATAAAAAATGGATTCATTAGCCACGGATCCTTTTAAAGCATAATTCAAATTAGATTTTTTTAAGCGTAGCTTTTTCAGAAAACTGTCAGGATGTAGAAGACATTTTTTGAAAGGGTTAAGGGCTTAATTTAAAGGTTTTTTTAATGGTACTCAAACTTTCAACCCCTGAATTGACCATGATCCACAATTTATATACCGGTTATTGGATGAACCTAAGGATTATAAAAAACCTTCAACGTTTACTTTTGCAATTTATTTTGGGTCACGCCCCTGCTTTGCTTATATTGACTGGCCTACACTGAATCACATCAGTTTTACAGGTAAAAAAGTAGGTGAAGCGCGAGAGAGAGAGAGATTTTAACATAGGCATCAAACAACCGGCCAGAACGATTTTTTCCCCCCGTTTTCCCAATGCATTCTTACGGAAGCAGTACTGCACGTGTGAACGGGGGTTGACTGGACTACATGTTTATTTAAGCCTGATTTTAAGCGGTTGTTTGATGCCCATGTTAACATTTTAGGTGCCTATGTTAAGTTTATCAACTGTATCTTGGTTCTGATACCTATACCTATAATATATACCCAGCTAGACTCCATTTCTACCAGCGCAGGGATAGCTTTCCTCGGAACCTCATCTCGAAGCTAAAGCGTATAGCGGCATAGATAGAGGTTCCAAACGGAGCTAGCTGAAACTATAACTCTCTCTCATGTCTGTCTCTCATATGTATATAGCCGCAAAATGTTTAGGAGGTGTGTGTGTGTGAGAGACTCGGTTTGGCCTGTTGTAGCGCCACCATGAGGCCGATTTGAAAACTGTCAAGTGGTATTTCTTCCAAAGCCTAGTGGGGATATGCATGCACAGTTTCACCACATTCGGACGCTGCGTTGAGTAGTTGTGGCGATTTGTACAAAACGGGTACAAAGCGGGCTACTCCTGAAAAGTTTAGAAGCCAATCGTAGCCAATGAGGGTGGATTATGAGAAATCAAACAAACCCGTCTTGCTCACATGACTATGGAGAGCATGTGTACCGATTTGCGTGAAATTTGGATAAAATCTGAAGGATTATTATTAGAAAATGTGTTTTACATATGTCGGCCTCCAGGTGGCGCTATAAAGGGCAGATGTGAAAAATTCCAGGCAAAGGTTTTTCCTTGGCCTCTAGGGAGTGTGCATACAAAGTTATGCACAGATCCGTGCAGTTAGAGGTAAAAACACTTTTCAGCCAGTTATAGCGCCACCATTAGGCTGAGTTGAAAATGTTCATGTGGCATTTCTTCCTCGGCCTAGTGGGAATGTGCGTGCACAATTTCACGGACATCACATGATGTGTTCATGATTTGCAGCATTTTGTTTGAAACTGAGCACTCCTGCAAACTTTGGAAGCCAATCTTAGCCAATCAGGATGGAGTCTGAGAAATCTGAAAGACAGGTTTCATTGAATGGCTTTAGAGACACTGTGTACCAATTTGCGTGATGTTTGGACAAAATCTGTAGGTGTACTGTCCAAAAACTTGTTTGCACAAAGCGGCCTCCTGGTGGCGCTATAACAGGCCGTTCTGGAATATTTGGGGCAGAGGTTCATCGTTGGCATCCAGGGAGTGTGTGTGCAAAATGTGGCATCAACCGGGTTAACGGTGCCGGAGATTAGCTGTTCACAGACGGACACACGGGCGGACGGACGGAGTGCAAAACATACTCTCTCCCCATGCCTTCGGCCTGGTGGAGACAACAATCGGTTTGAAGGCTACAGGCTCTGGTGTAGAGCTCTGGTGTACAGATGTCCCATAGGAATGCATTATGTGGTGGTTTTATACCGACTCCTACTACAGTGTTGATTTTGACAGCACATTTAGATTTTAGTTTTAGTCAGAGTCTCTTGAATAGTTTTTCTTCTGCCCTCACCACGTATGTGTGATTGCGTGTGCGGCTATGCAGCGAGCTAAACATCCTTCCATAAAAAGCAGTCAGAGGAGTGGATCTTGACATGTGTAAATATCCCATAATACTACACAATTCACATAAACATCACAGAAATGTATGTATTTGTTATCACTGTATGCTGTAATATCCTTTACACAGTAACATAATGTAGCAATACACTGGAATGGATAAACAGGTAAGTAAAAGAGTGGAGTACAAACAGTATCAAACATCAAGCATGTACTCAAATGCAGAAAATCAAACATTTAGGTACCAGAAAGGCATGACAAAGTAGCACATGTCAAACAAACAAAAGCACAGAACTCCAGATACACCACTCTTTCAATGAAACATAACATTCACAATGTATTCGGAAAAGTTCTACATGTACTTACAATCTTTGACTCTTAAGCACAAACAAAAAGCCTGACCATCAAATGAAGCTGGCTTCTCATACTGAATTCACACTGAGTGACTGAGACTAAACTACCTGCACAGCAGCACTGCAGCAGATTATCCCTTGATTGCTAACACTCAATAGGCAGCACCTGGAGTCTAAATGAGCATTACCAGGAAGAACTCTGTGCAGAAAACAACAAAATACATTGGCCTAGAGGGTGTTAAACACTAACAGCACTGAGGCCAGAACAGTTTTCGTTTAGTTTTTAGTCACATGTTAGTCACCTGGAATGTTTTAGTGTTAGTCTAGTTTTAGCGTAGTTTCAGGAGTGGAGACCACCCTCTGCTTATCACTGCCACTCTGTTCTCAACCACCTCCCGCCTCCACTCAACGGCCACTCCCCATTGACAATCACCCGTATCCACTACGCCTGCCTCCTCTCAGCACATAAAGTAGCAAGTAAACTAGCTACTCATCATGATTTGGTCATGATGAACATGAAGTCTATGTCACTTCTTGGTGAGAGTGTGGGGGTGTGGCTTAAACCAGGCTCCATCTATGGACTTAAACTCTTTCTGTTTCGGTAGTGACATGAAAACATGGGACAGCATTTTTGTATATAAAGTTTTTTAATTTAAAAGAAATCTACAAAATCAATTTCATTATTTCAACTTCCCTATAAAATAAATCAAATGGGTGTATTAAAAAAAATCTTTTAGGAAAGTGACAAAAATCATTTAAGTACTTTTTTCATGAATTGAAATGTAGGGGTTAGAGGTTGGGACAGCCACCTTCCAATAGGAAGTAACATATAAAGGATGTTTTTTTTATACATTTAATTTTATTTTATCTCAATGAATGTATTGTGATTAATAACTATGACATTACTATAGTGAAAAGTCTGGATACTAAATTGTTTTTTAATGTGTTTTTCATTGTGGGACTGCAATTTGAACCAATTTGGTAGAATGGCCCATATAATGTAAAAGATCAATTATAAGCAAGAGTGTAGAAGTGAGCTGTGCTTTAAAAATGTCTACAGAGACTGCCTGTTGAAGGTACAGTGGGAGTTTGTTCCACGCCGTCGGCCCGTAGAAGCAGAAAGCTGCTTCACCGTATTTTTTTGTTGCCATTTTTTTAGGCAAAGCGAGCAGGCCAGCAGGGGTTCATGTGTTTGGTGCAACGGAGCATTGGTCCGAACGACAACCTACCTCAAACCCTCACCCTAACCTCCCCCGGGGCAGCAGACCTAACCCCAACCCTCTCCCGACCCCCAACGCACCTCGGACCAATGCTCCTTCGAACCAATGCTGCGTCGGACAATAGTATGCCTCCCGGCCAGCAGTGGAAGACCTTAGGGGCGGGACATATTTAGGCAGTCAGTCATGTAGATAGGAAGATGCGAGACCATTGAGAGCTTTATAAACAAGTCAAATAATTTTAAAATCAATCCTAAAAACAACCGGAAGCCAATTCCGAACCCAACATTCTCTCATCTTAGTTTAATTAAAACTCTGGCTGCCGCATTTTGTACAAGTACTTCTCTAATCTACTTTCCCTTCCAAACTCCTCCTTGCCCTGTTGTCGTGTATTTCTCTATACACTAACTCACTAAACTAGGGAAGAATAATGTTCTCTAAAGCAGACTGTAGAAGAGTAGTGAAAACCAGGCATCAAAGCATCAGATGAAGAAACACAGGCAGAGATGAAATGACGGTCCCGTCAGAGTTTTATTTATTTCAAAAGTACAAGTACAGAGCAGAGCTTCCCGCGGCCCTGGGTGGCCCGTGGGAGCACACAGACTGCCTGACCGTGATGGCCAGCCAGCCCAAGACAAGTGACTATTTAATTGACAACATGACAAGATATACGTTTTACAAACAGCTAGAGTTGAATAAGAGGGTGGAGTTACAGACTTTACATACAAATCAATGGTAGGAGATAGCAGATTTCTGTCAGATTGCTGTGTGTGTTTTGGTTCACACCTGAGCGAGCTTCAAAGGACTCAGGACAATGCCTGCCCTACAGGGTACTTGGGCTGAGATCTCTAGTGAAGGAAGATTCTCAGACCAGCCCTTCTGACTAGACAATGGGCTCCATTTTCGTCACCGCTAAACCCCTTATCCCTAAACTTCTTTGCCTTTTTTTTTACTATTTTGAAAATCATTTTTGAATAGTTCCACTAGCCAATCTACATTGGCACGTTGTGAGCTTGTAGACTAGCCATTTTAACTATTCAAAAATGTTGCAAAATAGTAAAAATGGATTGCAGGAGACCACACTGTCTAGGGGGTACTGTTGCCAGTGGTGCAGCTCCGGTTCGGTCTCTATCCTTGTATTACTCTATGGTGTATACCCATAGGCGTACATGGAGACATGGCTCCATGCAAGATAGTGCCCTGAGTCTGCAGTGCGTGCACATGAAATAATCTCTTACAGACCTTACAGATAGTTACAATCTACAAGTAAGACGCGCAAACACGGGAAGCGAACGCAGCTCGTAAATTGCAATAACTATTAGAATAAATTACGTACTTTGTTAAGGGTTTTTTTAAGTTTTGTTTTTTTTAAAGATTTTTTTTTAGTTAAGTTTTTTTAAGTTAAGTTTTGTTTTAAGTTATTTTTTTAGTGTGTGCGTGCGTGTGTTTGTTTGTTTTTTAAGTTACGTTTTTTTTTAAGTTACAGTGGTGTTACAGCATGACACACACAGACAGACAGTTTAGGCCAGCTTCTATAGTTAGTGCTCACTGCGTTCGCAGGTGATTCCATACAATAGTCAAAAGTAGCAATTGCGCATGGGAGGCAATCCAACTGAATTGAAAGATTTGATCAAAAAAATCTGTTTGTCTTGTGTGTAACAATGAATCTGACTCATTTATTCAGTTATGCCAGTCACTTAGAAAAAGAAGAAAGGTATTTAACTCCAGTAAACACTAAATATGAAGTGGTGAATGACCAACCTAGTAATCGTAAACTCACACACATGCAATCAGGTTAAATGTTAACTTGCACACACAAGGTGGCGGGTGGCAATCTAAAGCCCCGTGCAGGATATGAGATTCAGAATAAAGAGTTTTTCAACAATGGCATAATTTGCTATATAAAAATGAATAGATATGAATAAACATAAATAACAAAACAAACAGAACATTGAGGAATGGAGAGGGGGAAAAAAACTGCTGGCAGACTCCAAAAGACAAGTCTTAACTGAGGCCTCTGTTTTAAGGAGCAGTATGAATCTCCTTAATATTTCTGCTTTTCTATTCACCTCCTAGCAAACAGAAAAGTGAGCTAATTTATAGTAGCTTCTTCCCCCTTCTTTTTCCAGTGTGGATATGCTGATGTCTCTTCAGGGAACCTGACTGATGGAAACTCTTGTCACTTGTCAATGTTTACAGTGGAAAGGTTTTTCTCCAGTGTGAACACGCTGGTGTTTCTTCAGGGAATCTGAGTGTTTGAAACTGTCGCTACAATGTTTACATTGGAAATGTTTTTCTCCAGTGTGGACAAGCTGATGTGTTTTCAGATTACTTGACTGAATGAAACTCTTGCTACAATGTTTACATTGGAAATGTTTTTCTCCAGTGTGGACAAGCTGATGTGTTTTCAGATGAATTGACAGATGAAACTCTTGTCACAATGTTTACAGTGGAAAGGTTTTTCTCTAGTGTGGATACGTTGGTGTGCCTTCAGGGAACCTGACATACTGAAACTCTTGCTACAATGTTTACAGTGAAAAGGTTTTTCTCCAGTGTGGATACGTTGGTGTGCCTTCAGGGCACCAGACGCTCTGAAACTCTTGTCACAATGTTTACAGTGGAAAGGTTTTTCTCCAGTGTGAATACTCTGATGTCTGATCAGAGAAGTTGACCTAGTGAAACTCTTCTTACAATGTTTACAGTGGAAACTCTTGTCAGGCCGTTCGTCATCATCGTCTTCACTGGTCTCGTCCCAATCATCACTGTCTTTAGGGACTTCAGTGTCAGATTCAAGTTCAACTTCGACTTCAGAGCAGTGGGAAGAGATGTATTCTTCTTCATCATCATAATTTTCTTCTTCACCTTTCACTGCTAGTAATGTCAACATTGACCCATCTGGTCTTTGAAGAAGATCTCCCTGTTCCTCTTTAAGCTCCTCCTGTTCATCTTTAATGTGAGGAGGCTCTGGTTCCTCCTGGAGCAGACTGGGGCTCCTCTCCCGTTTAATAGAATCCTCCTCTTTACACACAACCATGTGCAGGATGTCTAGGAGCAGAGAAATTACATAATAGTTAATACTAGATTCCTAAAATGTAAAACTATTCTTCCAGTCCTTGTTCCATGTAGAAAATGAGCCACCTTCAAAGTTTTAACAACAGATCAGCACCTTAAATATTGCGAGTAGTAATTAGAATTGCTATGTTTAGTTACTTTACACGCAGGCTCTGATCTTGTCTGCATGCAGGTAGTCCGCCAGACCGATTCAGCCTCAGTACACCGCGAAGACACAATTTGCCAGCACCTAGACTACACGTCAGTAAAATATAGGCTACCACAGTGCATCATTTAGCTAGTGATTTCCCATCATGTAGCTATGTATCGGCAACTCATAACACGAGTGCACCCTCACAGGAGAGCGTGCACTGGGGCTTGACAATTATCATTATCATTATGAACATGCAAGATATTAATCTCGTCACAAAATGGAACAATACAGCCTGCTATAGGCTGACACTCGCAGTATATTCTTTATATATTTTTAAGTATATATTATATATTTTGTACTTGATTGGGTCATTATTGTATAGTGAAAATAAGTGGCAGCCCTACAGAACAGATTCATTAAAGAGAGGAAAGAGCATGAAACTTACTGAGGTGTGGGTGGTCTTCTTCAGGTTTAATATAAATGTCTCCAGGTTCCCGTTTAATAGAAATCTCTTCAGTTTCCTGTTTAATAGAAATGACCCTGGCTGCAGAGTTCATCTTCACCTGCAGTCTGGACTCCACACACTGGCCTGAAATCAAGTGAATAAGGAAGGACTTTAGTAACTGGAGAGCTAGTGGTGTTAGCAACTTAGCATGCGTACATGCTTCTTAAAAGGATCCCTGGCTAATGAGACAAATATGCCTTAAAACATTATACTTGCCCTCTATAACTAAAAAGAGAATCTTTCACTCAATAAGGACTTATCCTGTCGCAAGTTGATGTCATATGATCCATGTGTGGTCCAGCCCTATGGAATTATGGAATGCACGTGCTAATAACAAATATTATAAATATTGCTTTGATGCTCATTAACTTTAGGAAGTATTACGTATTTTTTTATTAGCACACATGCATCCCATAATTCCATAGGGCTAGACCACACATGGGCATATGACATCATCAACTTGCGACAGGAGCAGTCCCTATTGAGTGAAAGATTCGCAATTTATGAAAGAAATAAAATATGTATTCATTAGCCAGGGATCCTTTTAAAGCATAATTCAAATGAGATATTTTTTTTGCCTTAAGGGCCTAAAGGTTTTTAATGGTACTCAAACTTTCAACCCCTGCATTTTCCATGATCCACAATTTATATACCGCTTGTTGTTATTCCTAATGTTAATGGAACATTAAAAATACTTAACGGCTTCTGAGCCGTTCGCGGGGGGGGTCAGATGGTTCGTTGTCTCCTATAGCGTTCATATGCTTCGTTTGGAATATGTCAGCGTGACACCCACAGCGCAGCACAGGGCTAAGTCAGGGTAAATCAGATTGCATCCCATGTCGCTTGAAGCCGGTGATACCGGCCCCTACGTGGTAGGGGTCCAAAGGAGCTCAACCCGGGGGGTCCGGAGACGGGCTAGGAGACCAGTAGCTTTGTTGTTGCGAGGAAAACGGTAAAATTAGACTTTCGTGGTTGTTTTCGTCTCAGATTTAGTCCGACGGAGCGTCACAGTATAACTCTATGGGGACACAAAAGCGACACAAAAGTGGGACCCGGAAGTATCTCTGGAGGGGGCGCTCACTTCACGGCTAAAATACTGAATCACATCAGTTTTACAGGTAAAAAAAAGTAGGTGGAGAGAGAGAGAGAGAGAGAGAGAGAGAGAGAGAGAGGAGAGAGAGAGAGAGGAATCAAAGAACCGCTTACAAAGCGGTTGGTCAGCGAGTATTTTTCGCTAACCAATAACAGTGGTCTCTAAATGTGGTGACGTCAGTGTTCTATTTCTTTGTGTTGGCTATTCAAAAATAGCAGATGTAGAAGCACGCAGTGTGAATTCAGTATGAGAAGCCAGCTTCATTTGATGGTCAGGCTTTTTGTTTGTGCTTAAGAGTCAAAGATTGTAAGTACATGTAGATATATATCAGATGTACAAAGTACATCTGATATATATTTTTTAATTGCTTGAATAATTGAGTAGGGCCTACCACAGACGAAAAACAGTCTTAAGTCCAAATTTCATTCTGACCCCTCCACGAAAAGGCCTTGTTGTCCTGACCCTTATATCATTTATACATTATGGATCAATAGTGTGGACTTAAGACTGTTTTGTCTGTGGCATTAAATTATGAATTTAATAAATGAGCTTTAATTGACGTAGATCTCGGCCAATGGCGGTATAAGTGTTAAAGAATGGGACTCAGGTATTACGACACTTTGACAGAATTAATTAGAGAGAGTTTTACACTAACCTTTGAAAAAAATAAAATCATATAATATTCCACGTCATTCGAGGGGATCTGCGTACGGGTGCCCTGAAATGACACGCACGGATGTGCTAGAATCTGTAAAATAGTCCTGATCCAGTAAAACAGTCGAGTACGAAACAAACAGTATCAAACATCAAGCATGTACTCAAATGCAGCAAATCAAACATTTAGGTACCAGAAAGGCATGACAAAGTAGCACATGTCCAACAAACAAAAGCACAGAACTCCAAATACACCACTCTTTCAATGAAACATAACATTTACAATGTATTCGGAAAAGTTCTACATGTACTTACAATCTTTGACTCTTAAGCACAAACAAAAAGCCTGACCGTCAAATGAAGTTGGCTTCTCATACTGAATTCACACTGAGTGACTGAGACTAAACCTGCACAGCAGCACTGCAGCAGATTATCCCTTGATTGCTAACACTCAATAGGCAGCACCTGGAGTCTAAATGAGCATTAACAGGAAGAACTCTGTGCAGAAAACAAGAAACAAAATACATTGGCCTGCCCCTAGAGGGTGTTAAACACTAACAGCACTGAGGCCAGAACAGTTTTCATTTAGTTTTTAGTCACATGTTAGTCACCTGGAATGTTTTAGTGTTAGTCTAGTTTTAGGGTAGTTGTATTTATACAACGTAGTTTCAGGAGTGGAGACCACCCTCTGCCACCCTCTGCCACTCTGTTCTCAACCACCTCCCGCCTCCACTCAACGGCCACTCCCCATTGACAATCATCCGTATCCACTATACCTGCCTCCTCTCACCACAGCCAATCCCTGGTGCAATCACCACAGTATAAATACACCTGCGATCTCTCAACCAAGTTGTTTGTCCTGCTTCACGACAGACCAAACATGGGTTGTGAGTACTGCACTTGTAGATCGGCTATTTTCGCTATTCTTCAAATTTGCCATCCTCCTCCACCCCAACCTCCTCCTTCCGCCTCGATTCTCTAGGAATCCAGGGGAAGCAATGACGGAGCAGAGACGACCAAACGCTCATCCCGAGTAGAGCAAAGATGGCTGTCAGCTCCAGAGACTACGCCCCCACCCTGAGACTCGCCCTACCTTGGGTTCCTCACTCCATTCCACATTCATCTCATTCTGTTTCAATAAACTGTTAACTTAAGTAGAGGTGTGGTCTCTTACTAGTGAAGTCAACTACATAGGCTATCACAAGATTTTATTCGACTAAATCTACAGTTGATTAAGTCTACAAAAATGTATTTGGGTGGTGGGCCTTGATGCTGCAGCGCGTCGTGTTGTGAGCTTGTATAGATCTGCTATTCTCAGCATGCAACCAAGTGTAAAATGACTTATACTGGATCTCTTGTCCAGTATAAAGGTCATTACACACTGGCGAATTAGCGACGCGAATTATTCGTGCGAATAATTCGCCTTTTTTTAAAACCAATTGAAGTCAATGCAAGCTTCCACATCAGTGGCGAATGTGCGAAAATGCGACCGTTTTCGCTCTTTATTTGTTCGCTCCGGTGTTCGCTCCGGTGTCGAATTTTTAATTCGCGTCGCTAATTCGCCAGTGTGTAATGACCTTTAGTCTTGTTTTTTTTTAATTTGTTGACGAAATTGTCAATATATTTTAGCCTTAGTTTTAGTCATCATAGCTTGGTTTTTATTTAGTTTCCGTCAGTGTAAAAAGGTAGTTGACGGACATTTTTCGTCACATTATTATATGTGACGAAAAATTACAACTATTCCACAATCTCAGAATGCTATATGGACTGTTTCCGTAGTGACAATTTTATCTAGTTTTTAGCTTAACTCTACAATGCTAGGCAAAACATGGCTTAGAAAAACAGCTTTGAACTGATGTACATGGATAGACAAAATTTATAATTGAGAAATGTGTTTCGGTAGTGACACACTGATTTCCAGGCTTTGGAGGACATTCATTTCAGACTGAAGTAAACTAGCTCCTCATGATTTGGCCATGATGAACATGAAGTCTATGTCACTTCTTGGTGAAGTGTGGGGGTGTGGCTTAAACCAGGCTCCATCTATGGACTTAAACTATTTCTGTTTCGGTAGTGACATGGAAACATGGGACAGCATTTTTTATATAAAGTTTTTTAATTTAAAATAAATCTACAAAATCAATTTCATTATTTCAACTTCCCTATAAAAGAAATCAAATGGGTGTATTAAAAAAAATCTTTTAGGAAAGTGACAAATCATTTAAGTACTTTTTTCATGAATTGAAATGTAGGGGTTAGAGGTTGGGACAGCCACCTTCCAATAGGAAGTGACATATAAAGGACGTTTTTTTATACATTTAATTTTACATTATCTCAATGAATGTATTGTGATTAATTAGACCATACTATGACATTACTACAGTGAAAAGTCTGAATACTAAATTGTTTGTTAATGTGTTTTTCATTGTGGGACTGCAATTTGAACCAATTCGGTAGAATGGCCCATATAATGTAAAAGATCAATTATAAGCAAGAGTGTAAAAGTGAGATGTGCTTTAAAAATGTCTACAGAGACTGCCTGTTGAAGGTACAGTGGGAGTTTGTTCCACGCCGTCGGCCCGTAGAAGCAGAAAGCTGCTTCACCGTATTTTTTGTTGCCATTTTTTTAGGCAAAGCGAGCAGGCCAGCAGGAGTTCATGTGTTTGGTCCGACGGAGCATTGGTCCGAACGACAACCTACCTCAAACCCTCACCCGTCACCCTAACCTACCCCGGGGAAGCACACCTAAACCTAACCCCAACCATCTCCCGACCCCCAAAGCACCTCGGACCAATGCTCCTTCGAACCAATGCTCCGTCGGACAATAGTATGCCTCCCGGCCAGCAGTGGAAGACCTTAGGGGCGGTTTGGGACATATTTAGGCAGTCAGTCATGTAGATAGGACGATGCGAGACCATTGAGAGCTTTATAAACAAGTCAAATAATTTTAAAATCAATCCTAAAAACAACCAATTCCGAAGCCAAAATTCTCTCATCTTAGTTTTAGTTAAAACTCTGGCTGCCGCATTTTGTACAAGTACTTCTCTAATCTACTTTCCCCATCTAAACTCCTCCTTGTTGTCGTGTATTTTTCTATACACTAACTCACTAAACTAGGGAAGAATAATGTTCTCTAAAGCAGACTGTAGAAGAGTAGTGAAAACCAGGCAAACCAGGCATCAAAGCATCAGATGAAGAAACGCAGGCAGAGATGACATGATGGTCCCATCAGAGTTGTATTTATTTCAAAAGTACACGTACAGAGCAGAGCTTCCCACGGCCCTGGGTGGCCCGCGGGAGCACACAGACTGCCTGACCGTGATGGCCAGCCAGCCCAAGACTAGAGACTATTTAATTGACAACATGACAAGATATACGTTTTACAAACAGCTAGTTACAGACTTTACATACAAATCAATGGTAGGAGATAGCAGATTGCTGTCTCACTGTGTGTTTTGGTTCACCCCTGAGCGAGCTTCAAAGGACTCAGGACAATGCCTGCACTACAGGGTACTTGGGCTGAGATCTCTAGTGAAGGAAGATTCTCAGACCAGCCCTTCTGACTAGACATAGGGCTCCATTTCCGTCACCGCTAAACCCCTTATCCCGAAACTTCTTTGCCTTTTTTTTTTACTATTTTGAAAAACATTTTTGAATAGTTCAACTAGCCAATCTACATTGACACGTTGTGAGCTTGTAGACTGTCCATTTTAACTATTCAAAAATGTTTTGCAAAATAGTAAAAAAAGGCAAAGAAGTTTAGGGATAAGGGGTTTAGCTGTGACGAAAATGGAGCCCAATGTGTCTCACCCACTAACCCATGATGATCAAATAAGCACAGAAATGTATAGTTGACCATTTTACATAGACATAGCCTAATTATTATTGAATATTATGGAATATGGATTGCAGGAGACCACACTGTCTAGGGGGTACTGTTGCCAGTGGTGCAGCTCCGGTTCGGTCTCTATCCTTGTATTACTCTATGGCGTATACCCATAGGCGTACATGGAGATCGGGTTGTCCAGAGTCACAGATCCGACCTCTATGCCCATTGGTGATATGCATATTATGTGACCGACCGACTCTAGTAATACAAATATGCTTATTAGGCATTAGGGATAAGGCTCCATGCTTGATAGTGCCCTGAGTCTGCAGTGCGTGCACATGAAATAATCTCTTACAGACTTTACAGATCGTTACAAGCTACAAGTAAGACGCGCAAACACGGGAAGCGAACGCAGCTCGTAAATTGCAATAACAATTAGAATAAATTACGTACTTTGTTAAGGTTTTTTTTAAGTTATTTTTGTTTTAAGATTTTTTTTTAGTGTGCGTTTGTTTGTTTTTTAAGTTTCTTTTTTAAGTTAAGTTTTTGTGCGGGCCGGTGGTGTTACAGCATGACACACACAGACAGACAGACAGTTTAGGCCAGCTTCTATAGTTAGTGCTCACTGCGTTCGCAGGTGATTCCACACAATAGAGACAAAAGTAGCAATTGCGCATTGGAGGCAATCCAACTAATCTGTTTGTCTTGTGTGTGACAATGAATCCGACTCATTTATTCAGTTATGCCAGTCACTTAGAAAAAGAAGAAAAGGTATTTAACTCCAGTAAACACTAAATATGAAGTGGTGAATGACCAACCTAGTAATCGTAAACTCACACAAATGCAATCAGGTTAAATGTTAACTTGCACACACATTTTGGTGGCAATCTAAAGCCCTGTGCAGGATATGAGATTCATATACCCCGGACAAGAGGGTATTTTCTGACCCTGGACTACAACAATGGCATTCTTTGCTATATAAAAATGAATAGATATGAATAAACATAAATAACAAAACAAACTGAACATTGAGGAATGGAGAGGGGGAAAAAAAAACTGCTGGCAGACTCCAAAAGACAAGTCTTAACTGAGGCCTCTGTTTTAAGGAGCAGTATGAATCTCCTTAATATTTCTGCTTTTCTATTCACCTCCCAGCAAACAAGTGAGCTAATTTATAGTAGCTTCTTCCTCCTTCTTTTTCCAGTGTGGATATGCTGATGTCTCTTCAGGGAACCTGACTGATGGAAACTCTTGTCAATGTTTACAGTGGAAAGGTTTTTCTCCAGTGTGAACACGCTGGTGTTTCTTCAGGGAACATGACTGACTGAAACTCTTGTCACAATGTTTACAGTGGAAAGGTTTTTCTCCAGTGTGGACAAGCTGATGTGTTTTCAGAGTACTTGACCTGCTGAAACTCTTGTCACAATGTTTACAGTGGAAAGGTTTTTCTCCAGTGTGAACACGCTGGTGTTTCTTCAGGGAACATGACTGACTGAAACTCTTGTCACAATGTTTACAGTGGAAAGGTTTTTCTCCAGTGTGGATACGTTGGTGTGCCTTCAGGGAACCTGAGACACTGAAACTCTTGTCACAATGTTTACAGTGGAAAGGTTTTTCTCCAGTGTGGACAAGCTGATGTGTTTTCAGATTACTTGACTGAGTGAAACTCTTGTCACAATGTTTACAGTGGAAAGGTTTTTCTCCAGTGTGAACACTCTGATGTCTGATCAGAGAAGTTGACCTAGTGAAACTCTTCTTACAATGTTTACAGTGGAAACTCTTGTGAGGCCGTTCGTCATAGTCTTCACTGGTCTCGTCCCAATCATCACTGTCTTTAGTGACTTCAGTGTCAGATTCAAGTTCAACTTCGACTTCAGAGCAGTGGGAAGAGATGTATTCTTCTTCATCATCATTTTCTTCTTCACCTTTCACTGCTAGTAATGTCAACATTGACCCATCTGGTCTTTGAAGATCTCCCTGTTCCTCTTTAAGCTCCTCCTGTTCATATTTAATGTGAGGAAGCTCTGGTTCCTCCTGGAGCAGACTGGGGCTCCTCTCCCGTTTAATAGAATCCTCCTCTTTACACACAACCATGTGCAGGATGTCTAGGAGCAGAGAAATTACATAATAGTTAATACTAGATTCCTAAAATGTAAAACTATTCTTCCAGTCCTTGTTCCATGTAGAAAATGAGCTACCTTCAAAGTTTTAACAACAGATCAGCACCTTAAATATTGTGAGTAGTAATTAGAATTGCTATGTTTAGTTACTCTGATCTTGTCTGCATGCAGGTAGTCCGCCAGACCGATTCAGCCTCAGTACACCGCGAAGACACAATTTGCCAGCACCTAGACTACACGTCAGTAAAATATATGCTACCACAGTGCATAATTTAGCTAGCGATTTCCCATCATGTAGCTATGTATCGGCAACTCATAACACGAGTGCACCCTCACAGGAGAGCGTGCACTGGGGCTTGACAATTATCATTATGAACATGCAAGATATTAATCTTGTCACAAAATAGAACAATACAGCCTGCTATAGGCTGACACTCGCAGTATATTCTTTATATATTTTTAAGTATATATTATATATGTTGTACTTGATTGGGTTTTAGACTAGTGCTATTCTATTTAGAAAAGCCTCCTGTATATAGGTAAACAGAATTAAACAGAAGAGTAATTCCTGCACACTTCCAAGTGCTTAAGATCTTGTTTCAATTGCAGCTCATTGCAATGTTTTGTGAGCTTGTAGATCGACTTTGTATAAGGCATCTGTTCCCCCCAAATATAGGGATGCTAGGGTTCAAATGGTTAAACCTCGAAACATACAGGCAAATATCTGTGTTCTCACACAGTTCAGACTCACTTTCTAGTCAAGTCTTTCTAGACACCTCGTCTCCTACAGAGAGACACCATAAATACTGTAAAGGCAATCACAAGGTGAACTTATATGGTCCAGTTTTCTTTCGCATTGCATTTGTGCAAAATGCGATGTGCTTTTGGATATGGTAATAAGAATATAAACATTAAATAGAATATATTTCAAATTTAAATTTGAGGGATATTCCAATGATTGATTTACATATCGGGATATCATCAGTGTCATTATTGTATAGTGAAAATAAGTGGCAGCCCTACAGAACAGATTAATTAAAGAGAGGAAAGAGCATGAAACTTACTGAGGTTTGGGTGGTCTTCAGGTTTAATATAAAGGTCATCAGGTTCCTGTTTAATATAAATGTCTTCAGTTTCCTGTTTAATAGAAACGCCCCTGGCTGCAGAGTTCATCTTCACCTGCAGTCTGGACTCCACACACTGGCCTGAAATCAAGTGAATAAGGAAGGACTTTAGTAACTGGAGAGCTAGTGGTGTTAGCATGCTTACATGCTTCTTAAAAGGATCCCTGGCTAATGAGACAAATATGCCTTAAAACATTACACTTGACCTCTATAACTAAAAAAATAAAATAAAAACACCTTCAATATTTTATTTCTTTCATAAATAGAGAATCATTCACTCAATAAGGACTTCTCCTGTCGCAAGTTGATGATGTCATATGATCCATGTGTGGTCCAGCCTTATGGAATGCACGTGCTATTAACAAATATTAGAAATATTGCTTTGATGCTCATTAACTTTAGGAAGTATTACGTCATTTTTTATTAGCACACATGCATCCCATAATTCCATAGGGCTAGACCACACATGGGCATATGACATCATCAACTTGCGACAGGAGCAGTCCCTATTGAGTGAAAGATTCGCAATTTATGAAAGAAATAAAATATTTATTCATTAGTCAGGGATCCTTTTAAAGCATAATTCAAATTAGATTTGTTTAAGCGTAGCTTTTTCAGAAAACTGTCAGGATATAGAAGACATTTTTTGAATGGGTTAAGGGCTTAATTTAAAGGTTTTTAATGGTACTCAAACTTTCAACCCCTGAATTGACCATGATCCATAATTTATATACCGGTTATTGTTATTGGATGAACCTAAGGATCATAAAAAACCTTCAACGATTACTTCTGCAATTTATTTTGGGTCACGCCCCTGTTTTGCTTAGATTGACTGGCCTACACTGAATCACATCAGTTTTACAGGTAAAAAAGTAGGTGAAGCGCGAGAGAGAGAGAGAGAGATTAACATAGGCATCAAACAACCGGCCAGTACGATTTTTTTCCCAATGCATTCTTACGGAAGCAGTACTGCACGTGTGAACGGGGGTTGACTGGACGACATGTTTATTTAAGCCTGATTTGAAGTGGTTGTTTGATGCCCATGTTAAAATGTTAGGTGCCTATGTTAAGTTAATCAACTGTATGTTGGTTCTGATACCTATACTCTTTTAAATAAATACTGTGCACAAATTATAGAATATTCCACATCATTCGAGAACATCTGCATATGGGTGCCCTCAAATGATGCGCACGGATGTGCTATAATCTGTAAAATAGTCCTGATCCATACACAACTAGAAGTGGCATTTCTTCCTCGGCCTAGTGGGAATATGCGTGCACAATTTCACGGAAATCACATGATGTGTTCATGATTTGCAGCATTTTGTTTGAAACCGAGCACTCCTGCGAACTTTGGAAGCCAATCTTAGCCAATCAGGATGGAGTCTGAGAAATCTGAAAGACCAGTTTCATTGAATGGCTCTAGAGAGACTGTGTACCAATTTGCGTGATGTTTGGACAAAATCTGTAGGTGTACTGTCCAAAAACTTGTTTTGCACAAAGCGGCCTCCTGGTGGCGCTATAACAGGCCGTTCTGGAAATTTTGGCGCAGAGGTTCATCGTTGGCATCCAGGGAGTGTGTGCAAAATTTGGCATCGACCGGGTTAACGGTGGCGGAGATTAGCTGTTCACAGACGGACGGACGGACACACGGACGGAGTGCAAAACAAACTCTCTCCCCATGTTTACAACAATCGGTTTGAAGGCTACAGGCTCTGGTGTAGAGCTCTGGTGTACAGATGTCCCATACACCGACGGCGTAATCAGCGCCTCAAACGGTGACTCCGCCCACCCCCGGGGGAAGTTGTGATTTGCGCTCGTTCACTGCAATGCAATTTGCGGCATTTTCAAAACAATATTGAGCAGAATAGCGATTATCAAACGTATTTGCAATGCCATACGTTGAAAGATCTGTTGCCCGTGGACAAGGCACGCTACCTCCGCAAGTTAGATAGCATCGGCATAGATGTTTGTCGGTATGTGATTAAGGATTGGACCAAGTTGCATTGGCAGCCATAGAAAATTCTTACCCCAGGCTAAAACCGGATGTGACGTTTTTGGGCGTTCCTGTCTAGCGTGGTGTCAGTGTATAGGAATGCATTATGTGGTGGTTTTATACCGACTCCTACCACAGTGTTGATTTTGACAGCACATTTAGATTTTAGTCATAGTCTCTTGAATAGTTTTTCTTCTGCCCTCACCACGTATGCGTGATTGCGTGTGCGGCTATGCAGCGAGCTAAACATCCTTCCATAAAAAGCAGTCAGAGGAGTGGATCTTGACATATTTTATATAGAAGTTAAACTGTAAAACTTTGACAAGACAGAAAAAAGGGCATGTGTAAATATCCCATAATACTACACAATTCACATAAACATCACAGAAATGAATGTATTTGTTATCACTGTATGCTGTAATATCCTTTACACAGTAACATAATGTAGCAATACACTGGAATGGATAAACAGGTAAGTAAAACAGTTGAGTATGAAACAAACAGTATCAAACATCAAGCATGTACTCAAATGCAGCAAACATTTAGGTACCACCAGAAAGGCATGACAAAGTAGCACATGTCCAACAAACAAAAGCACAGAACTCCAAATACACCACTCTTTCAATGAAACATAACATTTACAATGTATTCGGAAAAGTTCTACATGTACTTACAATCTTTGACTCTTAAGCACAAACAAAAAGCCTGACCGTCAAATTAAGCTGGCTTCTCATACTGAATTCACACTGAGTGACTGATATGAGACTAAACTACCTGCACAGCAGCACTGCAGCAGATTATCCCTTGATTGATAACACTCAATAGGCAGCACCTGGAGTCTAAATGAGCATTAACAGGAAGAACTCTGTGCAGAAAACAAGAAACAAAATACATTGGCCTGCCCCTAGAGGGTGTTAAAACAGTTTTCATTTAGTTTTTAGTCACATGCTAGTCACCTGGAATGTTTTAGTGTTAGGCCCTTTCCCAATTCCTTTTTTAACCCTACCCCTCATCCCTTGGCCCTACCCCTTATCCCTTGCCCCTTCCCCTTGCCCCTACATAATGAGTGTCAAGGGGTAGGGGGATAAATCATCACCCTAGGAATTGGAACGTCCCTAAATATTGAACGTCCCTTGTAGATATTGACAACCTGTTCTCAGAAAATAGCTGATCTGCAAGCTCACTACAGGCCAGTGGTCCCCAAACCCTTTCATGTCAAGGACCCCCCAATTTGACAATAATTAGCCCGCAGACCCCCATTTGAAGAGATATGCCAGGGACCCCATAGATTTTTACGAATCTAGCAGTGTCACGGACCGCCAGTGTGACATGCATTAGTCCATGGACCCCCATTTGATGGCATTTCTGTCTCTGGGACCCCCAATTTATATTGTGCATGAAATCAATGTCAATTAACTCTGAGAGTGTACAAATGGACCCTTATGGGTCCATTTGGTTCCAAACTATCATTTAGCTGGGGACCCCCTGGAACTCTCTCAAGGACCCCTGGGGGTCCCTATAACCCACTTTGGAAACCACTTTCCATAAGCTGTAGATCGGCTATTTTGGGAGAAGAGATGGAACGTAAACATTGCTGTGGTTATGATGAAATAAATATATTGTAATTTTGTCTCATCTTGGTAGCCCACCAGAATGTAATTCAGCTAGATATAGCTCATTCTGACACCTGCTCAACAGGTGTACCTGATTCATTGATTATTGTATTAACAGTTTGTATAGAATGGATATACAGGGTTAGAAAAAAGAAAAACAATTTACAGTATAGAAAGAAGGGGCTGTGGTCACTGTGTTCATTGTTTTTAATATCATTAAGAACAGTCATTTTCTATCATGTCCTATGACAAGTCGTAGTATGCTACATATGATATGAATGACAATGTTTCAAATTCAACAACATTTAGGACAATGAAAATGCCATCGTGATTCATCTCCATCCAATGTACAGGCTTGTACAGCAGCTTGCAGTCTGTTCCATAGCTGGTTTGCCTGGGGAAAAAACAACACCATTGCTAATTAGTTATGTAACTTTTGCAACTTGTGGGGATTAGCATAACATTGGTCATGATAAAACCATACCAGCTATCACTGCACCGAGTAGCCGTTATGCAGCGACAGCGTTATGTAGGTACAGTAGGCTATTTCACGGCTTTTATAAGAGCTCCAAAACTGCAGAATGTTGACATATCGTGGTCTGGGGGGTCGGACTTATGCCTGCTAGTTAAGCTAGTTTGCATCCGAGTTGTTCCACCGGGGCACCGACCGGCGGTAAATAAAAAATAATAAAGCGCCGCTGCCAAATTAATGGGTAACGTTACCGTAACGTTGTATGAATGCAACGCCGTAGCATATCGTTAGTTCAAGTGAGGTAATGTTAACCTTTGCTAGAGATTACGATATTTTTGGCGATGCAGATTGTTAACACATTCAAATAATATTGGTTATTATCATATTCTTCCATAATAAAGGACGAAAAAGGCGTCTTACCTCGTCCGCCTTCCGCCCTCTGTGATGTCCCTCCGTTTTAAGTCTGGTCGCGAATCCCCTTCGTTTGAAGGGGATCCAATCCCTTGCACTCGGCCCTACCCCTCGCTCCAAAGAGAATTGAGATAACCCTTCCTCCTCACGTGAACGCGCATCAGCAAGGGGAAGGGCTAAGGGCCATGCAGAAGGGGGGAATTGGGAAAGGGCCTTAGTCTAGTTTTAGGGTAGTTGTATTTATACAACGTAGTTTCAGGAGTGGAGACCACCCTCTGCTTATCACTGCCACTCTGTTCTCAACCACCTCCCGCCTCCACTCAACGGCCACTCCCCATTGACAATCACCCGTATTCACTACACCTGCCTCCTCTCACCACAGCCAATCCCAGGTGCAATCACCACAGTATAAATACACCTGCGATCTCTCAACCAAGTTGTTTGTCCTGCTTCACGACAGACTAAACATGGGTTGTGAGTACTGCACTTGTAGATCGGCTATTTTCGCTATTCTTCAAATTTGCCATCCTCCTCCTTCCGCCTCGATTCTCTAGGAATCCAGGGGAATCAGTGACGGAGCAGAGACAACCAAACGCTCATCCCGAGTAGAGCAAAGATGGCTGTCAGCTCCAGAGACTACGCCCCCACCCTGAGACTCGCCCTACCTTGGGTTCCTCACTCCATTCCACATTCATCTCATTCTGTTTCAATAAACTGTTAACTTAAGTAGAGGTGTGGTCTCTTACTAGTGAAGTCAACTACATATCATAAGATTTTAGTCAACTAAATCTACAGTTGATTAAGTCTACTAAAATGTATTTGGGTGGTGGGCCTTGATGCTGCAGCGTGACGTGTTGTGAGCTTGTATAGATCTGCTATTTTCAGCATGCAACCAAGTGTAAAATGACTTGTACTGGATCTCTTGTCCAGTATTGATTGATTGATTGAAATATTTTTTAACAGTTTGCAGAATTACAGTACATTTCAAGTACAAACTCAATACAATGACTTAACTGTGAGTGGACGACCCAATTAAGTATTACACTTGTTTACAAGAGGGTCCACCTTGTTCAATTCATCAAAAACATTTAGAGACGTACAAATAGACACTTCTATATAGACAAAGAACGGAACAGGAATTCATCAGAATTCATCAGAAGTAACCTTCAACCAATAAACATAATGCAGAAAAAAGCAATAAGATTAGTCAACAATGTAGGATTTCACGAACACACCAATCAACTCTTCTTGAACTCACACACATTAAAAGTCTTTGATTTAATAGACCACAAAACAGCACAAATATTATATAAAGCCAGACAGAAACTTCTTCCAGATAACATCCAAAATTGGTTCAGGGATAGGGATGGGAGGTACGAGCTGAGAGGGGTACTAAACTTCAAACAACCTAGTGTTAGTACCACACTGAAAAGTATGTGTATCTCCGTTCGCGGGGTGAAACTATGGAATGACCTGCCGGATACAATTAAACAAAGTAAAAACATTATACAATTTTTTTTTTAAAAGGCTCAAAAATGCTATATTGGACAAATACAAAAGTGAATGACTAAAGCATTATTGATTGAATTGCTTGAGTTTTATTTTCGTACTGTTTACTTTGATTACTGTGTTCAATAATGTGTTTCTTCTTCTTCTCTGCCTGGCTGTTCTTTTGTTTCCCGTGTTTGTTTGTTAGTTGTTTTTTGTTGTTTTTTGTTTTTTGTTTTTGTTTTAGTTTTTTTTGTTTTTTTGTTTGTCTTTGTCTTTATTTTTAGTTTTGTTTTTGTTTTCATTTTAAATTCCTCTTAGTTACATTACTGTACAATGTATTAAGGATAGGCACTAATAAGCTCCCAGCTTCCGCCTATACCTTTTCGATCATGTCAAATGAGTTTAAAACATGATTCATCTTGTAATGTACTAATGTACTAAGATCGAAATAAACCATTCATTCAATCATAAAGGGGAAAAGAAACATAATATTTATACAGTGAGGGGAAACGGGGGTGGGGGGAATTCAGATTTTACGGGGGCCAGTTTCGAATTGCAGCCGTCTGTATAGGTCTGTATAAGTCTCTTGTTTTTTTAATTTGTTGATGAAATTGTCAATATATTTTAGCCTTAGTTTTAGTCATCATAGCTTGGTTTTTATTTAGTTTGATTGATTGATTGATTGAAGAATTTATTATTAGTTTGCAGAATTACAGTACATTTCAAGCACAAACTCAATACAAAGGCTGTTAACTGTGAGTGGACGACCCAATTAAGCATTACACTTGTTTCCAATAGGGTCCACCATGTTCAAATCATCAAAACATTTAGAGACGTACAAATAGACAGAACAGGAATTCATCATAAAGGAGGTAAAAAGGGAAAAGAAATATATACAGTGAGGGGAAAAAAGGGGGGGGCGGGGGGGGGGATTCAGATTTTACGGGGGCCAGTTTCGAATTGCAGCCATCCGTAGGTGCCCTTTGAGAGCGGTTTTGAAGGAGTCAAGGGATTTGCATGTCTTAATGACAGTTGGTAGGGCGTTCCACATTTTGGTGGCATAGCAGCGAAAAGAATTTAGTCCCTTGTTTGTGCCGAATCTGGGTTGTACATGGTTCGTTGCACTCCCTCTGGTGTTGTGGGTGTGGACTTCGTTAACATTAAGGAAGTATCTAGACAGGTACATGGGTATCTTGGTGGTGTATCGAATCTTGTGGACCAGACCCATTGCAAGATGCTGTACTCTGTCGTCGACCCTAAGCCATTCCAGCCTGTCGAAGTGGGCAGGGGTGAGGTGGGTTCGGGGGGCTAGATCAAGTAGGAGCCTGACCAGTTTGTTTTGGGAAGTCTGGAGCCTGGTTTTAAGGGCCTTTGAGGTGCTGTGGTACCAGGAGGTGCATGCATAGTCAAAGAAACCCTGTACAAAGGCTCCTGTTAAGGTCTTCAAGGTGTTTTTGTTGACCAGTGAGGAGATCCTGTAGAGGAATCTTGTTCTATGGTTGACTTTTTTGATTACGTTGGTGGCCATTTTATCACCGGAAAGATTAGCCTCCAGGATGGAACCTAGGTAGGTAATTTCATCTTTACGTGTGATAACATTGTCACCCACTCTAACCAAGAAGCCATTTGCCTTGCTGAGATTACTAATAGAGCCAAAGAGAATGGATTCAGTTTTTCCCAGGTGTAAAGATAGTTTGTTATCAGCGAGCCAGGTGCAGATTCTACCGAGTTCAGAGCTGAGGGCATTTTCAACCTGCAGTTTGTCCCTGTCCGAGACCAGCAGTGCTGAGTCATCTGCGAACAGGAACAAGTTGCAGTCACAGGCTGAAGTCATGTCGTTTACAAATATTAGGAACAGTAGAGGCCCTAGTATGCTTCCTTGTGGAACGCCACAGCTCACTGGGAGGGGGGGGACAGTGTTCCGTTCACTTCCACCATCTGTTCTCTCCCCTCCAGGTAGGATTGCATCCAGCTCACTGATGTGCTATCGAAACCAATTGCTTTTAGCTTGTTAACCAGTATGGAGTGGTTCACGGTGTCAAAAGCCTTTTGGAGGTCCAGCATGACCATGCCGCAGTATTTGCCAGCGTCCACCTCTTGTTTGATGTGGTCGCTCAAATAGAGAAGGCATGTGTCAGTGGAGTGGGATGTTCTGAAGCCAGATTGGAACTCGTACAATAATTTATTAGTGGCAAGATACTTTTCAACCTGTTCATAGACTATTTTTTCCATCACTTTCGAGATGGAACTAAGAATAGAAATAGGGCGGTAGTTGCCGGGGTCTAATTTACTCCCTTTCTTGTGCAAGGGGGTTACTTTGGCCAGTTTGAAATCTTGGGGGACCTGTCCCTGATTGATGGAGAGGTTTACTATGTGGGTGATGATTGGAGCTATAGAGATGGCTGAGTCTCTGAGAAATTTGGAGGGAATGTTGTCATGGCCTGTGGCCTTGTGGGGTTGGAGGGCACTCAGTTTCTTAATTACCTCATCAGTTGTTACCATAACTAGTTTAAAATCGTCTTTACAAACACCTAGGTTTCTGTAGAAGGTTGTAATGTGCTCTACACCAAAGAGCCCAGAGTGGGAGGGCAGTTTGTTAACCAGAGTTGTTGCTATGTTTGTAAAGAAGATATTCAAGTAGTTGGCCACATCAAGGTTGTCAGTGATGAGAGTGTTGTCCGATTTGATGTTTATGTTCGAAAATCTGGTTTTTAGTTTCTGACCATAGCTTAGTTGATTGTTTAGTACCTTCCAGAGCTCATGAGGATTGTTTTTGTTTTCCTGAGCTTTATCATTAATGAAGTTACTTTTAGCTGATTTGGTCATGGCAGTTACACTGTTTCGTAGCTTGATTCGTTGTGTATTTAGGTTGTTCAAACGAGCTTGGCGAACATTGTCGAAGCGCTTGGCTAGCTTTGACTTGCATTTTAGAAATTCAGAGCATTTTTTGTCTCTGGCTTTCATTGCAGCCAGTATGTCCGAATTCATCCATGGTTCCGAGCGGGTTTTGCCCCTGGTGGTTCTCAAAGGAGCCATGTTGTTCAGTACTGATGTAAATCTGGTTTTGAAGCCAAGCCAAGCTTCTTCGACAAGTGTGCTTTTAAGCTCATCGGACCAATCCAGACTCTCCAATACTTGGTTAAAAACCTCACTAGAGTAGGTTTAGAGGTCCCTTGATATGACTGTTTTGTGGCAGCCGGTCTTAAGTTTTTGTATTTTGCGGGTACAGAATATCATAAAATGATCACTAAGCCCACATACAATAACCCCTTTCTTGGAGATTCTGGATTTGTCCGAGGACAGAATGAGATCAATGACAGTTTGAGTAGAATCACACACTCTAGTGGGTTGGGTAATTAGCTGACTGACACTATGTAGATCACAGAACTTACTGAATGACTTAAACACAGGTGCTTCCTTACGTTGCATGTCTGTATTGTAGTCGCCAATCAGGATTTTCTCTACACATTCCTCCTCAGCTAAGCACCCCTCAAGTATATCATAGAACCCATGTTGGTCAGGCGGTCTGTAGATGGTGCCCACTAATACTGATTTAGCCTTTTTGAAAATTAATTCAACCCACACAGTTTCAATTTCATCATGCTGTAAGTCAGTACGAGTAACATATTCAGTGTCTTTGTGAATATACATACACACGCCACCACCAAGTTTCCATTTAGTCAGTGAAAAAAGGTAGTTGACGGACATTCTTCGTCACATTATTAGTCGACGAAATCAACACTGCTCCTTCAAGCTTGGGAAGGAAGTTGTTTGTTTGTTTTTTGGTCATGTGATCGACGTGTCACCGCTGACCCATAGGTTAGTGAACAGCGCCCTCTGGGGGCCTTGGGGAAGAAGACATCAAAGACTCTCTCTCTCTAGGCGTGTGTGTGTGTGTGTGTGTGTGTGTGTGTTTGCACTGGGATTAATGAAACCCATTTCCACGATTAGTTAAATGGAAATCCATACAGTCACTGACAGAGAGGAATTAGACTCATTTACGGATGTTAAAAAGGGTTTGGACAGTTTAATGGATGAGAATGATAATAGGTCATATTAGAGCAAATGAAGCAGGAGACCAATATATTCTATTTTATATCGTATGATATAATATAGCCACTATAAGCTTTAGCACATGTTGTGTGTCTGTGTGTGTGTGTGTGTGTGTGTGTGTGTGTGTGTGTGTGTGTGTGTGTGTGTGTGTGTGTGTGTGTGTGTGTGTGTGTGTGTGTGTGTGTGTGTGTGTGTGTGTGTGTGTGTGTTGCCTCTGGTGACAGTGCGTTAGAGGGGGTCCGGTAGTGTCAATGGGAATGTCTTATCACACTGAACCAGAGACACACACATACACACAGTGAGATATTGCACAACCGAAACCATGGCAACCTCCTCGCTCTCTCGTTCCTCTCCTCTCCTCTACTCCTCTTTTTGTATCCTCTCCTCTCCTCTCCTCTCCTCTCCTCTCCTCTCCTCCTCTTTTTGTCTCCTCTCCTCTCCTCTCCTCTCCTCTCCTCTCCTCTCCTCTCCTCTCCTCTCCTCTCCTCTCCTCTCCTCTCCTCTCCTCCTCTTTTTGTATCCTCTCCTCTCCTCTCCTCTCCTGTACTCCTCTTTTTGTATCCTCTCCTCTCCTCTCCTCTCCTCTCCTCTCCTCTCCTCTCCTCTCCTCTCCTCTCCTCTCCTCTCCTCTCCTCTCCTCTCCTCCTCTTTTTGTATCCTCTCCTCTCCTCTCCTCTCCTCTCCTCTCCTCTCCTCTCTTCTACTCCTCTTTTTGTAATGGTGCCTCCTCTCCTCTCCTCTCCTCTCCTCTCCTCTCCTCTCCTCTCCTCTCCTCTCCTCTCCTCTCCTCCTCTTTTTTGTAACCTTGCCTCTCCTCTCCTCTCCTCTCCTCTCCTCTCCTCTCCTCTCCTCTACTCCTCTTTTTGTAACCGTGCCTCCTCTCCTCTCCTCTCCTCTCCTCCTCTTTTTGTAACCTTGCCTCTCCTCTCCTCTTCAAACTTGAGAGATTAAATGTGAGTATAATAGCATACAGTGCAGCCGTTCCACCAGAGATTAGCAAAGAATGGACACACACAGAGAGAGAGAGAGAGACTCTTTAGTCTTCCACCACGTTTCCATCATTACAATCTGTCTTTGCTTCATTCTAAAGCCATTAGTGAATAGAAGGTCAATTTAAAGTGTATTAGAAATCATGTCCCACGTCATGAGACACGCTACCGCCTCCCTAACAACCGTTGGCCTGTTTTCCTCTGAACACACAGCTCTGGCTGTGAATTATGACGCAGGTTTGCATTAATTGCGACCTATGTGGTCGCAATTAATTATATTATGTTCTGTTATAACAATAGGCCTATAATGTTTTATTTTGACAGCTAACTACTGGAACTCGGCCTCCTTCACCACTCCATCCTCCTACCTGCACTTTGACACCTTCCATGGAGAAACCAGCGCTGACATCTCCTTCTACTTCAAGACCAGCGCCCCCTACGGGGTGTTCCTGGAAAACCTGGGCAACACAGACTTCATACGCCTGGAGCTGAAATGTAAGACCGAACTCTCTCTCTCTCTCTCTCTCTCTCTCTCTCTCTGTCTCTGTTGTGCAGTTTAATCCAGCAGTGAGCCTGATAGCCACACTGTGTGGCACACGCACGCACGCACGCACGCACGCATGCACGCACGCACGCACACACACACACACGCACACACACAGTCGGGCACAGCATGAGTCAGCATTTCCATTCTCCACCTGGTATGCAGCATGCAACAATGCCTCCTTCAAGACAGAATATTATTGGAGAGTGCAATAATGTCACCCATTATGAAACACACTTTATTCAAGTATAGTTCTCCCTGCTTAATGTTGCTAAATAAAGGGTGTGTGTGTGTGTGTGTGTGCGTGCGTGCGTGCATGTGTGTGAGTGCGTGTGTACGTGCATCCGTGTGTGTGATAACAGGTGCTTGGTTTACTATTATGATCTGAATTACTATTTCTATGTTTATATTTTCTACTGTTAGACTGATTGGTTTAGACTGGTTCTTGGTTTACTTATGATTCATGATGACTATTTATATGCATGCGATGTATTACCATGTGTTGTTCTTGCTTACTGTAAATCACTCTGGATTAACCCATTTTGACCTGAGATCAGATTCTAAAAATGTCTGTTTGAAAATTACAGTTTTCTGAAAAAGCTGTTTCTGTCAGTCGTTCTTCGATTTTTCAAAAATAGCAGACCTACTGTACAAGCTCGTAGATCTGCTATTTTTCAATTGCTAAAGCATAACATAATGCTAACACCAAAAGGGGTTCCCGCCCAAAATGGGTTAAGAGCCTATATGCTGATGCCTACATTGTAAATTGAAAATATTCCAATTGGCTGACTGCAGACTGGCATCATGACAGGATGTTTGTGTACGTGTGAATTTATGCTCAGAGCAACATTTTGGCTTCACTGTTTATTTTCATCGGTACTAACCAGTTTATTCAGCGAGACCATGCAATCACTGCATTACACGAGGATGGCATAATGGCACAGCCGCACACACACACACACACACATGCTCACGCACGCACGCACGCACGCACGCATGCACTAGGGCTGGGAGAACAAAACTATTAACCAAAATATTTACGATACAAATGTGTTTTTAGCAGCTTTTTAAAAGTATCAACTGACTCTGCATTTTTTAAGTTAAGAGGTAAATCGTTCCACAGAGTAGGTGCTATGGAGGAGAAGGCTCGATCACCTTTAGTTCTCAGCTTGGTAGCAGGGATAATCAGAAGGCCTTTATCAGAAGACCTAAGTTGTCTCGTATTTAGCTTAGGGCGGAGTAGCTCAGTTAAATATATTGGTCCCAGCCCATAGAGGGATTTATAAGTAATTAATACAATTTTAAAAACAATTCTGGAGTCAATTGGTAACCAGTGTAAGGCGGCGAGCACAGGTGTAATATGCAACCTTCTGTGTGTATTTGTTAACAGTCTCGCAGCGGCATTTTGCACAAGCTGGAGACGATGTATTGAGGAGCGACTCAGGGTGGTGAACAATGAATTACAGTAATCCAAGCGGGAAGAAATAAAAGCATGGATACGTTTTTCAAGATCCTGTGAAGTTAATAAGCACTTAATCTTAGAGATGTTTCTCAGTTGGAAGAAAAAGTTTGGACGACCTTTTTAACCTGTGGTTCGAAATTCAATTGCTGATCAAAAATAACCCCTAAATTCTTTGAAGTCTTCGGGTAATTGGCCGTTATAGCCAAGGACTGCTGTATTTCAGCCTGGATGGTCTCAGGTCCTATGATCAGGATTTCTGTCTTATCAGGGTTTAGCTGTAGGAAGTTCTGTGCCATCCATTCCTTGATGGAATTTAGACACTCTTTTAAAATAGACAGCTTACTATATGGTTAGGGGATTTAAATGAAAAGTACAGCTGAGTGTCATCAGCATAACAGTGATAAGAGACTTGATTAAAACGACTGATTAAAACACCAAGAGGTAACATATATAGGGAGAATAAAACCGGGCCAAGAATCGAACCTTGGGGCACGCCACAATTTAACTGAGCAGAGGCAGAGACATGGTCGTTGATGGAAACCGCAACACTTCTATTAGAAAGATAGGAGGCTATAGGAGAAACCACTGGAGCGCCCCGTAGACCTACCCATTTCTCAAGCCTACTGATTAAAATAGAGTGATCTATTGTGTCGAACGCAGCAGTTAGATCTAGGAGCAACAAGACCGAACATTCCCCAGAGTCAGCACGCATTAATATGTCATTTGAGACCCGGAGTAGTGCTGTTTCAGTCGAGTGCTTTGGGCGAAAACCTGACTGGAATTTATCAAAGATTGAATTATTTTCAACCATTAAAAGTAACTGCTCACATACCACTTTCTCTAAAATGTTAGCGATAAAAGGAAGTTTGGATATGGGTCTGTAGTTAAAAGGAAGGGACGGGTCAAGGTTGGTTTTCTTTAAAAGTGGTTGGATAACAGCATGTTTAAAATAGTCAGGGACACAACCGGAGCTAAGGGAGCTGTTGACAATAGACAATACATGCAAACCTAAAACATTAAAAGCATCTTTAAAAATGGTGGATGGGATAAAATCAAGTTGACTGGAAGAGGGATGCATTTTAGAAACGATTTTAGTTAAGTGTGTGATAGAGACTTGGCTGAACTCACTCAGAAGGGGTGGAGTGTTGGGACAGACAACTGTGGGAAATGTAGTAGGCAAGATTGAGTTTCTTATGTTTGTGATCTTATTTAAAAAGAATGATAAAAACATTTCACAGTCGTCATTCGAGAAAACCGGGACAGGAGTAGGAGCAGGGTTGACCAATCGGTCGACTGTAGAGAACAGAACTCTGGGTGGTACCCACGGGGTACCACGGGTATGCGACCCGTTGCAGGACTCTGGTTGTGGGCAGAGTCCTGCACGATTTCCTGTCCAATTTTCGATACCCGCACCCGTCCCGCCCGTCAATCATCAGTTCCGCTACCCGCCCGTTACCCGTGATTTATATAAAACTCGAAACCAGATCCGCCCCGCCCATCAAAAAAATTACCCGTTACCCGCCCGTTACCCGTTCGTATCACAGGCTATCATTGACTTTATTTCATCCAACACCGCATGTGGTGGTGGTGGTGGTGGTGGGCGGCGGCAGTGTGTTGCACACGGAACGGAAGACATGTAGTTGTGATATCATGATTTCGACCTAAATGGCATATTGGCATAATATATCAACAAGGAGAGGATGATAAAAAAAAAGATTAGCCTGGTGAGTCGACCGTCTTGATCCAAGGCTGTTTCAAACACGGTCATCACTCATCAGGCTAATCTATAATCCCTTGGTGTTTCATCAGCGCGAACGAAAATATAGGCTACAGGCTGCAGACTGGTGATAAAAAAATAAACTCCACACGTGAAATGCTACGATAAGGAAGCAAGGATTCGGCCGTGATGTCACTAACAAGCACAGCAGCAGAAACAGAACGCCATTATGAAGGAATCGGCAGTGATGTGACATCACTGACGATTCCTTGGGCATGTGACGGATTTAACTTGTCTCCGCTGTTGAGAAAACCCCAGCTCAGCTGCTGTTTATAACATTGTGCAGTGCGGGTCCACTGATTAAAAAAGGTCACCCACCCGTGTTTCGTTGCGTTCCGCCCGTACCCGTGAACTTGTATATTGTCCCGCCCAGGACTCTGGTTGAATCTTGTGTCGCTACACTGTCTCTCGTCGAAATTTAAGTTAGTGAGCTGGTCCCTCAACGCAATTGACAAAATCTTTTCAGAAAGAAAGTCCGGTTCAGAGGAACCGGACTGCCCTGACGGGACTTTTTTCTGCTGGATACACATAATGGATCCATACTATACGAGAAGTGGAGAGTTATGTGTCTAGCTGTCCTGTCCGTGGAAGACATTGAAGACATTCGGATTCATGATAGCAGGTCTTCTGCTCATTTGCTTGGGCATTGGCCTGGTTTAAGACAGGGGCACTCCATGGAGCTCCAAAGCTGCCCGTCATGGTAGATGAACTGTGCAGAGTGGTGGGGACTCAGTCTGGGGCCTCTGAAAGACTTACTGTCCAGGATCGCAAGATGGATATCACCTTGGAGCGACTCACTAGTACCCTGCAAGGAACTTTACTGCAGAGCCAAGATAGACACAAGAGAGGATGAATAATTGTATCTCCTCGCCCTAAAACCGGATTCTTGCCACTTGAATTGTAATTGGTATATGGTCCATAACAGACCCTGCTAAGGTGCCTTATATCAACCCGGCCTTCTCTCTTTCAGGAGCTTGACCAAATAACTGCCCTGTTCCATTTAATTCATTTACAATTCATAGTGCTTTGTGTGTTTTCTCTGTAAAACTATACTATACTCTCTCTCTCTCTCTCTCTCTCTCTCTCTCTCCAGCTCCTACAGTTGTGTCGTTCTCGTTCGATGTTGGAAACGGGCCCGTTGAGCTGTCCGTCGTCTCGGCCACGCCCCTGAACGACGACCAATGGCATCGGGTGACGGCCGAGCGCAACGTGAAGGAGGCGGTCCTTCAGCTGGATCTGACCAATCGGGTGACTCGCCCTGCGCCCCCGCACGGACACACGCGCCTAGAGCTGTTCAGTCAGCTCTATGTGGGTAAGACACGCGCATGACGCGCACGTACACACGCACGCACACACGCACGCACACACCCATGCACGTGCACACACACAGTTTCGTTGTCATCTTACAATGTACTCTCTCTGGAGAACCGTTCGCCACACCAACTTTAAATTTGACACATGCTCTCCACACCCCCACAGGGAGTGCAGTGCCCAAGCTTGAGTCGGATACACAGTTTTCCAGAAACACCACAAAAGGATCTGCTAAGGCTCTGCCAGTGGACCTAATGAGCCTAGGTCCCCTCACCTGCCATTTGAATACTTAACCAGTCCATGTGCTACGTCTAACCGGGGAAACCCCCCCCCACCCCCCCCCCCCCCCTGTCAGGTGAAAAGAAGCAGCTTGGACTCCTCATGCATAGAAGAAAGCATGAGGACAGTCCGTTGCTCTCCCCAGGTTGGCAGAGGAAGTGTAGCGCCCAGGATTACCTTAGCTAATTGACACTGGGTGAAGAAAAAAATAATCAAAAAATCTTTGCCCTTTACTACCAGCATTGTGTGAATATAAAAACATAAAATAAATAAACTGTGGAGACAGCATAGTCTCCAGTGTGCGCGCCGTGCTGAATGCCGCTCGCGGAATAGATTTATTCCCTCAACTAAAAGGACAAAGTGGATATCATTTATTGCCGTGACTCATGAAGCTCAACTGGGAATATTTATCCATGCGTTTGTGCTGAATGCATCTTTGACTGTTGGCTGAGGAGTTTGCGAGGATTTCCCGAGGCATGCTGCAAGAGAAGAGCCTGAACATGTATCGTTTCCAACATCAAAGCACAGAGGAAGGTCGCAAGACCGAAACGTTGCTCTCATTAAAAATGAATGCTCTGAACCTATAGTGGCGGTGTGCGGGTGTCCCTTCTTTGTATGTTGTATGCCTCGTCACCATCGCACCTGCTCCAAATTGCCTATACCGGGTGTGCGGAAGTCATCTCTCTATCAACACTTTTACTTCTACTCCACTACATTTCAGGTCCAAAATTTGTACTTTTACTCCACTACATTTATTTGAAAACTTTAGTTACCAAATGTATTCGTATAGATTTTGATTATAATACTAAACATACTTCACCCCCACAATGAGTACTTTCTACTTTTGGTACTTTAAGTACATTTCTATACCAATACATTTCTACTTTTACTTGTAACGGAGTAGTTCTGCATTGCATAATTGATACTTTTAAAGTAAAACAATTGATTGATACTTGTTTCCACCACTGGCTACAACAGAGGGGCTGTGGTCAAATCGTTCTTTGTCTGGAAATGGAACTATTCATGAACCATAACATTGTTACGGACAGAGCTTGGACTTGGAAAATAATATGATTTCTGTTTTGTCCACAATTTGCTGCACCGCCTGCACGATACATGTTTCATCATGTGACTGCTATCATTCCAGACATTCTTTTTGGTTAGTTGTATAAATCGCCTTGTTTTGGTTTCGTTCATTTATTCATGATTGGATACGCTAACTTGATTTTATTTATCATTTTGTGTTTCCTGTCTTTGCATGTTTGTACTTAACTCTGTTGGTTGTCTTTCTTTCTTTCTTTCTTTCTTTCTTTCTTTCTTTCTTTCTTTCTTTCTTTCTTTCTTTCTTTCTTTCTTTCTTTCTTTCTTTCTTTTGTCTGTCATGCATGGGCCTGACGTCGCCTTCATCTCCTCACTGTGTGTGTGTGTGTGTGTGTGTGTGTGTGTGTGTGTGTGTGTGTGTGTGTGTGTGTGTGTGTGTGTGTGTGTGTGTGTGTGTGTGTGTGTGTGTGTGTGTGTGTGTGTGTGTGTGTGTGCGGCATGTCACACAGGAAAACCTGCCTCACTCACCTGCCATGACAGTAGGTATTATGTTGTCATCCAGTCCAGTGCTTAGTGATCCAGTCCAGTGTTTAGTGATCCAGTCCAGTGCTTTGTGATCCAGTCCAGTACTTTGTGACCCAGTCCAGTGCTTTGTGATCCAGTCCAGTACTTTGTGACCCAGTCCAGTGCTTAGTGATCCAGTCCAGTGCTTAGTGATCCAGTCCAGTGCTTAGTGATCCAGTCCAGTGCTTTGTGATCCAGTCCAGTGTTTAGTGATCCAGTCCAGTGCTTAGTGATCCAGTCCAGTGCTTAGTGATCCAGTCCAGTGCTTTGTGACCCAGTCCAGTGCTTAGTGATCCAGTCCAGTGCTTAGTGATCCAGTCCAGTGCTTTGTGACCCAGTCCAGTGCTTAGTGATCCAGTGCTTTGTGAATAATAGAGTATTTCTAGATTGCAGTATTGATACTTTCGGTGCTCTCTCTCTGTCTCTCTCTCTTTTTAAAAAGTAAAAAAAGTATCTCTCTCCCTCCCCCCCTCTCCCTCTCTCTCTCTCTCTCCCCCCCCCCCCCTCCCCTCTCTCTCTCTCTCTCTCCCCCCCCCTCTCTCTCTCTCTCTCTCTCTCTCTCTCTCTCTCTCTCTCCCTCCCCCCCTCTCTCTCTCTCCCCCCCTCCCTCTCTGTCTCTCTCCCCCCCCCCCCCCCCCCCTCTCTCTCTCCAGGTGCGGCGGGCGGCCAGCGGGGCTTCCTGGGTTGCATCCGCGCTCTGAGGCTGAACGGCGTGACCCTTGACCTGGAGGAGAGGTCGAAGGTGACGCCGGGGGTCAAGCCGGGCTGCCAGGGTCACTGCACCAGCTACGGGATGTACTGCCGCAACGGAGGGAAGTGCGTGGAGAAGTACAACGGATATGCCTGCGACTGCACTGAGACGGCCTACGATGGAGCCTTCTGTACCCGAGGTTATTTATAACGTTATTTTATTGTGACCATATAGGTCGCTAGCCTGGTGGAACCACTCCCCCTGCTGGACAACATTTGCATTCTGCCAGAAGGGTGAGTCTGGTATCTCTCGGGCAGAGACGATGTAGCCTGGCTAATAAGCCAGACCGAATCAGCCGTTGGCAAAAATAAAATTGCCTGCCGGCGCGACAGTGTTGTGTGATATTAGTCTGGCTTATTAGCCAGGCTAGAGACGATGCACTCCGGACCAATTTTATACGCGGCTGTATGCGGCCGCTAGAGGCGGGATCAACGCGAGACCGATGACATATTGAAGCTGTGCCACAGTGCAAATGTAAACTTAACCCATTTAGACCTGACATCGAAAGAATATATTCAAAGATTTGTGCCACATTTTTACGATTTTTCAACAATAGCAGACCTACAAGCTCATAGCGCGCCACTCGGTGGCGCAGATCCAGGCAAGAGGAGGGAACTTGTGTGAACTCAATACTGCCGCAATCTGGCAGAGTCAGGTTAATAGGTTGCAGTTTACTATGAAAACCTGCAAAACCTGTCAGTCAGTCCATCCGTCCGTCCGTCACACCTTGTTGACACGCTCCATATATGGCCAATACAGAATTCATTCCCTATGTTGATCTGACCTCATCCTACCTCATCAAACCTACCTCACTCAAGACACTGCACCCGCTGCCACCCTTAGATCTCCATATATGGAGCTGACCTGTTCTGACATTCCTTATGTTGATCTGACCTCATCAAACCCTGCATGTACTCTCAACAAGCTCGACATAATGGCCAGTACAGAATTAATTCCACATGTTGATCTGACCCCCCCAGGCCAAAGCGCCAGCGCTCGCCCAGCAGTCTGCCGCCCGTCACCCAGGCGGATGCGTGCACGCAGGACCTCGTGCTTCCTTCAATGCATGAGGAGTCCAAGCCACTTCTTTTTTACCTGACATAGGGGAGTTTCCCCGGTTGGACGTAGCGCGTGGAAGGAACACGTTATACCGACCGGTACGCTTTCCCCTCCATCAGGTGCCCTGACTGGCCAGGGGGAGGCAGTTTAGAGACCAGGATAACTGCATGTTTTTTGTGAGAGTTTGTGAGCCGTCATCAGCATTATAGTGTTGACGCCATCTGCATGCATTGTGAGTCAAATCTTACTTCAGCCGGAGGCGTTTGATTGTGATTATTTTGATTTCGGTTATCTTTTGAAAACACCTTGCCTTGACGGTAATTCATTTTTGATGGGTGCTAGCCCCTCCTATACACAGGTTTAATGTTTGTCTTTAGTTCAATGTTTGTTTTGTAAACGCCATTGACAACGAAGGGAACATTTACGTCATAATGTGTAATTTACGTCATATTGTCTCTTTATTGTTAATGGCGTTTAATGTTTGCGTTGGCACTGTTTGTTTTACATCACCATTGCATCACCTAATCAACATGAGTTAGACTTTTTTTTTTATCACTTAGATTTTTATTATTTTTTAGAACACACAAACAAACAATGAAAACAATGGCAAAAGACAAACACAGTACAAACAAACATGAAAAATAAAAATATAAATAAAATCGACAATGCGTATCAAACCTTGCATGTTACTTTACATATTCCTAGACATGTTCTGTTGTTCCTCATTCTCCCATGCCCTCATTGTTCATGTTCAGGTCTTAAATATTGTCCATTTGGACCATTTGTTCTCCATTTGTTCCTCCTGCAGTCTCAGGCGATGTGTCAGTTTCTCCATGAGCTGTATCTCCTGAATCAACTCCTCCCATTGTCCCTGTGTTGGAGGCTCCTTCTGTCCCCAACATGAGTTAGACTTTAATATATTAGCGCCCCTCACTTCACACGGGTGAGATTTTTATTGGGCTTTACAATTTACAATTTACAATTTACAATTTAGGCATTTAGCAGACGCTCTTAATCCAGAGCGACTTACAATAGGCAAGAACAAAAAGCATGGGAATACATCACATATGTAAAAATGCATTTATCGCGAAACATGCGTAAGCTAAGAACGTGACTAGAACATATCTATATAATGACACTATACATATAAACTATAACTAGAACATATCTATATAATGACACTATACATATAAACTACACATATATGCTATACTATGCTGTACATATATACTATGAAGTGCTATGACTACATACAATGCACTTATTGTGCTGTCTACATGACATGCTATAAGTCTGTTTCAAATGCTATATAAGTCTAAGAAGTGCTGTCTAAGGGGGGTAGGGTAAGTGCTATGGGCCATGATGGAGTCTGAAAAGGTGGGTTTTCAGACTACGGCGGAAGATCGGGAGTGATGCTGCAGTTCTGATTGCAACGGGAAGTGCATTCCACAGTTTTGGGGCCAGAAGGGAGAAGAGTTTGGGACGTGTGGAGCGTTGTCCCGGCGTTTTTAGTGAGGGTACTTCCAGCTTCCCTGCGTTGGCTGATCTGAGTGCGCGGGAGGCTTTGAATTCACATGTTTTGGAGTTGTGTGGAATTTTAGGGTAACATTCAGCGCTATGGCAGAACAACATAATTGTTATGTAAAGTTCCCTTTTAAAGTCATGTATAAAATGGCAGCTGGATTAGGACGGGAGGATTTACCTGCATGAGTGAAGGTTTTAGTGGATGATTTTCTCTCGCCTGCATCCTTCACTGAGTGGCTTTGTGCTGCTTTTTAGATTGTCGGGGCTTCGCCATGAAAGGTTATATTGACGAGGGAGTGAGATTATGCTTACCCGCCAATTGTCCCCGACTGGGAAAAACATTACCTGAATACTGAGAGAGAGAGAGAGAGAGAGAGAGAGAGAGAGAGAGAGAGAGAGAGAGAGAGAGAGAGAGAGAGAGAGAGAGAGAGAGGGAGGGAGAGAGGGAGGGGGGGATATCACAGCTGTCAAAGTGAGGGGGAGCGCTTTCATTTGGTGGAAGGTGCAGATGAGAGATGTCATATCACAACTCTACGCGGCCAGAATATAATCATGTTTCCATTGATTGAATACCATATTAACAATGGCTGCAAACAACAGAGCAAAGTACAGACATGCGGTATACAAGACATACAATTAAAAAGGGGCGCGTTGGCGCAGGCGGTATAGCACCGTCATCGCCTCAACAGCTAGAAGGTCCTGCGGGTTCGATTTCTGCCGGGGACGCTGTGTTCTCTCTCAGTGCCCATACCCGAGGCGGGGTTTGGCGAAAGGGACGTTCTCTATAATTTTTATCCCACAATTTTGTAACCCATTTTTCACCCGTGTCAATTATCTAATGTGATCCTGGGCTCTACAGTCTACACACCCTCCGCCAACCTAGTCCCCATATATGGGGGACATGGGGAGAGCAACGGACTTGAACTCATGCTTCCTTCATGCACGAGTGTCCAAGTTGCTCCTTTACACCTGACGGGGGAGTTTCCCTGGTTGGACGTAGCGTGTGGAAGGAACACGTTATTCCAACCAGTACCTTTCCCCTTCATCAGGCGCCCCGGCTGGCCAGGGGGAGGCAGTTTAGAGACCATGAGGATTACTGCATGTTTTTTGTGAGGGTATCTACCCTAGGGGACACGGGGAGAACATGCGAAAGGGCCTTTCTGTCTGGAGTTTGCATGTTCTCCCCGTGTCCCCTAGGGTAGGTATACCCTCACACAAAACATGCAGTAATCCTGGTCTCTATATGCTGCCTCCCCCCCTGGTCAGCCAGGTAAAAGGAACTGGTTGGAATAACGTGTTCCTTCCACGCGGTATACGTCCTCCCGGGGAAACTCTCCCCATGTCAGCTGAAAAGAAGCGGCCTCCTAACTCCTGATGCATTGAAGAAAGCATGAGCTCAGTTCGGGGCTCTCCACAGGTTGGCAGAGGGAGAGAGTGTAGCGCCCAGGGTTACAGCTTAGACAATATTGGCCCTGGGTGAAAAAAGGGTTTACAAAATTGAAAAAAGACATACAATAAAATACAAATCATATAGATTCGTTGGACACATGACCAAATATGTTGTTTTGTCTTCTGTGTAGAATTCTCCCTCGTCCTTTTCTTATTTAAACTTCCTCACCTCGCGTTCTTCTTCGGCGTGCCTGCAGTTTGGTTTCCTTTGTGTTCATATTTGCACTCTGCTCCATTGACACACGACACACTGCTATTGCTACTCTATGATTTATCCCATTTTGGGCGGAAACCCCTTTTGGTGTTAGCATCATGTTATGCTTTAGCTATTGAAAAATAGCAGACCTACAAGCTCGTAGCGCGCCACCGAGTGGCGCGCTACGAGCTTGTAGGTCTGCTATTTTTTAAAAATCGAAGGACGACTGACATAGCAAACTTTGTCAGAAAACTGTCAGGATGTCAGGAAGACATTTTTAGAATCTGATCTCAGGTCAAAATGGGTTATTCATGGTCGGCATCACAGTCCCATGTGCACAGCGTGCGTTGCATACATGAATGCATGAACACGCACGCACGCACGCACGCACGCACGCACGCACACACACTCTCTCTCATCCCTGCAGGCCACCGCAGGTGCAGGAAGGTTAGATCTGTGCATAATTCAGGGCTCGCTTGTGGGGAAAGAATACAATGCATATCCAAGCAACGTGTTATAGGTTAACAAACCATAAGTGTTACACTAACCTGTCATTACATACATCATTATTTACAATTATAATGTGTATGTTTTGCCCGGCGGCAGAAACTTTCATCGCTCAAATTTTTTTTTGTATATATCCTCTCTTCATAATGTAAATAATATCCCAAGCGGCACACTTTACTACTTATTTCGATGGAAATAAGCGAATTAGCACAACACCCCATAGCCCCATTCAATTCAATGCAATTAATTGATGGCTTATGGTAGGGGAAATAGCCAATAAGGAGTTTTTGCACAAAAAAACACCTGGACCTCTTTGGTGGGGACGTAACGACTACAAAGAAAGGTAAGAAAGCCTTCTAGCATGGAATACTCCTTTAAGAGCGTCTGCTAAATGCCTAAATTGTAAATGCCTAAATTGTGTTCCACAAAGCACCGTGCTGAGGGGAGGGAGAGGAAAGGTTCATGGGGGTCAGTGTTCAGTTTGTCGACCTAAACTAAGATGAAAAATGTTCGCCGACTACCTTTTTTCACTGACGAAAACTACATGGAAACTAAATAAAAACTAAGCTATGGTAACTAAAACTAAGACTAAATATACTGACAATTTCGTCAACAAATTAAAACTAGACAAAAATGTTAGGAAGGGACTAGTGGACAAGAGATCCAGTGTATAATAAGGAACAGACACAAGTTCAGTCAGACAACTCACGAATAGATTTAACCAATATTTATTATATAAAGTGTGCATATAATATTTTATCTTGGCGTTCGGTTCTGCTACATTTTTCTCTCTGCTCGGCACAATCAAACACCATCGTTAAACGTTAAGAGCAGGGAGATAGATATACAACTAGAAAAAGTGCCCTTCTGGGCACAGGTCTCCACCAGGACGATAGGAGTGTGTGTGATGTTTGGCAAAATGTTTAGAAGTTATATAAACATGTTTGTTTGTTTTTTGCAACAATTTTCTTCATTTTGTTGAGGAAATGCAGAGCCAGATCACTCATAGCATCTCTGAGGATAGAATTCTGGATTAGCAGGACATGTGCAGCATTTTGTACAAAACGGGCCACTCCTGAAGACTTTGGAAGGCAATCTTAGCCAATCAGTGTAGAATCTGAGAAATCAAACAGACTCGTCTTGATCACATGACTACAGAGATCATGTGTTTTGCAGAAATCGGCCTCATGGTGGCGCTATAACCGGCAGATGTGGAGGGATGCAGGGAAAATGTTTTTCCATGGCCTCTAGGGAGTGCGCATACAAAGTTGTACACAGATTGATGCAGTTATAGGTAAAAACAGGAATTGCCCTATTATAGCGCCACCATGAGGCTGGTTTGGAAAATAAATTGTGTCATGTCGTCCTCAGCCTAGTGGAAATGTGCGTGTATAATTTCACGGAAATTGCACACTGTGTTTGTGATTTGTGGCATTTTGTTCGAAACGGACCAATCATGTGTGCTTTGGAAGCAAATCTTAGGCAATCAGGAAGGAAGATGGGAAATGGTGCAGATCTGTGTTGATCACATGACTATGGAGATAGTGTATACCGAATTGTGTGATGTATGGATAAAATGTGTACGAGTAATCTACATAAATGTGTTTTGCCTAAATCGGCCTCATGGTGGCGCTATAACAGGCCGTTGAGGAATATTTGGGGCAGAGGTTCGTCGTTGGCATCCAGAGAGTGTGTGTGCAAAGTTTGGCATGGATCGGGCCAACGGTGCCGGAGAACTTTGGAAGGCAATCTTAGCCAATCAGTGTACAATCTGAGAAATCCAACAGACTCGTCTTGATCACATGACTACAGAGATCATGTGTACCGATTGCCATTTCTTCATACGCCTTTGATGGCAATTGGATGATTTGAGGCATTTTGTTCCAAAAATGTGTTTTGCAAAAATCAACCTGTTGGTGGCGCTATAACAGGCCAATGTGAAAAGGGTGGGATATATTCCTCAGCCTAGTAAGAAAATGTGTGAAAGATTTCACGTAAATTGCATGCTGCGTTCATGATTTGAGGCTTTTGTTCAAAACGGGGCAATCTTGCAAACTGTGAAAGCCAATTATAGCCAATTATATCGGACAGATCCAACTTGAGCACATGACCATAGAGATACTGTGTAACGATTTGTGGACAGAATCTGGAGGAGTAATATAAAAAAATGTGTTTGACAAAAGTCGGCCTCCTGGTGGCGCTATAAAAGGCAGATGCGGAAAATGCAGGTCAAAGGTTTGTCCTTGGCCTCTAGGGAGTGTGCATGCAACGTTTCACGCAGATCGGTGCAGTTTTAGGTAAAAAATGTGAAAAGCTGCCTCATGGTGGCGCTATAACAGGCCGTTCTGGAAAATGTGGGGCAGAGGTTCATCGTTGGCATCCAGGGAGTGTGTGTGCAAAGTTTGGCATCGACCGGGTTAACGGTGCCGGAGATTAGCTGGTGACGGACGGACGGAAGGACGGACGGACACACGGACGGAGTGCAAAACCTACTCTCTCCCCATGCCTTCGGCCTTGTGGTGGAGACAAAGGTAAGAAAGGTGTAGCGGTTTCCCAATTAAAGTTGGACACAGGAGGAGAACCCCTACAAAGGTCACCGTTTGAAAAGACAGCAACCTACCTGGTTTAACTCAGGGTATATATAATAATAATAAATCTAATAAATATGTACACTTCCATAAACACTTATTTCAACTCAAAACATTCAATCACAGTTAAGAATTGCAAAAGACACAAGAAAGGTCAGTTTCAAGGTTTGTATTGGAAATAAGAAGCAGTTCAGTTCATACATATAGCACAGTTTAGTCCATTTCAGGTTTTCACAATAACCAAAATAACCCAGGTGCCGTGCACCACTGTTGTAAAACCAAAAGAAACTAGAACAAGTGCCCTTCTGGGCACAGGTCTCCACCAGGAGGATAGGACTGTGTGAGATGTTTGGCAAAATGTTTAGGAGTAATATAAATAAGTAATATGTTTGCCTTTGATGGCAATTGGATGATTTGAGGCATTTTGTTCCAAAAATGTGTTTTGCAAAAATCAACCTGTTGGTGGCGCTATAACAGGCCAATGTGAAAAGGGTGGGATATATTCCTCAGCCTAGTAAGAATATGTGTGAAAGATTTGACGTAAATTGCATGCTGCGTTCATGATTTGAGGCTTTTGTTCAAAACGGGGCAATCTTGCAAACTGTGAAAGCCAATTATAGCCAATTAGGATGGAATATGAAATATCGGACAGATCCGACTTGAGCACATGACCATAGAGATATTGTGTAACGATTTGTGAGATTTTTGGACAGAATATCCAAAAATGTGTTTTACAAAAGTCGGCCTCCTGGTGGCGCTATAAAAGGCAGATGCGGAAAATGCAGGTCAAAGGTTTGTCCTTGGCCTCTAGGGAGTGTGCATGCAACGTTTCACGCAGATCGGTGCAGTTTTAGGTAAACAATGTGAAAAGCTGCCTCATGGTGGCGCTATAACAGGACGTTCTGGAAAATGCGGCGCAGAGGTTCATCGTTGGCATCCAGGGAGTGTGTGTGCAAAGTTTGGCATCGACCGGGTTAACGGTGCCGGAGATTAGCTGGTAACGGACGGACGGACGGACGGACGGACGGACGGACGGACGGACACACACACACACGGACGGAGTGCAAAACATACTCTCTCCCCATGCCTTCGGCCTGGTGGAGACAATAAAGTCCACTTCGGGATTTCGTTTAGACCAAACAAATAAAAGAAAACAAAACAAAGCAGCATCCTGGCACGTGCGTGTGTGTTGCGAGTGTGCGGGTGTTTGTGTGTAGTGTAGGGTGTTAGCCCCGCTGCTAGCTCTTTAGCTCACCACAGCAAGTTGCAACCCTCAGTAGTTCATACAGCTCCTCTCAAGACACGCTGGCTCGGATGCTTCCTCTTTGAAAGACAATGTTGACGAGTGCAGCGATGCCGTTTAGACGAGAGGCACTGTTTGTTGAACGTTCCCTAGGACAACCCGGGCTCGACACTGGATTGCTGTCAGGCGACCCTCCGGTGTTTCCATCAATGGAACGGGCATGAACCGCAGACTTTAGCTCGCGTTACTAGTAGCATACTACTGCTTCTAAAGGGGTAAGGGCAAAACTCCCGTCTTCACTTCTCACAGTCTTCACACTCCACGCCTCTGTTCAAAATGACAGCTCCATAGCTGATATGGGCTGGAATTGTGTGTCGTGGCCAACCAGCGGCACGCAACTCGTAACGTAACCGTCCGTCATCGTATGTGTGTGTGGAATAAAATGTTTATTATTATCATTTTAGCCCAAAATTCTCCTTTAAGTAGCTTTAAGTCTTTTCATACTCTTCTCGTGCCTCGCTACGCCTCTCAGCCGTTATAAAATACCAGGTAACCTCACACCTCTGGAGGCCTATTGCTTTATTTTTGCCATTGGATGTTCTTGATGTTGTTTATCGGAACGAGACGTGGAGCTGTAGTTTGTTATAGTTATTTACAGTTGTTTATCAATACGCGAGACATTTTATGGAATAAGTCTTGATTGTATGGAATGGAGGCGTTGTGGATTGAAGCGTTTATTGTGTTTTATTATGTGGTGTGGGTTGATGTGTGACTTGATATTATACCTCTGAATGCTTTCAATCGGTACTGTGTGGAGTTTGCATGTTCTCCCCGTGTCCCCTAGGGTAGGTACCCTCACAAAAACATGCCGTAATCCTGGTCTCTAAACTACCTCCCCCTGGCCAGCCAGGGCGCCTGATGTTCCTTCCACGCGCTACGTCCGACCGGGGAAACTCTCCCCTGTCGGGTGAAAAGAAGCAGCTTGGACTCATCATCCATAGAAGGAGGCATGAGGTCAGTCCGCTGCCCCCCCTGTTGGCAGAGGAAGTGTAGCGCCCCGGATTACATTAGATAATTGACACTGGGTGAAAAAATTGAACAAAATTGTGGGATAAAACATTTAGGAAAAAAAAATCAATCGGTACAGTATGAATGATGCACTCGTAAGCAACGAGCGAGCCCTCTATATCTCTCTCTCTCTCTCTCACACACTGGCACTCACGCACGTACCCTTTCAGAAACACTCCCAAAAGTTCTAAAACACGGTTTCCTGCGTCCGTGCGTGCGTGCATTTTTTCCCTCTCATTCAGATGTCGGCGGGTTCTTCGAGGCGGGAACGCTGGTCAAGTACGACTTCCTGTCTGAAGCTACGGCGGCGGCCAATACGGACTCGAGGATGCCGGCGGTCCCGCCCCTCGGCCCGCGGGAAGTGAACCTGACCAAGGAGGAAGTGGCGTTTAGCTTCAGCACGTCCAGTACGCCCGCTGTTCTGATGTACGTCAGCTCCAACACCCCGGACTACCTGGCTGTGGTTCTGACAGAGAATGGTAAGTTAAAACAGGACTACATGGCTGTGGTTCTGACAGAGAATGGTAAGTTAAAACAGGACTACCTGGCTGTTGTTCTGACAGAGAATGGTAAGTTAAAACGGGACTACCTGGCTGTGGTTCTGACAGAGAATGGTAAGTTAAAACAGGACTACCTGGCTTTTGTTTTTTTGTGGCTTTCGCCTTTATTTTATATATTTTATGGAGGGACAGACAGTAGGCTGACAGGAAATGGGGGGAAGACATGCAGTAAAGGCCGTCGGGATCGGGAGTCGAACCCGCGCACACTGCCAGACTGGATTACCAGCCAAGGTGCCTGGACCGCTGAGCCACGGCCCAGGCCGGCTGTGGTACTTCTTGGCTACGGGTTTACAGTCAGAGGACTCAAACTATAGTTGAAATCAACTGTGCTCACATCGTTTCTGACTGGCTACCTGAGTGATTATGTTTACTTTATTTTGTTATACTAGTATATATTCCTTTCTTGTAGTTTTTTTTAACTAAAGTGTATTTTTAGAAAAGTCTCCTGTGGACAGGTGGTGAAAATGAGCACTTGTGCTAACACACTAGTGTAAGCAATGCATGTACTGTACTCATTTTACAATAATGTGCAATGAGCAATGTGATTGTGATGTCCATATCAAATAAATAATAATACAAAAACACAAAAAAATAGCAGATCTACAAGCTCATAGCACAGCACTCGGTGTAATGTGAAAGCATTGAATACAGTTAAATGAAGTGTACTCGGGTGCGGAAGAATCAAGACCAGTGTGAATCATGGCCAGCGGTAACTCATTGTTAACATGACTCCGCCAGATGGGGCAGCAGAGTGTACACTGGGTCCAGTGTACTCTCTGCTGCCCCATCTGGCGGAGTCAGGTTAACTCATTGTAACTTCAAACTCCATTTTAACCATGCTAGATTAATCGAAGACACCCGTCCTCTGTTGACTGATATTGTCCTTCCAAGGTTTTTGTTTATTTGACTATTATATTTCCTTTAATTTCCACCCAAAAATATAGCATTATAGTGTTCACATAAGCCCAAGTAGACTAGATACAATGGCCCCAAATATGTTTGAACTTGAAATATCCCTTTAACCCTGTAAGACCCGGATACATTTCTACTTGCAAAAAATAGATTTCAACCTTACTACTACTTTGTACTACTAGGACTTATGTTAAAAAAATATGTTAAAAAAAAAAAAAAAAAAGTTTAATGAACATTTTATGCAAATTTATAAGAATTATTAAAATAATAATAATAAATTAATAATTTACATTCGGTGGATATCTTTCACAATAATACATAATACATGTTCTAGACATTCTAATGATCACACAAATATATGTATTACATGCATTTTAGTTACTTTTATCAGGGTTAAAGATTAAAGGTCATAGGTCAATTTTGATTAGAAATTCCAGTCCAGAGATTTTGAAGTTGTGTAAATTTGTGCCTCTGTGGGGGGTATTTATATGCAAATATCATGACCAATGGCATTGCAAGACTAAACAATGAACATCAATGATGATGTTTAGGTGAAAAAAGAATAGAAAAAAAAAAAAAGAATTAAGTGATTAATTAAAATAAAAATGTTACCGAGAAGCATCGTTGGGTCTTACAGTGCACGCACACACGCACACACGCACGCACGCACGCACGCACGCACGCACGCACGCACGCACGCACGCACGCACGCACGCACGCACACACACACACACACACACACACGCTGCATAACAGATATATTATCTTCTAGTAATTACAGGAACAATGCAGAGCCTTTACCTCCTTTGGGGTTCTTGCTTTTTTTAGTGAAAATTGTCTTTCATCTTTTATCAACAATATTCATGTTTCCCAAAAGGCCTCGTTTTCCTGCACAAACAAGCCGTTTGCTACAGTACAGTATATGCATTATGCAACGTTTATACGCTCACAACTCTGCCTGTCATCTTTTTTTGCTTGTTGATGAAGACCATACTGTACCAATCTCACAACATGTTGCCACAAAGTAGCAGTTGGCACTGCGCAAAAAGCATGGAATACGGATGTGTATTACAGGAAACTCCCGTTAAACTTTCCAACAAACTCCAGTAAACTCCCGAATTGTACCATCACACCTTTATATTACCGTATATTACTGTATGCCTGCTAAACTTGAGGTTTACGGGTAAATCTAGTGCCCATAATTGCCCGTTAACTCCTCTTTTCACGCAGTGTGGATTGAGCTTGTAGATCTGTTATTTTTGCGAGTGTCTGTGAAGGTCTCTGACCCATTTTTGAGATGTCGAAGTTGATTATCTGATTTGCCCGTGAAGCTCTCAGAAGATTCCCCGTCCATTACTTTCCCTAAAATATTAGATTAAAATCTCTGTTTGTTTCTCTTCATCTGAAACATTTTCTAAATGTGAAATTATGCATATAGGCTACCTAACCCACCTGAGATCAGATTCTAAAAATGTCTTCTAAATCCTGACAGTTTTCTGAAAAAGCTATGTTTCTATGTCAGTCGTTCTTCGATTTTTCAAAAATAGCAGACCTACAAGCTCGTAGCGCGCCACTCGGTGGCGCGCTATGAGCTTGTAGATCTGCTATTTTTCAATAGCTAAAGCATAACATAATGCTAACACCAAAAAGGGGTTCCCGCCCAAAATGGGTTAAAGCATCTCTGCCTGTCATGTACGGTCAAACTGACCCCTGCCACCCTATCCTCCCCCCACGGCAGTGAACTCCACACCTCCACACAGCCCGTTGTTCGAGTTAATGGCTCATTTGCATTTCAGAAAAAAGAGATAATAGAGCACGCGTGTCCACTAACTAAATGCCATAGTTGCTGGGCAGAGGTGAGTAATCGAAAAGAGAATAAGGTCCCGCACACTGGACTGAGCTCCAAACAACTTTCTCACCACAGTGGACATGACGTTTCCAGGGTTAGGGGGACCGTCTGATGAAGAGCCGTGAAGCCGTGAGGCGTTAGGTCATGTCCACTCTGGTGAGAAAGTAAATTATTGAGTTTGGAGCTCAGTCCAGTGTGCGGACCCACATAGCAAGGTGCAGCGTTGTGATCTTTGTATAGCAACTCATAATGTAATAACTGCTCATAATATAATAAGGGCTCATCATGTAATAATTTAAATGTAATACAAACTCATAATGTAATAATCAGCTCATAATGTAATAAAAAAATGAGCGCATAGCGTAATAACATATTTTTCTATAATGTAATTAAAATAATGTAATAATGTGTTACATTATGAACAAACACATAGCAGCTCATAATGTAATAAAGGTCCATAATGTAATAATGGCCCATGTTGTTGAGAAAAGGTACCAAACAGTGGCGGATACAGAACATGCCTATGACTTGCAGTCTGTTTTTTAGATATTACAATGGCCGGTGGATGACGTCAATATGACAATTGAGACGAATAACCAATTTATTCTGACCCCTCCCCGAAAAGGCCTTTTTGTGCTGACCACTTATCCATGATTTATATACATTATGGATCATTAGTTTGGACTTTAATGCTTTGAAAAGTTCAAAGCAATCACTTCAATATAGAAAGTGTAGAGCAGAAAGTAGACCAAAGTACAGAGATGGCCATGTGGAAACTATTAAAGTAATTAGTTACAAATTGCTCCATCTATGCCTTCCCTCTCAGCTTTGTACGAAGGGTTGAGGAAACTTCTTTTAAAACCACTTCACAAGTTCACGTTGCTTGAAAAAAAAGGTCAAACCACTAGATTAGACTATTAGTAGTGAATACAGTTCTACAGCTTATAGAACTGAAGTCAAGTTAAAACTCTTAAAGAGTATCTCTCTCATTCAGAGAGAGTTACTACAGACACCTTCTGTATGCCATCATACAGTACATAGCGGGGTTGCATTTCCTTTGTTTCCATCATAGGTGTCTTTCACGCCTCTGAGTGTGACTATAGTCTTTGTTTGATGATCTCTGACTGGGACCAGAAGGAAAACAACCAGCATAAAGCCATATAGAAACTGCCCCCGCCCCCCAGTGAACAGTCGTTCTCTGAAGGTCTTTCGTTGTCACACATTCACAACAGAGAATTTTCAATACATCATTCAAAAACGGCAACAAGTCTATCAACTACATTGATTTGACTTGAATCTTTCAAAGAGTTAAGAAAGTCTACCTTTGTCAATAGAGGTAATACAGACAGTGTAAGACTTTTCTCAACAACATGTGCCATTATTACATTATGGACTTTTATTACATTATGAGCTCAGTTGTTTTATTACATTATGAGCTGATTATTACAATATGAGTTTTTATTACATTTAAATTATTACATTATGAGCAGTTATTACATTATGAGTTGCTACAGCCTTGTATGCTAATCAATATTTAAAAGACCCCCGCTGGGGGGGGAGAAGGCGTCAAGAAAGGCCTTTCTACAGTCATGACCTGAAGTCAGCTTGGTGTGGTACCTGGCCTTTCTATAGTCATGACCTGAAGTCAGCTTGGTGTGGTACCTGGCCTTACTACAGTCATGACCTGAAGTCAGCTTGGTGTGGTACCTGGCCTTACTACAGTCATGACCTGAAGTCAGCTTGGTGTGGTACCTGGCCTTACTACAGTCATGACCTGAAGTCAGCTTGGTGTGGTACCTGGCCTTTCTACAGTCATGACCTGAAGTCAGCTTGGTGTGGTACCTGGCCTTTCTACAGTCATGACCTGAAGTCAGCTTGGTGTGGTACCTGGCCTTACTACAGTCATAACCTGAAGTCAGCTTGGTGTGGTACATGGCCTTACTACAGTCATGCAAGGGTTAACGAGTTCCTCATTTTTGACACCTGGCAGTCCCCACACACACACATTTGAAATGTTTATTTATGTCCACATAATGAGAAGTACAGGAATACCTTGTACAACGGACATAAACACTGCCAGTGCAGTTTGACAGTGGGAGAGCAACCAGTTACAACGTGCATGGACGGCAAAGCATTGTTACATACAGTACAGCTGACATGTCGGACACAGGGCAGCAGACATAAATCATGGATAAAGGAATCAATGGCTCCTCACACACACACACACACACACACACACACACACACACACACACACACACACACACACACACACACACACACACACACACACACACACACACACACACACACACACACACACACCTTTACATAGAATAGATTGTACATTACGTTCACACATTCACACACCTATGGCGGAAGAAACCATGCAAGGCACCAACCTGCACATCGGGAGCAATTAGGGGTTCAGAGTCTTGCTCAAGGACACTTCGACACTAACTCTGGGGGAGCCCACAGGGTTCGAACTGGGAACCTTGCGGTTGCCATCCGGCCACTCTACCCCTGAGCCACCGCCGCCCCCAAAGGGACCCGTAATCCTTACGTAATGGGTCCACATACCTGTTATGGTCATTCAGGGCTGGTAGCTCTTTATGACTCTAGTAATATTAGTGTAGAATAGAATTTTGACAACAATGTCCACCACACGCCAACATGGTGATGACCCCTGACCCCTATGACCTCTTTTTGACCTCTCCTTCCTCAGGGTCGTTACAGGTGACCTATGACCTTGGAGGCCTGACGGAGCCCTTCTCTATCGCCGTGGACCAGCGTAACCACGGCAACGGACAGACACACAGCTTCAACATGACCAGAGTCAACAGGACCATCACTATACAGGTAGACACACGCACGCACGCACGCACGCACGCACGCACGCACGCACGCACGCACGCACGCACGCACGCACGCACGCACACTTTAAAGGCAGTATTCCAGAGAAGAAGGGAAGATATAACCTCATTGTCAGCTCTGTAGCAGTCGGCGTGGCCGGCAAACTGTGTTCTTCTGGATCGGACTAGTGAGGAAACACGGGGAAGGCTGCCGTATATTAGATTAGTCGATGGGTGGCTCTTTCCAGACAGATGTTGTGCTCTCTCTCTCTCACACACACACGCACACACGCACGCACGCGCACACACACATGCACGCACGCACGCACGCACGCACGCGCGCGGGGGGGTTGAGTGAGTCGGTGCTAAGCTGCTATAGTATAAGCACCTTATATATTGGCCCATATTATATTTCCCCAAAAGGCTGCTGCGGGAGTCTCTCTGTATAATAAGAAGGCTTATATTATACTCCCAGCAGCCTTTCGGGAGGTCAGCTTATAAAGTAAACTAACTGACGCGCCTGTATCCTCTAGGGGGCGCTCAGAAATAATCTGCTTGATTAAAGTCCCACCTCTCTGTTTTCTGTGTTCGGAGACGATTGTTGTCCATGATTAATGTTAACCCATTTTGACCTGAGATCAGATTCTAAAAATGTCTTCTACATCCTGACAGTTTTCTGAAAAAGCTATGTTTCTATGTCAGTCGTTCTTCGATTTTTCAAAAATAGCAGACCTACAGACCAAAATGGGTTAATGTCCACAACAATGTCCTTCAACATAAATTAATGAATGTGACATTAATTATCAAGCCACATAGTAGTAGCTGATTCAGATTTGGGGGCATTGCCTTTGATAGCTGTGTTTAATTTCTAGTCGGTGTGCAATGGAGAAACATTGCAGCGGGTTTTCACTATGGATGGACGAGATAATCGGTAGCATAATCTGAATCGTCCATAAAAATGCCGTATCGGAACGGTCTCAAAATAATCCAGATTATTTCATCGGTTTTCACCAGCAAAACAAATAAGTTTATGAAAAAATGTACAGATGCATCAATGAGTTCAATATAAATAAATCAAAAGTGTGTGTATAGTACTCTAGTCTAGAAGAAAAGCCAAAATCAAATCTTAAGTAAAAATAAACTTAACTTTACATTTTCTACATTTCATTTGTGTACTCATTTCAGTTGTGAAAACAGACTCTTAGAAAAGAGCACAGGCTATTTATTGATTGATTGAATACTTTATTAACAGGCTTTGGGCCAATAAGCCCCTATTGTTTCCATTGTGGTCCTCTGAATCGGTATCGGCAGATATAACCCTGCAGATCAGAGATCGTTCATAATTTCATAATCGTGCACCCCTAGTTTTCACCATTGTGTCATCTGATTAATATCTCTCTCTCTCTCTCTCTCTCTCTCTCTCTCTCTCTCTCTCTCTCTCTCTCTCTCTCTCTCTCTCTCTCTCTGTCTCTCTCTCTCTCCCTCTCCCTATGTCTCTCTCTCTCTCTCTCTCTCTCTCTCTCCCTATCTCTCTCTCTCTCTCTCTCTCTCTCTCTCTCTCTCTCTCTCTCTCTCTCTCTCTCTCTCTCTCTCTCTCTCTCCCCCTATGTCTCTCTCCCAGTTGGATCATTATCCTCCAGTGGTGTATTCTCTACCAGACTCCTCAGACTCACAGTTCAACCTGATCAAGACTCTATTCCTGGGGAGAGTGGCAGGTGAGTGGGGACCCCTGGAACTCCCCAAGGACCACTGGGGGTCCCCAGAGGCTTGGAGGCTGCAGCTCACTTTTAATGCTCTCCAGGTTTCTCTGGTTGAGTTGACTGCCACCTGGTGGACGAACGTGATGGCGCCCTGACTGCCGACGCCGGATCTGCATGGTTTAGTGTGACGCATGTCCGTTTTAGGCGTTCCATTTCAGATGCTAAATATTTAGCGTCAACGCTAGCGAGCTAAAATGAGGCCAAGCTTGCTCTAGAAAACACCAATGTTCCAATCGGGATGACCGCGGACAGTCAGAAAAGACATCCAAACATCGGCGCTTTTGTCAAAACCATGAGCCTTTTCAGTCGGCCTGTATACAAGAAGTGAGCGGCAGTGCGCATGCTCGGAACACAAGGAGTCCGCTGCAGAAGGAAAGGCCAAGCCAAGGAAAACTAAAACAGTGATTACAGTGATCCCGTTTTATATCATTACTGACGGAATATTCCGCCAAAAGCAGTTAATTTGTTAAATGCAAGTAAAACTAAAATAATGTTGTTCACTATAGGGCTACAGTACACCCACCGACCGTAGCCATATATCCATAACCTCTGCAAGTGGCTCTACTATAGAGGGTATGCGCATGCATAAAGTGAATGGCAAATCGAGTGGCAAAGTGAGTTTAACATTGTTTAATGTCGTTTAATGCAATCAGATAGGACTTTTCTGTTTGGATGCATGGGCTGTCAAGGCCAGAAAGTAGGGTTTTTTTGCCACTCAGTAGGCATTCCTGCATAACTTCCTGGTTTGATGATGATGTCACGCTATAGAGCAGGTCTCTGAACACCACTACCTTAAGGCTCGATGAGAAACGTTTTCTTCCACATTTCACATTGATAACCTTGTCTCCAAACTGAGACAAAAGAACTGCTTTTCTCCATAGAAATAAATCATGCTTTCCTGCATCCAGTAGAGGGAAAACAAACAATCAGTGAAGCCACTTGTCTCTCCGTTTTAGATTATGGGGACATTATTTATAGAATGTCTGCTCCATCCATTTTAAAGCGCCTCGACACTGTGTAGCATTCTGCCATAAAGATGGGTCACTTGGTGACAGTTATATTACCCATCAATGTACACTTTATGGCAACGCAGGCGTATCCTCTGTGTCTGAGAGGCGTGATAAGCACTTGGTATCTGTTTATCTTTAGAGCCCTCTCAGTAATGCTCCCCCCCAGGGGCGTGCAGAGAGTGTTAGAGAGGCACTTTTGGACAAAAATAGCAGATCTACAAGCTTGTAGCTTGTAGATCAGCTATTTTCGGGGCGCAACCCAGCACTCCTTAGCTAGTGGAGATGCGGTATACGACATTGATTTCTAAACAAATTTGTTCAACGCGCAAATGCTGCGTTCAAGTTCAGGAGACTTCGGGGGGGGGGGCAATTCTCCTGAATGCTGCCTTCCGGCATGGCATGGAAAGGTGTGGCATTTGCAGTTATTTCACCCATAGGTAGGCTATAGACAAAAATAATACAAATAAACTAAAATGTTAGACTAGTGGAAAAGATCCAGTTAGAACTAAAAGACAAGACTTTGGTTGAGCTCGGATATGCACTCTGAAAATAGCCGATCCACGAGCTCACATAGATCGGCTATTTTCAGCACGCCGCCATGTGTAAAATCAGGCATTATGAATTCATCATACATTAAATTGCATGATATTTAGTCGACTGAAACTAGACCAGCGCACTAAAACATTTAAGAATACTAAAATATGACTGAAACTAAATGAACTTGCATTAAAAAAAATCATTCTGTGAAAATCAACACTATTTTGATATTAGTTTCTCTCTCTCTCTCTCTCTCTCTCTCTCTCTCTCTCTCTCTCTCTCTCTCTCTCTCTCTCTCTCTCTCTCTCTCAGAGACGGGCCCCGTAGACCCAGTGCTCATCGAGCGTTTCAACACTCCAGGGTTCATCGGTTGTCTTTCTCGAGTGCAGTTCAACGGAGTAGCGCCCCTCAAGTCTGCCCTGAGACACCCCGTAGCGACGCCCCCGGCGTCCTTCCAGGGTAAACTAGTGGAGTCAAACTGCGGGGCGTCGCCTCTCACCATCCCACCTATGTCTGCTGCCACAGACCCCTGGCACAACACAGGTACTGCAGCCCATGTGGACAACACAGATCAAAAACACATACAAAAAAATGAATAAAAATCATCAATGTATCCAGCAAAATAGTATGACATCAATGTATGAGACCCCCTGGTACTCAGGAAGGGGAGTAACAGTATGACTAGGGACATCTGTCTATCTATCCATCTATCCATCTATCTATCTATCTATCTATCTATCTATCTATCTATCTATCTATCTATCTATCTATCTATCTATCTATCACAGACATGCACCCCATGATTCACACAGTGAGCTCATTTTGTTCCTCTCTCGAGTCACTCTAGAGACAAATCTCTAAAATCAGCCAAAGTGCAGGAACTGTACTATTTCTTATTATTACCAGCTGCTAAGCTGGTCATAGAATGCCTATGAAACTTAGACGACCAGACCAACACTGGTATAGTCCTACTACCGGTAGGACTACCGGAAATAAGCAGAGCCAAGTCCGCTTATTTCCAGCCAAACTTGAATTTTTTTTTTCCTCACAGTTGCTTGGCTGGTTTTTGGAGGTTGGTTAGCTTATTTCTGTCACGACAGTTGGCAACACTGGCAACCATACTGACAAGTACTTCTGATTGCTGATTGGCTGCCTTGTCTCCAGCAACCACCTATAACATCCCATGGTCTGCACGCCATGAAGAAGAGTCACAACATAATACTAGCCATGTGGAAACTGACGCCAGCAACCAGGCATGTGGAAAACAAACCACACGCATCAACGTGAACGACATGACGACACACATCACAGACTACCGCGGTATTCTGCGTGGGGGTCCGTGGATAAGGGGGTCCCCGTGGAGGTCTGCGAGGGTACAACCAAATGGACCCACATAACAGTCCATTTGGACAGTCAGAGTTTATTGTTATAAAAGGTTTGGTTCCATTTGTAGTAGGCTAAGGCTCCACTAGAGTCACCTGGACACATCCTGTTGTTGTTTCCACACACATTAAATACAGATTTCATAGCACATTTCTGGAGATATATGGCATCAGCTGGTTATTAATTCACAATGTATGAATGCTTGTTTACTGATAAATCAGACATTAGACCTCGTTGAGTTGTGGCTGAGAAATCTATATGATCTCTTTTATATCTTGCATCCACAGATCCCTTGTTGCTCACGTCTATAGAACTTTGGATTGTATATGTTTCTATGATGATGTTTGTTGCTTGTTTGTTTACCTCGCATGCAGTGCTCCCATGACACATTTAATGCCAGAAGATGAGAGGCGAATGAGAGTTTTTTGAAATAATGATTTAAACTTGAACTTTCTCTAGCTGCGGAAGGTCTCTGACCATTGATCAGAATTGTATTCATCTCATTGTGTATTTATTTATTACCTTATTTTTCACAGGTTTTCAATTTATTTCACAGAATCAAAGGTGTTATGGTCATGACATTAAAGAAGAGGATCCAAGGCACTCTGTTCCAGTGAGGTGAAAAAAAGCCTTTTTTATTTAAGAGTTAAGGCATTACAAAGGCATTAACATTACAAAAAGAAGGACCAACGCCTTTCGGCACTCAGCCTTTGTCAGGGGACGAATACAAAAGGCTTTTTTTCACCTCACTGGAACAGAGTGCCTTGGATCCTCTTCTTTAATGTTATGATTTAACTTCGCCAACGAGCACCTGTATTCAGTTCAACAAACAAAGGACCACGGCAGCGCTCCCTTCCTCTATTCAGCGTTATGGTCATGATTCACCAGGAGCCTGCGTGCCTTGATTCTAGGCTTAAAATAATTAATATAAATATTCCTGCAAATCCCTATGAGGGGAAAAATAATGGGCTTTGGATCTGTGGAACCACATGGACAAAAATGAATGGGATTATTATTTTTTATTTTTGTCTGGACGGCACCTTATAGCCAAACAATTTGGTCTGGTGGTGAGTCACGAGCACGCGCACAACAAATTCACGGGACCGCGCTCACGTAAATGCGCTTGCGTTGTCGCACCGCGACTGCTCTGCGCAAAAACACTGCAGGTCTCATTGGAAATGAACTATAGACGCATTTTATAGCTCCCCGTTTGCAAGACCCTTTAAGCTGCGCTCAGACCTGAATATATACCTCCGCCTCGGTTAGTCCCGTTTGTACCGCGGCAGGTCGCGCCGCGCCCGTTTGCGCAATTGTCGTCTTTGCATTGACTTTGTAATAGTCTGTATGTAATCGCGCCGCTCTAACCATCCAAGTCTGAACGCACCTTTAGTCCGACGTGCCAATAATCCGACATTACTAACCCTCTCCTAACCTAAACCTATACCGCACACGGAAGCCACGGGTGAGTCTTAAGTTAACCGGCCACGTTTAACGGACTGTTATTGGTACATCGGACTCATGTATGCTTGTTGGCCGCCTGGCCCTACTCCTTTCTGGACTCATGTATGCTTGTTGGCCACCTGGCCCTACTCCTTTCTGGACTCATGTATGCTGGTTGGCCACCTGGCCCTACTCCTTTCTGGACTCATGTATGCTTGTTGGCCGCCTGGCCCTACTCCTTTCTGGGGGTATTTATGCGAGACTCCAGTCTAAATCAGGGGTGGGCAACTTTGACGATGGAGAGGGCCACTATATTTCCACACTCACTCCCTAGGGCCATATATTACTGTCATAGCAAAAACTATTGTCATAGCAAAAACTATTTTTGCTATTTTCAAATTTAAATCTTGAATTATTTCTTTGCTATTTTTGAATTGGAATCCTGAAAATTAACATTTTTATGTAATTTCAAATGCCTTTAATTATACTTGTGTTGAGCAATGAGCTACTAATTTAGACTGAAGTAATTCAAGCGGGTCATGTTTGCATGTTGTGGTATTGTAACAGCTGAAACCAATATTATATCAGTATTCTGACATTAACCTGAGGGCCACATTAAGTGAAGGTGGGGCCGCATGTGGCCCCCGGGCCACCAGTTGCCCACCCCTGATCTAAATGATTTATCTGTGTGTCTAGATGCAGAGTTCCCCTTCAATGAGGAGAGAGTGATTCCTGACGGCGTCAACAGGAACTCTGCAATCATTGGAGGTACAGTGTGCTTATTATACATTATACATTATTATACATAATTGTTTTTTTTTTCTTTTTACTTGTATAGCACATTCATACATAATTATGTAAATAGTTACAACAATCAAGGAAAGTGGAAGAAAATCACCTTTTGAACAGGTTTAGAAGTTACTTACGTATTTTTCTACTTGGCTGTGCTGTTATGCTGTTAATGCTTTGAAGTCCGATTATACACACTGACAATCTTTCTTTTCTTTTTTTTAAATAATTATAATAATTATTAATTATTCAAATGATGACGTCATGAACGGGGCCTCCCAATCCTTAAGGCCGCCCCTGAGTGGTTCTCAAACCTTTTCATTTCAAGGACCCCCATAACTCTGAGAGTGTACATGTAGATGAAACCAAATGGACCCATAATTCCAGAGCTACACACACCCGTACGGCGCCATTTGGAACTCACTCAAGGACACACTTTGAGCAGGGATGGATTAACCCCCACGAGGGCCCCTGGGCCGGTAATCTTTGCAGGGCCCCCATAGCGTGCATGCGTGCAACATTTTTATGTTTGTCAGTGTTTTTATCACCTTTTTGACCTAAATTTAACAAAATAAATGGCCCAGGAGCCCATTTCAGGGTGTCAAACCTAGTACCTGACGGTCCAATTTCCCTGAAGGGCCCCTGAGAGCCAAGGGCCCCTGGGCCACGGCCCCACTGACTTTGTGACCCACTGGTGTAGCTGTAACTGTTTCCAGTTGAGCCGACATCCACAATAGCAGCACCCTGCTCTGTTTCACCAGCATGGAACAGCTAGCCTTCATTATTATCATTTGGTACCACCTGCGTATAGTCCAGAGGCTTAGTGCACTTTTTTAGGAGAATAGTGCACTTGCGGATAAAAGCGCCAAATTTTGTATGAGGCTTCTTTACGCCATGCTAAAGGATTTTAGCCTAGGAGCCCTTGTCAAATATCTATTTTAAATATCAAATTGCAAGTAGGGAAGTGGCCCAAGTTCTTTCCAAAATGGCGTGCATGCAAAAGTATGCCCGCCCCCCCGTACTTATATGTTTGGCTTCCATGTCTCGTTCCTCTGCAGGCATCATCGCGGTGGTGATCTTCACCATCCTGTGCACTCTGGTGTTCCTGATTCGCTACATGTTCCGCCATAAAGGCACCTACCACACCAACGAGAACAAGGCCAGAGGAGGAGGAGGAGACTCGCAAGGGGAGTCTGCCGACACGGCCATCATCGGCACCGACAACCCAGACACGCTCAACGAGTCAAAGAAAGAGTGGTTCATCTAATTAGACAACCCAGACACGCTCAACGAGGCAAAGAAAGAGTGGTTCATCTAATTAGACAGCCCAAAATGAGTCAAAGAAAGAGTGGTTCATCTAATTAGACAACCCAGACACGCTCAATGAGGCAAAGAAAGAGTGGTTCATCTAATTAGACAACCCAGACACGCTCAATGAGGCAAAGAAAGAGTGGTTCATCTAATTAGACAACCCAGACACGCTCAACGAGTCAAAGAAAGAGTGGTTCATCTAATTAGACAACCCAGACACGCTCAATGAGGCAAAGAAAGAGTGGTTCATCTAATTAGACAACCCAGACACGCTCAATGAGGCAAAGAAAGAGTGGTTCATCTAATTAGACAACCCAGACACGCTCAACGAGTCAAAGAAAGAGTGGTTCATCTAATTAGACAACCCAGACACGCTCAACGAGTCAAAGAAAGAGTGGTTCATCTAATTAGACAACCCAGACACGCTCAACGAGGCAAAGAAAGAGTGGTTCATCTAATTAGACAGCCCAAAATGAGTCAAAGAAAGAGTGGTTCATCTAATTAGACAACCCAGACACGCTCAACGAGTCAAAGAAAGAGTGGTTCATCTAATTAGACAACCCAGACACGCTCAACGAGTCAAAGAAAGAGTGGTTCATCTAATTAGACAACCCAGACACGCTCAACGAGTCAAAGAAAGAGTGGTTCATCTAATTAGACAACCCACAATGAATCAAAGAAAGAGTGGTTCATCTAATAGAAAGAGTGGGTCATTTATAGCCATGGTTCCAGCCTGATTCGCTGCGTTCCGCGGATCTGAAAATGTCACTGCGCTACTCAGTCTGGACAGTCTCCTATTCTCCACAGGACATATGAAGGTTGAAATGGAACCGTGGCTTCTGATTGGTCTGTGGTGCGGGTTGAGGACAAACACCAGTTTGACGTTGTATCAATGCGCACTGCGCAGCTACCACTGTTGTCCTGCAACGTCCCCTTATCATTCACTAAACTCACCCCACACAGCTACTGCTGTTGTCCTGCGACGACCCCTTATCATTCACTAAACTCACCCCACACAGCTACTGCTGTTGTCCTGCGACGTCCCCTTATCATTCACTAAACTCACCCCACACAGCTACTGCTGTTGTCCTGCGACGTCCCCTTATCATTCACTAAACTCACCCCACACAGCTACTGCTGTTGTCCTGCGACGTCCCCTTATCGTTCACTAAACTCACCCCACACAGCTACTGCTGTTGTCCTGCGACGTCCCCTTATCATTCACTAAACTCACCCCACACAGCTACTGCTGTTGTCCTGCGACGTCCCCTTATCATTCACTAAACTCACCCCACACAGCTACTGCTGTTGTCCTGCGACGTCCCCTTATCATTCACTAAACTCACCCCACACAGATACTGCTGTTGTCCTGCGACGTCCCCTTATCATTCACTAAACTCACCCCACACAGCTACTGCTGTTGTCCTGCGACAACCCCTTATCATTCACTAAACTCACCCCACACAGCTACTGCTGTTGTCCTGCGACAACCCCTTATCATTCACTAAACTCACCCCACACAGCTACTGCTGTTGTCCTGCGACGCCCCCTTATAGTCACTAAAATCACCCCACACAGCTACTGCTGTTGTCCTGCGACGTCCCCTTATCATTCACTAAACTCACCCCACACAGCTACTGCTGTTGTCCTTCGACGTCCCCTTATCATTCACTAAACTCACGCCACACAGCTACTGCTGTTGTCCTGCGACGTCCCCTTATCATTCACTAAACTCACTCCGCACAGCTGTCATTTTTTTGTACTACTGCATTTGACAGTGGACTACTGAATCGTTTACTTTTTACCGTAGGTTTTCACTCTCAAGTCTCGAACGGCGCTATTTTTGTCAACAGTGAGAAGCATGGACAGAGTGGCGCTGGCTGATGACGTATCAGCAACAACGTGTCTACGTAACAGTTGACATTATGAAATGCGAGTCAAGCAGCCTCTGTCCAGACTGAGTAACGCAGTGACCTTTTCAGATCGGTGGAACGCAGCGAATCCGGCTGGAACCCAGGCTAGGTCATTTAACACTTTTAATGTTAAGGACGTGTCTACACGTCCGTGGAATCAAAGCCACGGGGTGCCTTGGACGTGTATAGGCGTCCTTAGGTCTTTTTTTATTTATATCTGCAGCGTACTCCTTGTGCGCATGCGCATTAGAATGGCTCATAACTCTAAGTCTAGGGCGCTCTCCATGGCTTTGACCAAAAGGGCAATGTTCTGTCTTCATTTCTGACATCAGGAAGCATCTCGTTTGGAATATAAACGCTTCTAGAGCGACTTTAGGTGTACCATGCAGCGTGAGGTAAGAACGGAAGATTATGCCTCCCGGTTTTTGGGGGGGACAGGGGGGACGGAAGGCGGAGCTTTTCAGAGTAAAATCTGCCTCATCTGCTGGCACTCTAGCGCCATTATTTTAGAAGAATTTCCCAGCAAAAGTTGTTTTAATAGACAAACCAGAACGAATCAAAGAGAGTGGATTATTTAATAGACAACCCAGAATGAATCAAAGAGAGTGGATTATTATAGACAACCTGGTGAAAAAATGTAATAATAATAATAATAATGCTTTTTCTTTTGAGTTATTTCACTTTATTTGGTACATCATCTTCAGTTGAAGTTGGTGTGTGAGTGCGTGTGTGTCTATATATTGTAAGGTGGACATTTAGCTAATCTCAAGGTAGTATATTTTTTATTATTGTCAACTCAAGTTACTGGTTTGTCCTTACTCTTTTGAATAGCCAAAGTATACAATGTGGTTAAAATGATTGTGATGCTAAATCTACAATTTACAATTGATGCTTTCCCGTTTTTTAACGGATCTGAAACAAGCTTTTTTTTTTCCAGGGCCGTCATGAACCAATGATCGCGGTTGATTTATTTATTGTTTTGTTTGTTTATTGTTTATTTTATTTATATGTATAACCCCTTTTGGTGTTAGCATTATGTTATGCTTTAGCTATTGAAAAATAGCAGATCTACAAGCTCATAGCGCGCCACCGAGTGGCGCGCTACAAGCTTGTAGGTCTGCTATTTTTGAAAAAGCATTAAAAGGTGCTCCTTACTTCACACAAGGGCTTATTTTGTCTTCTCCTACAATAAACCACAAACTAAAAGACCAGAAACTAACTACCTCTGAATGTTGGGAGATTAATGGAGACGTCTTCCATGGACTATAAGACTGTGTGCAGTTTTAAGCCCAAACCACACCAAAGGGTCGGTTTGGGACAAAACGTTTTTTTTTTAAGGTAGACCACCACACCAATGCAACTCATTGAGTTGCAATCAGTTGCATTGGTGTGGTTTACCTTAAAAAACGATTTCTCCCAACCCGACCCGTTGGTGTGGTTTGAGCTTTAAAATCAAAACCCATTTTAAAATCGGGTTGTACACTTGCATCACACATAAGACGTGTCACAGATTTAATCTGATTACATGTAGCCTACAGACATTCCAAGATTGGAAAATAATGGCGCAACACAACCAATTAGAAAACTGCTTCTCATATATCAAGTCTCGTGGGATTATCTGCAGTAAGTGCATTCAGCAAGTTCATTCATATAGCATTAGTACACCCACAAAGTGTGTGTGTGTGTGTGTGTGTGTGTGTGTGTGTGTGTGTGTGTGTGTGTGTGTGTGTGTGTGTGTGTGTGTGTGTGTGTGTGTGTGTGTGTGTGTGTGTGCGTGCGTGCGTGCGTGCGTGCGTGCGTGCGTGCGTGCGTGCGTGCGTGCGTGCGTGCGTGCGTGCGTGCGTGCGTGCGTGCGTGCGTGCGTGCGCAGTGGAGGTAGCCTTCTGTAGTGGTAGTGCATGTTATGCATGTTGCTTGCTACTCTGACGAGGAGCAGCAGTGGGCCTCAGGGACGAGGAGCAGCAGTGGGCCTCAGAGACGAGGAGCAGCAGTGGGCCTCAGAGACAAGGAGCAGCAGTGGGCCTCAGGAACGAGGAGCAGCAGTGGGCCTCAGAGACAAGGTGCAGCAGTGGGCCTCGGAGACGAGGTGCAGCAGTGGGCCTCAGAGACAAGGTGCAGCAGTGGGCCTCGGAGACAAGGTGCAGCAGTGGGCCTCAGAGACGAGGTGCAGCAGTGGGCCTCGGAGACAAGGTGCAGCAGTGGGCCTCGGAGACGAGGTGCAGCAGTGGGCCTCGGAGACGAGGAGCAGCAGTGGGCCTCGGAGACGAAGAGCAGCAGTGGGCCTCAGAGACGAGGAGCAGCAGTGGGCCTCAGGGACGAGGAGCAGCAGTGGGCCTCAGAGACGAGGTGCAGCAGTGGGCCTCAGGGACGAGGAGCAGCAGTGGGCCTCAGAGACGAGGTGCAGCAGTGGGCCTCAGGGACGAGGAGCAGCAGTGGGCCTCAGGGACGAGGAGCAGCAGTGGGCCTCAGGAACGAGGAGCAGCAGTGGGCCTCAGAGACGAGGTGCAGCAGATTAATGGAGACGTCTTCCATGGACTATAAGACTGTGTGCAGTTTTAAGCCCAAACCACACCAAAGGGTCGGTTTGGGACAAAACGTTTTTTTTTAAGGTAGACCACCACACCAATGCAACTCATTGAGTTGCAATCAGTTGCATTGGTGTGGTTTACCTTAAAAAAACGATTTCTCCCAACCCGACCCGTTGGTGTGGTTTGAGCTTTAAAATCAAAACCCATTTTAAAATTGGGTTGTACACTTGCATCACACATAAGACGTGTCACAGATTTAATCTGATTACATGTAGCCTACAGACATTCCAAGATTGGAAAATAATGGCGCAACACAACCAATTAGAAAACTGCTTCTCATATATCAAGTCTCGTGGGATTATCTGCAGTAAGTGCATTCAGCAAGTTCATTCATATAGCATTAGTACACCCACAAAATGTGTGTGTGTGTGTGTGTGCGTGTGTGCGTGTGTGCGTGTGTGAGTGTGTGCGTGTGTGCGTGCGTGCGTGCGTGCGTGCGTGCGTGCGTGCGTGCGCGCGCGCGCGCAGTGGAGGTAGCCTTCTGTAGTGGTAGTGCATGTTATGCATGTTGCTTGCTACTCTGACGAGGAGCAGCAGTGGGCCTCAGGGACGAGGAGCAGCAGTGGGCCTCAGAGACGAGGAGCAGCAGTGGGCCACAGGGACGAGGAGCAGCAGTGGGCCTCAGGGACGAGGAGCAGCAGTGGGCCTCAGAGACGAGGAGCAGCAGTGGGCCTCAGAGACAAGGAGCAGCAGTGGGCCTCAGGAACGAGGAGCAGCAGTGGGCCTCAGAGACAAGGTGCAGCAGTGGGCCTCAGAGACGAGGTGCAGCAGTGGGCCTCAGAGACAAGGTGCAGCAGTGGGCCTCGGAGACAAGGTGCAGCAGTGGGCCTCAGAGACGAGGAGCAGCAGTGGGCCTCAGAGACGAAGAGCAGCAGTGGGCCTCAGAGACGAGGAGCAGCAGTGGGCCTCAGGGACGAGGAGCAGCAGTGGGCCTCAGAGACGAGGTGCAGCAGTGGGCCTCAGGGACGAGTAGCAGCAGTGGGCCTCAGAGACGAGGTGCAGCAGTGGGCCTCAGGGACGAGGAGCAGCAGTGGGCCTCAGGGACGAGGAGCAGCAGTGGGCCTCAGGGACGAGGAGCAGCAGTGGGCCTCAGAGACGAGGTGCAGCAGTGGGCCTCAGGGACAAGGCTGCAAAAAGTCTAATGATCATTATAACAATGTGAAAGAAAATATTTAAAAAGAAGGAAAAAATGTTTCATTCGTGGACAATCAAATTCTTATTGAGCCTATACTTTAGCTTCATACATACCAAACTATGAATGTGTCATGGAATGCTGAATCTGTATTATGTTTATTACTTTTATTATTATAATACATGCTCATTAATGGACACAAGATAAGATCAGATAAACCTTTATAGAGGGTATGCGCATGCATAAAGTGAGTGGCAAATCGAGTTTAACGGCATTGAATGTCGTTTTATGCAATCAGATAGGACTTTTCTGTATGAATGTATGTGCTGTCAAGGCCAGAAATCAGTTTTTTGCCACTCAGTAGGCATTCCCGCATATATTTCGGGTATGGTGATGATGTCATGCGCAATTACGCATACCCTCTATTGCAGAAGTTGTATGGCGGCTAAATAAATACTTTATTGCAGATGTTGTTTGGTGAGTAAATAAAGACAGTATACTTTGTGCATTTATGAATGTGTGAGCAATGAGTTCTTTCCACCACTAGATGGCAGCGTAGGTCTGCTAAAAGACAAGAGGTTCTTATGAACAAACGTTGTCCTACAAACTATGGTATTAGAACCACGGATGATTTAGTAAATACGCTCCAATATAATATTAATCACATAAAATGTGATGTCATGTTTATGTCACGTCTCTCGAGTGATGCAAGTCATGCTTTTTATTTATACACATTCACACTGGGTAACAATATTCAATATACCATAGGCCTATTGTGCCAAATATAAGACATAGTCTTGAAAAATTATAGTCTTCTTAAACCAGTCTTTCATAAGACAACCCCCATTTTTCAAGACTCACTTGTGGAAGACGAACATTGAATGTCAAATAGTCTATAGTCCCTGATAATATTACGACAAAGCCAACTCTTGTTGACAATAAACACAATGTTTTGGGCCGATCAAATACAGATTTTTAAAATAAATACTTTTTGAAACGTCTATGGGAAGAAAAAAAAAGAATGGGGAATTATCTTCCGGGCGGGGGCGTCGCGGGACTACTACGACACTCTACAGGGTATTCACAAGTTTGAGAAAAGTCACAGTCATTAGGGTACCAGGAATCAACAACAAACAGTGATTTTTGATTAATTGAACATGGTGGACCCTCTTGTAAACAAGTGTAATGCTTAATTGGGTCGTCCACTCACAGTTAACAGTCTTTGTATTGAGTTTGTGCTTGAAATGTACTGTAATTCTGCAAACTGTTAATAAATATTTCAATCAATCAATCAATCAATCATTTAATGTGGGATGAGTGCAGTTCAGGAAGTGACCTCACCTAATTGTCATTGGCGTGGTTAGGCCTACATAAAAGGGTCATGGGCTTGTAGATCAGCTATTTTCGGTGAACGTTCCAACTTCCCACCCACCCCATACAATATGTATAATGCTAGGGTTCAAAGTGGTTTCACTTTTTTATTTATTTTCAGACAAAAAACAATAGAAATGTACCATTTCGTTTCGTTTTTACTCTCTCAAGAGTTAAGATCTATAAGGGCCCATTTGGTTACCAACTCTCTATCATTTAGCTGTGGCAAAAATATTTTTTTTACAAAAATGTCCATCACAAGCCAGCATATTGACCCCAGGGCCCACACAACTGTGAAAGTCAATCATGGCCCATTTTGACCTGAGATCAGATTCTAAAAATGTCTTCTACATCCTGACAGTTTTCTGAAAAAGCTATGTTTCTATGTCAGTGGTTCTTCGATTTTTCAAAAATAGCAGACTTACAAGCTCGTAGTGCGCCACTCGGTGGTGCGCTATGAGCTTGTAGATCTGCTATTTTTCAATAGCTAAAGCATAACATAATGCTAACACCAAAAGGGGTTCCCGCCCAAAATGGGATAGCTAATTTTAATTTAAAATGCAGGATGTGATCTTAATCACATGACTCCAGTCCACATCATCACGTCTACTGATGTGTGAGAGTTTTGGACACAATCTGTAGGAGTTTTAGCAAAACGTGTGTTTGGAGGAAAACGCAAAATGGTGGAGAATCTAGTCAGGCACAAATTACCTTAGATTTTAGATTTGACAACCCACGGTTTGAGTTACAGGTCAACATGTGGTACGAATCGATGTCTTATAGCGCCACCATGAGGCCTATTTGACAGATGTGTGGAAGAGGTTCTTCCTTGGCCTACCAGGACGGACACACACACACACACACACACACACACACACACACACACACACACACACACACACACACACACACACACACACACACACAGAGCAGGTCTCATCAACATGTCCTACAGGGGTCAGGGCCGGGTCATCAATCTGTCCATCATGTCTGTAACTCTGACAGTGTACAAATGGAGTTAAATTAACCTTTTTTTCTTCTTCGTTTTTTTTATAGTGTAAGGCCTCTGATGGCCTAAATGTCTAATATCTCCACCGAGATATCCCTTTGGCGTAGTGGTTAAGATGTTGGTGTTTGATTCCCGGGTAGGCTTAATGTGGGGTCCTGGGCATAAAAATAATACAACTCCTTGCAGGCTGCAGCTGCCTCATAAAACCAGCAGGTGTCACCAGAAAACCATTTATTTGACTGGCTTTTAGTCTGAAGAAGACAAATATAGATTGTACAATATAAATGGGGGTCCCAGAGATAGAAATGCCATTATATGGGGGCCCATAGCCGCCTAATGCACGTCAAACTGAGGGTCCTTTAAATTAAAATGGTTGAGAATCACTGCGAGGGCATCTTATGGTGTCCCTGGCATATATTTTCAAATGGGAGAGCATCTTTCATTTTAGATTTGCGCTATATACAGGTAGAGAACATTGGTTGGCTGTTAAACAAATATAGCAGATCTACAAGCTCACTGTTAGGATTTAGAAGCCATTGTTGTAGACATATATACCCTACTGTAAGGCCTACTTTGTTGTAGCCTACGTCAAATAAATAATCTAGATCAGATGTTTTCAACTGATTGTGAACGAGGGACCACCACCCTGACATAGAATCAACCTGGGGACCACTG
>NC_136801.1:41747004-41877004 GCF_951216825.1 Electrona antarctica | reverse complement strand
ATGTGTTTCACCATGTTAATGATGTTTTTCATAATTACAGTTCTAGGAAATCCAAAACGGGGGGACTTTTTATTATTTCCACACAACAGCTCTAGGGTATATTAATGACATAGTAAAATGTTGAAAATGGGTGGTTTTCCCCTTTAAAGCGAGAGGTAGGTCATTCCAGAGTCTGGGTGCCCGGGCAGCAAAAGCCCGGTTGCCCATAGTGACCAGGCGAGTGGAGGGAACTTCCAAGAGGGCCAGACCTGAGGATCTAAGGGTGCGTGGCTGCGTGCCAGGCCTCGCAGGGCTTTAAAAGTAATCCATGCAAATTTTGAAATCAACTCTAAAAGTCACTGGCAGCCAGTGGAGAGCAGCCAGGATTGGTGTATTGGTCCATGCCTCCGAAACCTTGTTTATAGAGATAGGGGTGAAACAGCCACTTACAAAGCTTATATGAAGTCAGCCAGTACCATGTTTTCCCAATGCAATCCTATGGAAGCAGTATACTGCTGATTATTATTATTATTATTATTATTGAGCATTTTGTAGCTCGGTTCTGATGCCTCCTTTTTGGAGACGCAACTGCAAAACTGGGTTTTGCAGTTGCATCCCCGTTCTACCGATGCAGGGATATCCTGACACGGAACCTCTTTTCGGAGTTAAAGCGTGGATATGAGGTTCCAAATGGAGCTAGCCTACACACAGCATTACGGGATTAATGCATACAAACAGCACGTTATGCTAATTCATTCAAAACCACAGAGCTTACATAAATACACAGAGGGGCGTGGGGGTCAATAATGTCCATATTTCTTTGACAAATTATCCATTTCAAGGTATCTGAACTGTTGTGCTTGTGCGTGCGTGTGTGCTTTTGGTGGAACATATGGACTTGGGATATAACTGTCAACTTATTGTGCTTGTGTTTGGGAGTTTGGGGCACGTTCACTAACTTGTGCTCCGTGGCCTGACATTGGGTTAGGGTTGCAAAAGACAAATGCAAAGGAGTTGTCTAAAATACTGTTGTGTCTGAGCTATCATGGGCAGTCTATCTATCTGGACAAGACCGTGTTTCACTTATCATTTTTAAATCTCAACTCAAGACTCACCTCTTCACTCTTGCTTTTAATTGAGTTTTAATATCTGCGTTCCTACTCTGTCCTGACTGATTTGCTGCATGTTGTGTTTTTATTTATTTTTTCTCTATGTTTTTATACTTTTATTTTGTTCTTTGCCATTGTTCTATCATTTTAACTACTTGACTGTGTTTTATTGTATTCTATTTTTGTGTCCTGCCCTGTGAAGCACTTTGAGCTGCATTTATGTATGAAAGGTGCTATACAAATAAAGTTTATTATTATTATTATTATTATTATTATCATTCAGTAGCTAAGGGGGAGAGAAAGGAGACAAAACAAACATCTGTCAAATGTCTGTGCCTTTTTAACTATTTTGAAAAATATAAACTAAAAATGTTCAACTAGCAAATCTCCATAGACACGTTGTGAGCTTGTTGATTCAGGACAAACCCGTTTTAATCATGTTTGCGGCATTAGCGTGCTGTGGCCACATGACAGTCAAACCGTTGGTATTTGGAAAGCAGAGTTGTGCAGGTTAGAGCTTCCATTATCTAAAGTAGGCTACACCGTGGTCGTCATGGCTGGTAACCGAGTCCTCCGCTTTTCAAAGATTAATATACCAGAAGGAGTATTTTGCTCAGGCAGTCCCAGAAGTGTTTTATCCACAGTTCATCGCAATACATAAAGTTGTACCGTTGCGTTGTGCGTGTAAAATGGTAAATGGTGCATTTATATAGCGCCTTTATCCAAGGCGCTTTACATAGATTGTGCATTTCATTCACCCATTAACAATTAACACACACACACATTCATACACCGATGGCGGTGGAAACCATGCAAGGCACCAACCAGCACATCAGGAGCAATTTGGGGTTCAGAGTCTTGCTCAAGGACACTTCGACACTTAACTCTGGGGAGCCCGGGTTCGAACTGGCAACCTTGCGGTTGCCATCCAGCCACTCTACCCCTGAGCCACGGCCGCCCACACTGCACTGTACTTTTTGGGGTGACACCCCCGAATGTCGGATTAGGCTTATTACGCTTTAGGCAGATACAGGCTTTGAGAAAACATATTCAAAGAGCCGATCAGTGATCTGCAGCGGCTCAGTCAGGGGTAAATAGAAACTTTGTAGGATTACTGAGAATTAGTTCAGCCTCTTCCTGAAGGCATGAACACTACTAGATCTCCATATTGTTTTGAAAAACATATTCAAATAGTTCAACTAGCCGAAATACATCGACACGTTGTGAGCTTGTATATCGGCTATTTGAACTATTCAAAAATATTTTTCAAAATAGCAAAAAAAAGTTTAGGGATACAGAGTTTAGCACTGACGAGTGCAAAACAGTAATATTATACCATATTATACCATATTTCTTTGTAAAAACAAAAAATAGCACATATTGCATATTACTCACTTGTTGGCTACCGTTTGAAAACATTTAATTCAAAAGGTCAAGAGAGATTTCTGCTTTATTTTATAGCCTATTTGGCTGTTTGGTGACTCTTATTGGTGACTCATGGAGATTCCTGATGTATTTGTTCTAACTGCCTCAGGTGTTTTTGACTTTGCCTGTACCTCGACTGCCTCTCATCCTGCGATTGGGTCCTATACAGAGCGTCGCAGTCCCGCCCTCTTTCATGACGACGCCAGGCCCAGGAAATGATTCCCAATGCATTTTTCCCATAGACATTTCAAAAAGTATTTATTTAAAGACGGTTACGCCACGGACAAAGCCAACTCGAGTCGTGACAACTCATGACAACACAAACAATATTTTGGACCAAACAAATAATTACAAAGAAGAAAAACAACAAAAAAAGTGTTGTAACCTGCCGTTTTTTTCTTCTTCCTAATTATTTGTTCGGCCCAAAAAATTGTGTTTGTTGTCATGATTTGTCACGACTCCAGTTGGCTTTGTCCGCGGCGTAAACGTCTTTAAATAAATACTTTTTGAAAAGTCTATGGGGAAAATGAACGGAGAATCATTTCCTGGGCCCTGGTAGGGGGCGGGACTGCGACGCTCTATACACTCAACATGACTCACACCGTGACATGAGGTGCACACTATGTTTTCCACATCATGGAAGGTCAGTTAGAGATCTCCCTCTTCTAGGCGTTAGTTAAACATTGACCGGACGGCCGCTCCCGGCAGCAGGTGTGTTGGGCTTATCGCTTATAGCTCGCCAAGCAAAGGTCAAAAGTAATAGTTCTCATCCTTTTACACAAGAACGCAGCAGGCAGAATTTAAATCTTCATCATTATCAGTATACAATGACACGAGAAACACAGTCTTGAACACATCAAATTCAGTGTGTTTTGTTTTTATATATAATGTATTAATGGGGGGTTTTTTCGTGGCTTTCGCCTTTATTTTATATATTTTTTTATAGAGGGACAGACCGTATAGGCCAGGGGTGCCCAGACTTTTTTGACTTAAGAGCTACTTTAAAAATGACCAGCTCAACAAGATCTACCCACAAAGAAGTTTGATCTCATTGCTGAAAATAGTCAAAACAAATGTACCTGAGGGGGCGAAAAGGAAATAGTTTTTGTATGTCTAACTTTGTAATGTTACTGATGTTTGTGCTCAACACTCTTGAAAACAAATATTTCATTGTGGCTTAATAGGTAATTTTTTATGTCAATCAATCAAGTCACCTTAATTCAATTCACGTGTCAGATGCCAAATTATATATTTTTTAATTTAAATTATATGTTTTAGGGGCATGTCATGTGATCTACCTGCAGTGCACAGCCTTTGTGATCTACTGGTAGATCACAATCTACCTTTTGGGCACCCCTGGTATAGGCTGACAGAGATGGGGGGTGACATGCAGTAAAGGCCGTTGGGATTGGGAGTCGAATCCGTGGCACACTGCCAGACTTGGACTACCGGCCAAGGTGCCTGGACCGCTGAGCCACGGCCCAGGCCTATATAATGTATTATATTTCAGATGCCTTGTTGAGAAAGATAAGATTGTTGTCAGAGCCCGTATAACCTTATACCCATTCCAGTGGTGGAAAAAGTATGCTCACATGTTTTACCTAAGTAAAAGTATACCAATACAGAACTATAGAGCGTCGCAGGAAATGATTCTCCGTTCATTTTCCTCATAGACATTTCAGAAAGTATTTATTTAAAGACGTTTATGCCATGGACAAAGCAAACTCGAGTCGTGACAACTCATGACAACAAACACAATTGTTTGGGCCGAACAAATAATTAGAAAGAAGAAAAAAACTTTTTATGTTGTTTTTCTTCTTTGTAATTATTTGTTTGGTCCAAAATATTGTTTGTGTTGTCATGAGTTGTCACGACTCGAGTTGGCTTTGTCCGCGGCGTAACCGTGTTTAAATAAATACTTTTTGAAATGTCTATGGGAAAAATGCATTGGGATTCATTTCCTGGTCCATGGTAGGGGGCGGGACTGCGACGCTCTATTCTGTTACAAGTAAAAGTACTTGAGTAAAAGTACAAATGTTTTCCTAAAGTACTAACAGTAGAAAGTACTCATTATGCAGAATACTGTCTCATTTCAAGTTTTCAAATCTATAAAAAAAAACTTTTGAAAATAGCAGCTCTACAAGCTCACAATGTGTCGCATTGTGACACATTGTGAGCTTGTAGATCGGCTATTTTCAAATAGCCGAAATGTAGGCTGAAGTGGTTAATGTCTGTTTTGTAATAATAATCACGATCTACAAAGTAACTAGTGTAGACTATACGGTGCTGCGTCGCTGCTTGCCTATCGGGCCATGGCTCTTTTAGCCGACTGGTAACGTACGCGCCATAGGATTTATCTGTCCCGGTTGGCAGGTTCGCCTCCCGACAGAGGCTACATTGGTGGCAGCAGTGGGATAGGTACCCCTTTTAACCAGCCAATCAATCTGCTTCTGGAGGGTCCCTGGAACAACATATTTTCAGAGTCGGTGGCCAATTACAATTATAATCTTGGGGGTCCTTGACATGAAAATGTTTGAGAACGACTGACACAGAAACATGGATTTAGAAGACCTTTTGTAGAATCGTTCCCAGGTTTAGACCTGGGTTAAGTGCATTGATGGCATTCGAAACGGGTGATCAGCCAGCTGATCCTTCTCTTTTCTCTCTCTCTCTCTCTCTCCCCCTCACAGAGGGGTTGATGTCGGGCGACCATGGATGCCTTCAGCCAGCTGATCGTGGTCATCACGGTGACCAGTTTCGTCACCTTCCAGCTGCTGTTCCACAGGGTCAGCCCATGGGCGTCGGCCCGCCTCAGCCGTGGCTTCCTCCGCCTTGGCGACCAGCAGAAGGTGGAATGGAACTCGAGGTAACTCGATGGAACACCCACGTCTTCACATCAATATCGGTAGAGGGCGCAAATCCACAAATTCATGTACTTTTTATTTGCATTGTAATCCCCATAGGGGGGATTTTAGATTAACCTGACTCCGCCAGATGGGGCAGCAGAGAGTACACTGGGTTCCCCCCTCCTGCTCCCATCTGGGAACTCTCAGGCAGACTTGATGCCCGGCCACAAAACAGCCTGGCCAATCAGCAGCAGCTTCTAGCAGCTTCTAGCAGCAGCTTCTAGCTTCTAGCTGCTGCTGATTGGCCAGGCCGTTTTGTGTCCGGGCATCAAGTCTGCCCGAGAGTTCCCAGATGGGAGTAGGAGGGGGGAACCCAGTGTACTCTCTGCTGCCCCATCTGGCGGAGTCAGGTTAATTTTAGATCGCCTCAGATAATGAAAAATAAACATGTCATCCCGTGCCGTTTCACTCATATGGATATGAAGAATCAACTGACTGAGAGAAAACGCTATTATTTAACTGCTACTGAATTAGTTAATTTTTTGCGAGAAACAGACTATCATATATGAGTGACTGACTGTCGCAAACGTCAGGACTTTGGTGCTCTATAGAGCGCCAAAGTCCTTTTTCAGAAAACTGTGAGGATTTAGAAGACATTTTGTAGAATCAGTTCTCGGGTCTTAATTAATGGGTTTAAGGGGTTACACTCGAAGTACACATGGACGTCATGAGTACGGTGCAGCTGCCCTGTTGAAAAGGACGAGGCAGCACAGCTCTTCATTTCAGCAGCTCATGAACACAGGTGTGCAGCGTCGACTAAAACCAGGTTGAAAGATGTTCGTCGACTACCTTTTTTCACTGACAAACACTAAATAAAAACTAAGGTAAGGTAAGGTAAATGTATTTTATAAAGCGCCTTTCAAAACAAACGTTACAAGGTGCCGTACAATAAATAAAATGAAATAAAACAAGAGCGTCACATAGATCAACAATAAAATAAAAACGATACAATGCGTTACAGTAGAGCAGTAAATAAAATACATATATAAATACACAGTACATATATATAGACAATATTGCAAACCAAAATGCATACGAAACAAATGAGTTTTAGCAGCTTTTTAAAGGCAACGACAGACTTCTGCCCCCCTTCGGGGGTAGTTAATTTCATAACTTAAGGTAGGGTCTACGAGGTATGCGAACGCAGGAGCAAACAAAAGGCGATAGGCTCCAAGTATTCAAGGCCAAAGTATTCTCACATTAGCCTTGGGGGACAATAAATTCAGCTAAGCTATGATGAATAAAACTAAATGTATTGTCAATTTCATTAAATACATTTAGGCATTTATCAGACGCTCTTAATCCAGAGCGAGAACAACACATGGTAATACATCAAATACATATAAATTGTCATCAGGAATCATACGCACGCTAAGAACCTAACATCCGTCTAACAGTAGAACATCTGTACAGTGACACTATACACTATACAATGCTACAGTATGTCTAACCCATTTTGTGGCGGGAACCCCTTTTGGTGTTAGCATTATGTTATGCTTTAGCTATTGAAAAATAGCAGATCTACAAGCTCATAGCGCGCCACTCGGTGGCGCGCTATGAGCTTGTAGGTCTGCTATTTTTGAAAAATCAAAGAACGACTGACATAGAAACATAGCTTTTTCAGAAAACTGTCAGGATGTAGAAGACATTTTTAGAATCTGATCTCAGGTCAAAAATTAACAAACAAGAACTCGGGACTGAGGTACATAGATCCAGTAGAACTAAATGTCAAAGTTTTATGGTTGGTTGTGCTGCGCTCTGAAAATAGCAGATCTAGCCGATCTACATTGGCTATTTTCAGCATGGACCGTGTGTAAAATCAACCACGCCTTCAAGGCCCTCCAAAATATATTTTTGTCAATAACATAGACTGTAGATTTAGTCGACTAAACTATTACGGCAGTTAGTCGACTAAAACTAGGCTAACGCTAAAACATTTCAGATGACTGAAATAGGACGAAAACTAATACAAATCAACAGTTGTGTGTGTGTGTGTGTGTGTGTGTGTGTGTGTGTGTGTGTGTGTGTGTGTGTGTGTGTGTGTGTGTGTGTGTGCTGCGCTCCCTGTTACTGTGCACCATGCAGACCAGCGGTTCCTATTGACCAGACACATCATGAGCAAATTAAATAAACAGATTAAATTACAAAAAATCACACCCGTGTGAACTGAGTGGTGCATCTCCCCTCCCCCCCATCTCTCTCTTTCTGTTTCTGGCACAACAGCACCACTTTTGCCCCTACTGCTACTCACAGTCACATAGTCACATAGGTTAACACATAGGTTAACACGGACATTAAAAACATCCATGAATTGGCAAGTGGCAACGGATCACTGGAGGTCGCTTATGCTCCTCTTTGTGGGCACATGTCTGCAGTGCAGAGACTGTATTAAAGCAGGCTGTCTGTCCGTCCGTCCGTCTATCAGACTCAGGTTGTCTGCTGTTGTGACTGACTGATTGACTGAATGCAGAGTATTGGACTGCCTTAAAAGGGAAAACCACCCATTTTCAACATTTTACTATGTCATTAATATACCTTAGAGCTGTTGTGTCCCCCCCCATTCTGTGTTTCCTAGAACTGTAATTATGAAAAAAATAATTAACATGGTGAAACACATCTTGACGACATCATCAAGATGTGTTTCACCATGTTAATGATTTTTTTCAGACCTCTAGTTCTAGTAAACACAGAATGGGGGGACTTTTTTATTATTTCCACACAACGGGCCCGATTAAGCAAGTGGAAAAACCCATGCGGTAATACAGATTTTGGCCTCGCTCTGCGCCTTTTCGTATTATGGAAGCCGTGGTGAACGCTCACTCATATGGAATACCACGTTCCTGAATATTTTAGCATTGGGGGAGTGTCCATATGTTAATTATTTTCGCTTTGCGCTATTTGCTATTAAGCCCCTTGACCTAAAAACACTCAGGGCATACCGATTCCGCCTGGGTCTGACCACGTCTTAAAAGCAAAAAGCACTGTTTGATTTTACACATGAGCGGCTCTGGAGTGTTGCCATGTCTGTTTGCTGTTTATTATAAGCGGCTTCTTTTTCTGCAAAGTTGCTTGTAAATATTGGTAGTTGTGGTTGCTTTTCTTGTTTCTAAAGTGCTTATTTGGGCTTTTCTCCTAATGTTGTTTAAACCAGTGATCCTCACACAGCGACATTCCCATGTCAAGGACCCCCAGATGAATGCATTTGCCCAACTAAGCCAGTGACCCCCATGACAGATTTGTGTTTTTAAATGTTTCAATAACATTTTTCAAAAATATTCCACAATTGTCACTTTTTTCAAAGATTACTTTTGAAAATAGCAGATCTACCAGCTCACAATGCATCACATTAATTAATTAAAACTATGAACTCTGACTGCAGGGGGATATATATTTATAATGATCATTATAACAATGTGCAAGAAAATATGTAAAAAGAAGGAAGATTTTTATATTTGTGGACAATCAAAATATGCTGGAAATTTTAATGTGGTGTCATTAAAAGGAATCTCGATATGGCAGACTCACTATCTAGAAAATAAAAACATGGCACTTCATTTAAAATAGGTTGCAGACCCCTGTTATATGCTATTCTTTTGGGAGTATGTTTATAGACCTATTTACTTGTTTCTATGAGACATGGCAACAGCGAGCTTTCTGGCTGTCTGGCTTTCTGTTGTTGAGATTGTAAAGGGTCATATATCGCTCATTTCTCAACCTTTTAAAAAAATTAAAACATCTCCATAATCATTGGGAGGTTTGCTTTCATACGCTGTATCACACCCGACTCAATTCTTCTTCAATAAAATGCTACGAGCGAAGACCATAACATTGGGGCCGCAGCAATACGCATGGCGCACGTATGGCATTTCAACTCATTCCTTCGTCGTGACTCGAATGAAATACAATAAAATAAACCTTATTTTGCTGGTGTTTTTCAATAGAAACAAATAAAGAGCGTGTGTGCAACAGTGCATATACGTGCATGCACTATATGCTATATTTCCTCCTTGTCGGGATGTGAGCTCTTCACAGCTCTGTCTTTCATATTATTCTTATAATATTTGATATTATAAACACTCATGGTTCTCTCATTTCTCAACCGTTTTTTAAAATGTAAAAATCCCCATATTCCTTAGGAATCTTGCTTTCATTCGCTGTATGGTACATGGTTCTATTTTTATCGAATTAAACAATATCAAACGAACTTGTATGTTCGGGGGTTAGACGATTCTGGGAACATTACGCATGGATTGCCAATTTGCCAGCCAATGCTGCGTATCTACTCGCAGTTCCATTCCGATCTGAAAGGTATAGGTAGGTGCCATTTCAAAGGCTTAGTTATTCATTTATGAATCAAATTAACTAGAATAAAGATTTTTACAGCTGTTTTTCATGCTTAGAACAGAAACAAATGAAGTGATGATGTGCGTATATCTCCCTCACTTAGCATATGGCTGCGCCGCTGTAATGACTTTCCAATGAACACTGCAAGTTACTTAACAAAATAGAGACATAGGCCTACAAGCTATGCACATCATGGCTGTGACAGCTTGTGGATCTGTTCTTTTGAGGCATAAAGGTGACAGCATGCAGTGCAATAGGAATAATTAACCCAAATGTGACAAAGTCATGTCATGTCTATGGTGCCAGTCTGCAGAAATGTAATACCGCTTCCAGAAAAGGGCGCATTCCGTATGAGGACATCAGCTGACTCGTAAAGAGAATAGTACGGACATGTTCATTGGGTAAGCCTCAAAACTCCCTAAAACACTCCCATGACTAATTCAAGGCCGTTTTGCTCACACCACGGGGTGTCGAAAGCGCTTCTTACCAGGCCCATAATTGTAATATGACATTGCCCACGCCCCCACGTCTTAAAAACTGTAATATGATATGTAATTAGATTCCACTTGCTTAATCGGGCCCAACAGCTCTAAGGTATATTAATGACAGTAAAATGTTGAAAATGAGTGGAATGCCCCTTTAATGACATATTGGCCATTGATGTCTGTCAGTAGTTACAGTGAGGATGACAAACGTTCAGCGTGTTTCTTCTTGTATTACAAGAAGCATCTACTGTATCACCAGAGTTCTGTCAATAGCCTATATAATGTTGCGGTTGCGCACATAATTTGGAAAATACCCAGCATAAAATTTGGGAATGCATAGCTTCCTTATAGCCTTCAATACCTGCCGCTCCTATACAAATACCTTCTAAATCGGTTGTTCTCACAAATTCACAAACGTACAACATGATATATGATGTGTGAATTTTAAATAGCCAACGCAAAAAAACTCTAAATTGACCTAAAAATGTCCCTGATGCTTTACCTGTTTTAACACATTTTGGGCGGGAACCCCTTTTGGTGTTAGCATCATGTCATGCTTTAGCTATTGAAAAATAGCAGATCTACAAGCTCATAGCGCGCCACCGAGTGGCACGCTACGAGCTTGTAGCTCTGCTATTTTTGAAAAATCAAAGAACGACTGACATAGAAACATAGCTTTTTCAGAAAACTGTCAAGATGTAGAAGACATTTTTAGAATCTGATCTCAGGTCAAAAATTAACAAACAAGAACTCGGGACTGAGGTACATAGATCCAGTAGAACTAAATGTCAAAGTTTTATGGTTGGTTGTGCTGCGCTCTGAAAATAGCAGATCTAGCCGATCTACATTGGCTATTTTCAGCATGGACCGCGTGTAAAATCAACCACGCCTTCAAGGCCCTCCAAAATATATTTTTGTCAATAACATAGACTGTAGATTTAGTCGACTAAACTATTACGGCAGTTAGTCGACTAAAACTAGGCTAACGCTAAAACATTTCAGATGACTGAAATAGGACGAAAACTAATACAAATCAACAGTTGTGTGTGAGTGTGCATGTGCGTGTGTGTGTGTGTGTGTGTGTGCGTGTGTGCGTGTGTGCGTGTGCTGCGCTCCCTGTTACTGTGCACCATGCAGACCAGCGGTTCCTATTGACCAGACACATCATGAGCAAATTAAATAAACAGATTCAATTACAAAAAATCACACCCGTGTGAACTGAGTGGTGCAACTCCCCTCCCCCCCATCTCTCTCTTTCTGTTTCTGGCACAACAGCACCACTTTTGCCCCTACTGCTACTCACAGTCACATAGTCACATAGGTTAACACATAGGTTAACACGGACATTAAAAACATCCATGAATTGGCAAGTGGCAACGGATCACTGGAGGTCGCTTATGCTCCTCTTTGTGGGCACATGTCTGCAGTGCAGAGACTGTATTAAAGCAGGCTGTCCTGGCCCAGGCGGTGGCGTAACCGTCTGGCCACCCGACTGGTAATCCAGTCGCAGTGTGCCGCGGGTTCGACTCCCGAGCCCGACACGGCCTTTACTGCATGTCTTCCCCCATCTCTCTCCCGTTTCCTGTCAGCCTACTGTCTGTCCCTTCAAAAAAACCAATAAAAGGCGTAAGCCGCAAAAAAATATCTTAAAAAAAAAAAAAAAAAAAAAAGCAGGCTGTCCGTCCGTCCGTCCGTCTATCAGACTCAGGTTGTCTGCTGTTGTGACTGACTGATTGACTGAATGCAGAGTATTGGACTGCCTTAAAAGGGAAAACCACCCATTTTCAACATTTTACTATGTCATTAATATACCTTAGAACTGTTGTGTCCCCCCCATTCTGTGTTTCCTAGAACTGTAATTATGAAAAAAATCATTAACATGGTGAAACACATCTTGACGACATCATCAAGATGTGTTTCACCATGTTAATGATTTTTTTCAGACCTCTAGTTCTAGTAAACACAGAATGGGGGGACTTTTTTATTATTTCCACACAACGGGCCCGATTAAGCAAGTGGAAAAACCCATGCGGTAATACAGATTTTGGCCTCGCTCTGCGCCTTTTCGTATTATGGAAGCCGTGGTGAACGCTCACTCATATGGAATACCACGTTCCTGAATATTTTAGCATTGGGGGAGTGTCCATATGTTAATTATTTTCGCTTTGCGCTATTTGCTATTAAGCCCCTTGACCTAAAAACACTTGGCGCATACCGATTCCGCCTGGGTCTGACCACGTCTTAAAAGCAAAAAGCACTGTTTGATTTTACACTTGAGCGGCTCTGGAGTGTTGCCATGTCTGTTTGCTGTTTATTATAAGCGGCTTCTTTTTCTGCAAAGTTGCTTGTAAATATTGGTAGTTGTGGTTGCTTTTCTTGTTTCTAAAGTGCTTATTTGGGCTTTTCTCCTAATGTTGTTTAAACCAGTGATCCTCACACAGCGACATTCCCATGTCAAGGACCCCCAGATGAATGCATTTGCCCAACTAAGCCAGTGACCCCCATGACAGATTTGTGTTTTTAAATGTTTCAATAACATTTTTCAAAAATATTCCACAATTGTCACTTTTTTCAAAGATTACTTTTGAAAATAGCAGATCTACCAGCTCACAATGCATCACATTCATTAATTAAAACTATGAACTCTGACTGCAGGGGGATATATATTTATAATGATCATTATAACAATGTGCAAGAAAATATGTAAAAAGAAGGAAGATTTTTATATTTGTGGACAATCAAAATATGCTGGAAATTTTAATGTGGTGTCATTAAAAGGAATCTTGATATGGCAGACTCACTATCTAGAAAATAAAAACATGGCACTTCATTTAAAATAGGTTGCAGACCCCTGTTATATGCGATTCTTTTGGGAGTATGTTTATAGACCTATTTACTTGTTTCTATGAGACATGGCAACAGCGAGCTTTCTGGCTGTCTGGCTTTCTGTTGTTGAGATTGTAAAGGGTCATATATCGCTCATTTCTCAACCTTTTTTTTAAATTAAAACATCTCCATAATCATTGGGAGGTTTGCTTTCATACGCTGTATCACACCCGACTCAATTCTTCTTCAATAAAATGCTACGAGCGAAGACAATAACATTGGGGCCGCAGCAATACGCATGGCGCACGTATGGCATTTCAACTCATTCCTTCATCGTGATTCGAATGAAATAAAATAAAATAAACGTTATTTTACTGGTGTTTTTCAATAGAAACAAATAAAGAGCGTGTGTGCAACAGTGCATATACGTGCATGCACTATATGCTATATTTCCTCCTTGTCGGGATGTGAGCTCTTCACAGCTCTGTCTTTCATATTATTCTTATAATATTTGATATTATAAACACTCATGGTTCTCTCATTTCTCAACCGTTTTTTAAAATGTAAAAATCCCCATATTCCTTAGGAATCTTGCTTTCATTCGCTGTATGGTACATGGTTCTATTTTTATCGAATTAAACAATATCAAACGAACTTGTATGTTCGGGGGTTAGACGATTCTGGGAACATTATGCATGGATTGCCAATTTGCCAGCCAATGCTGCGTATCTACTCGCAGTTCCATTCCGATCTGAAAGGTATAGGTAGGTGCCATTTCAAAGGCTTAGTTATTCATTTATGAATCAAATGAACTAGAATAAAGATTTTTACAGCTGTTTTTCATGCTTAGAACAGAAACAAATGAAGTGATGATGTGCGTATATCTCCCTCCCTTAGCATATGGCTGCGCCGCTGTAATGACTTTCCAATGAACACTGCAAGTTACTTAACAAAATAGAGACATATAGGCCTACAAGCTATGCACATCATGGCTGTGACAGCTTGTGGATCTGTTCTTTTGAGGCATAAAGGTGACAGCATGCAGTGCAATAGGAATAATTAACCCAAATGTGACAAAGTCATGTCATGTCTATGGTGCCAGTATGCAGAAATGTAATACCGCTTCCAGAAAAGGGCGCATTCCGTATGAGGACATCAGCTGACTCGTAAAGAGAATAGTACGGACATGTTCATTGGGTAAGCCTCAAAACTCCCTAAAACACTCCCATGACTAATTCAAGGCCGTTTTGCTCACACCACGGGGTGTCGAAAGCGCTTCTTACCAGGCCCATAATTGTAATATGACATTGCCCACGCCCCCACGTCTTAAAAACTGTAATATGATATGTAATTAGATTCCACTCGGGCAGTGGCGCTTAGACTGTATTTTCGATTGGATAAGATATATGGATTTTACTCAAACTGAATTCACATTATTAATTATGTTTAGTAAAAATATAAAATGTATTCATTAGAAAAAAATACATTTCAATTAAATATTTATTGGGAAAAAAGGTGTCGGCCATGGTCACAGTTCTCATCCTCCGCTACATTTTTGAAGGACTGTTCAAATACACACAGAGCATTGCAAATAAAGTTAGATTTTGAATGACTCAACACATCTGACAGTACATTCAAGATGGCTACCAGTTTAGCAGATCTCTTTACATGCATCCAGAGTGAAGTTAAAATCTCTGTTAAAAAAGTCTGTTAGAACTTTTTTGGTTATCATTACCGATACAGGCAGTTTTCCACATTTAGAAAATAGTTAGAAATAATTTTTTGGGTGACATTATACTTCATTAATGTCTAGTTCTGTACATTGAGTAAAAATTGCCTCAGCCATCATGGCTTCTCTGTTGTTAGCAAAACATGCTAATGTTTCTCATCCTCCGCAACACCCATTCTCATACACCGCTACACTTTTAAGTAGTTGCGGTAGAGAGAACGTCTGTTTCGGTAATGAGAATTTAATAATGTCAGGCTATATTTTTAAATAAATCATGTTTATATTTAAATCAACTATTAATTTAAATATTATTCATTAACTAGATATTTTCTTTATTTCCTGTTTCATAAAAAGAAAGCTTTAGAGTAAAGACTAGGCTGTCAAAATTCAGAGAGAAATCTGCTAACGCTTTCTATGAATCCCATGCCTATAATACATTATAAACATAACTATAATGCACTATAATCTATTTATAATATGGCATAATGTTATGACATGTCAAGTAACATTATATTTCATTGTTGGACACTCACTGACCTTTTCAAGGATCATAGTGTATATGAATTATCTAACTAGAAATACAGTCTACGTGTGTACGTCTGAAATCCATGTAACTCGAGAACCGTTCACCCCACCGACTTCAAATTTGACACACGTATTCCACACCACCACAGGGGGTGCAGTGCCCGGTGTCGAGTCAGTTGGACCCACGGTTGTCCAGAACCGACCTAAAAAGGCCTCTGCCCGGGCTCTGGACAGGGCCCCTGCCCAGTATCCATATATGGAGCTTGCCTGGGCATACCTGAAGAACTCCATATATGGGCATAAAAGGGGCACGAACATTATATCTGGGTGGGGCATACATTTCCAACTCGCATCGTTCCAAGTAGGTGTCGAAGTGTCTTTGGGCAAAACACTGAACCCTATGTACATTGCCTCCAATGAGTTGGTCGGTGTGAGCTTGCCACCATTGGTGTGTGAATGAGGGAAGTGAGGACGCTGGCGTCGACTGTTCGCCACTTCACCTCCCAATGTATAAATTAATGAACCAAAGAGCTTTGAGCATTTGGAAAAGCGCTATAAAAATGTAGTTCATTATTATAGTGCCCAACGGGCACCGCTGTAGAGGCTCCAACAGGCACCGCTCTAGTATTTAGAAATGCACAAAGTCTCTGCGTATACATACGTACGTATGTATGTATGTATGTATGTACGTACGTACGTACGTATGTATGTACGTACGTACGTACGTACGTACGTACGTACATACATACGTACGTACGTCTGTAATCCACATTACTCGAAAACCGTTCGCCCCACTGACTTCAAATTCGACACACGTGTTCCACACCCCCACAGGGATTGCAGTGCCCATGTCGAGACGGTCGGATCCACGGTTGTCCAGAACCGCCACAAAAGGTCTCTGCCCGGGCCATAGACCTGATCACCTCTAAATCTCCATATATGGAGCTGGCCTGTTCTGACATCATTCTGACATCTGCATAGACTCCATATTTGGGGAATGCCTAACAAAGAACTCCATATATGGGCATAAAAGGGACACAGACAGAATAACTGGGTGGGGCATGCATTTCCAACTTGCATCGTTCCAAGTAGGCCAGTGCCCAACGGGCACCGCTCTAGTTCGTATAATACAGTATAATGATATTAGTTATTATAATTACTGTTAAAACTCATTCTCTGCCAATCACAGGTTTTTACATGTTTTTTTCTTTTTCATTTTTTCCCAAAAGCCCACACCGCCAATCCGTGTTTTTTGCATTATTCGTTTTTAGGCACTCTCCCTCTCTCTCTTTTGATGAGTGAGCTCTGGTCTGACATCAGATACAAGATCCCCATTTCCCTGTCTCCCTAAGACCCTGAGATCTTAAACTCCTTCACCTGGGGCAAATTCTCGATCCCTACCCGAAGTACTCAATACATCAGTTTCCTGCTGAGAACCATGGCCTCAGATTTGGTGATGCTGATCCTCTCCCCAGTGACCGCACACTCGACCAAACCGGTCCAGTGAGAGCTGAAGGTCTAGGACCGATGGTGCCATCAGGACCACATCATCTGCAAAAAGCAGTGAAGCAACCCTTAGCTCCCCGAACCGTATAACCTCTCCTCCACGACTGTGTCTCGATCCATGAATATCAACAGGATAGGTGAAAAGCTATAGTGGAGGCCAACCCTCACAGGAAACAATCCAAAACCAATCCAAATCCGACTTACTGCCCAACACTCGGACACAGCTCTCGCTTTGGGCATACAGAGATTGGATGCCTTACGCATAATATCTTTGTGGTGTAAACTTTCCCAGGAAGAGTGATCAGTGTGATGCTTAGAATTGGCACACACCCTCTGGTCCCCTTTCTTAAAGAGTGGCACTACTTTTCCAGTCTGCCACTCCTTCGGTACTGTCCCAGACTTCCACGCAATGTTGAAAAGAAGTCTCAACCAAGACAGCCCTCAACAACGAGAGCCTTCAGCATCTAATCAACCCCTGGGTCTTTGCCACTGTGGAGTTGCTTAACTACCTCAGTCACTTCCTCCATGGAGCTTGACGCCGGTACCCCATACTTCCCAATACTCAGGCCCTACTCCTGTCTGGGAGGGTGGGTCTGGTCTCACTGGGTTCAGGAATTCCTCAAAGTGTTCATTCCACCGCTCAACGACTTCCTTATTCGAAAGTCGGCCAATCCTTGCTGTACACAGCTTAGATGTTTCACCGCTTTCCCCTCCTGAGGTGTCAGATGGGGGTCGGTATTGATTCACAAGTTCACAACACAGCTTCCATCTGGAATCGCTGACGCAGTAGCGATGAACCGAACTGGCCGCGGTTCTGACCAATCAGCAGCAGCTACGGGCGGGATCTGCCAATAACCTGCCAAGTAGCTTGAAATAAAGAGCCCGCCTTCTTCAGGGAATGGGCTACAGCGATTCCAGATGGAAGTAGTTTGTGTAACTAGTGTGAAGCAAGCTTTTCTTCAATCTGGCGGAGTCAGGTTAGCCCGAAAGTCCTTCTCCATCGATTCTCCAAACTGCCCGATTCTCCAAACTGCCCCACACCCGCTGCTTTGCCTCTGTCATGGTCGTGGCTGCTGCCCTTTGCAAGCGAGTGCTGGCACACCTTCTATTTTCAATCCCAATATAATAATAATTATAATCTTTCAATAATAATAATAATCTAATAATATTAATAACAGAGCGCCACTTCTCCATTGAACTTAATGGACGCGGTGGCGTGTTATTTTCTATCGCCCTATTACTGTAAATGGTGTGCATGTACTCGATTGTGAGCAGTTTAAATTATTGTTAGCATGTTATTATTATCCATAATGAATATATTGAGAAAGCAGAATTCACATTTTATAATGTTTTAACCATATCTCAGACTTAGTATACTTATTATCATTACCGAAATCATCAACCTCATTTCCGAAACATACATATCATTACCGCAACGGGTGTTTATTTAACGTTATTTCAATAGATGGAAACATATAACTTTGTTTATAAATACATGTGTAGAATCTATATATTATGTTCTTTCAGGATTGCCATATAATTTTGAAAACAAATCAGGTTTCCATGAAATATCTAAAAGATTGGGTTGTAAATTATGAAAGGTGTTGCGGTAATGAGACAAATCAATCAAATTCTGATAAAAATTATAATTTACAAATATATATTATTTCACAGTTTAAGTAACTGTGCATGACTGTTAATAATCCATAAAACATTTTTTCATAATGATTATCTTTTCTAATGCTCTTGCCGTTTTCAGACTGTTGTGATATTAATGATATTTTCTATGGACACATTTTGGAAAATATGCTAAAAAAGGTGTTAAATTGTCATTAAATATTTTTAAATTAATATTCCCAAATACGTAAGACCTTATTAATAATGCTTAAAAAATAAATTCCTTAATAAAAGTGTTTTGAAAATTTGCACGATGAAATCTTGAAAACCAATGTTTCGTGAGAATGACCCTCTAAGGTATATTAATGACATAGTAAAATGTTGAAAATGAGTGGAATGCCCCTTTAATGACATTTTGGCCATTGATGTCTGTCAGTAGTTACAGTGAGGATGACAAACGTTCAGCGTGTTTCTTCTTGTATTACAAGAAGCATCTACTGTATCACCAGGGTTCTGTCAATAGCCTATATAATGTTGCGGTTGCACACATCATTTGGAAAATACCCAGCATAAAATGTGGGAATGCATAGCTTCCTTATAGCCTTCAATACCTGCCGCTCCTGTACAAATACCTTCTACATCGGTTGTTCTCACAAATTCACAGACGTACAACATGATATATGATGTGTGAATTTTGAATAGCCAACGCAAAATAAATCTAAATTGACCTAAAAACGTCCCTGATGCTTTACCTGTTTTAACCCATTTTGGGCAGGAACCCCTTTTGGTGTTTTAAACAAAATGGGTTAATGGATTGGTTGGGACACAATCTTATGTCCTAAAATAACATTTGCATCTCGAACAGGTTAGATCATCAGGTGTCTATGCATTTCAGGGAGTGCAGCAGATAATCAGACATTTGTTCTGTTTGGAACATGTCTTTAGAATTTACAATTTAGTCATTTTAGCAGACGTTCTTAATCCAGAGCGATTTACAGTAAGCAAGAACAACACATGGAAATACATCAAATACATAAACAATTGTCATCAAGAATCATACGTATAAGCTAAGAACCTAACGGTGGAATATACTGAAACTATGCGTATACACTATAGAGTGCTGTCTACATAAAATGCTATCTAAATTACATAAGTTCAGCCTTTGCATATGCCCTGTAAGGTCGTCGAGGCCAGGGCAAGTGCTACGGCAAGTGCTACGGGCTAAGATGGAGTCTGAAGAGATGGGTTTTCAGACTATGGCGGAAGATTTGGACTGAGTGAGTCTGCAGTTCTGGGAAGTTCACTCCATAGTTTTGGAGTCAGAACGGAGAAGAGTTTGGGACGTGTGGAGCGTTGTCCCGTATAGCAGGTAATCAGACTTTTGTTTCGTTTTGGGACGTGTCTTTCAGGACGGTGTCGACGTTCCACGCCCTGCTGGTGGCGCTGTTCTGCCTCTACATCCTGATGTTCGACGACAACGTCAACCAAGACCCAGTCTGGTGAGAACCCGAACCCTGCTCTGCTCTGCTGCTGGTACTGATACCTTAGAGTATATATTAATAGAGACGGCACCCGGAGTAAACCATGAGGCGAAATGGACATAGTGGCCGAATTTGTCATTGCAGCTCGAGCCAGCGCTGGTCCGTTGACTATCATTGCGTTCATGTTATGGGGCCCATGACACGTGACCGAATGTTTCATAAGTGAATGCGCGCAAACGGCGCAATGATAGTCAACGGCCAGCGCGTTCATGTTATTGGGGCAATCCATCCCAGAATGCACTCTGTTCCTACCCGGAAGGAGGAGTGAAATCGCCTCATGCGCTTTTGAGCAACTTAATGCAAGTGGATGGGAGGAGCAATCCGATGCCGTCTCTATTAATATATACTCTAAGACTGATACACACTGTTAAAACCCATTCAGGACGGGAACCCCTTTTGGTGTTATACTTTGGTATTGAAAAATAGCAGATCTACATGGTCATAGCGCGGCACCGAGTGCCGCGCTACGAGCTTGTACATCTGGGGGGGCCCTGGAACAACATATTTTCAGATGGGGGTCGGCGGCCAAATACATATATTTTTGGGGGTCCTTGACATGAAAATGTTTGAGAACCACTGACATGGAAACATGGGGTTTTCCAGAAAACTGTCAGGATTTAGAAGACATTTGTCGAATGGGCCTCAGTTCTAAACGGGTTAAAACCCTGATCTGCTATGCTGCTGGTACTGATACACACTGAGTCGGTTAGAACTTTTCCTCTTTTTTGAAGTATCAGATCGACTCAAACACTAACATGACAAAGTCCAAGGCCGTTTGTATAAACAAAGAGGGACTAGTGGATGTGGGGTTGGGAGTGGGAACGTGCGTGTGCGTGTGTGCGTGCGTGTGTGTTTGTCTGCAACCATAAATTAATTAGCCTACATCACTTCCGTTTCTTCCAACCTCTGTCTTTATGGTTATTATTATGGTTTAATAATTAAACCTCCTTGCCTTGTCCAGAGGGTCAACATTTAGTTACAGTAAGCCAAAGATGTTACAACATTGGCACATCATGACAATAAACTCGTCCTTTTAAAGACTTGCAGTGTTTCTCTGGAAGATTATGAGGGAGTTTTGAGGGAGTGATGCCTTTTGATTTGAGCGTGTTCTCACAAGAATTTGTTTTTATGTTTTACGGACTACCTTTTTTCACTGACAAAAACTAAATAAAAACTAAGCTATGATGACTAAAACTAAGACCAAATATACTGGCAATTTCGTCAACAGATAAAAACTAGACTAAAATGTTAGGGAGGGACCGGTGGAGTCGGAGAAGAGATCCAGTAGAACCAAAAGACAAGTCATTGTGTACTTGGTTGTGTGCAGGTGTCGAAATAGCCGATCTACAAGCTCACGTCCGGCGTACGGCCGAGTAGTATTAAATCGGGCATTTCAACGCCATGCTGACAATGTGATTCTGTTCCTGACAGGGGAGATCCTACTCTGGTGAAGATCAACGTTGCCATCACAACCGGCTACCTCATATCTGGTGAGAGGAACCCTGAAACTTATGAAACTTATTTTGCACTGAAGAAAACCAGGGTACAGGTCATTGTAAGACCATTGTAATAGATGTATTCTTGCCTCCCGTTGTCGATCGACTCTAGAGTGGTGTGGCTATTGTTAGCTGCTACACACACATCAACAACAACTTCCGGTCCGTCCGGAAAAGGGGTCCGTGTTTATAAATCGAATGGGCGCTATAATGTAATGGATTAAATAACCCTGGGCAATTAAAGTGTTAATTTAAAGCAACCAATGTCCCATTTGACTCATCATTTTTGATTGGTTTGGACCATATCTTTGGACCATATCAGCAACCATAAGAAACTTGAAACATCTTCTGTGTTTTGTTTTGTTTGTGATTTATTTACCTTTAATTATCTCTCTCTCTCTCTCTCTCTCTCTTTCAGATCTGCTGCTAATATGTTACTATTGGAAGGCAATAGGCGACAAGTTTTTTGTAGTTCATCACATGGCAGCGTTGTATGCTTACTACTATGTACTGGTGAGTTCCCTATTGGTCAGGCCAGATGAGACGGGAGGAGTGAACCAATGGGCGAACAGCACTGTCCTCTGAAGCTGGGTGAAGTCAGTCTGATAGGTGGGACAGGTGTGAAAGACTCTGTCCGTTGAGTCAGTCTATAGTCTGATAGGTGGGACAGGTGTGAAAGACTCTGTCCGTTGAGTCAGTCCATTATAGTATCAGGTGTGAAAGACTCTGTCCGTTGAGTCAGTCTATAGTCTGATTGCTGGGACAGGTGTGAAGTATGGAGGCGTATTGTCTTGGTGCGTATAGTGAAGCTACAGCGCGGCACGGGCTCTCATCTAAGTGTAATGAAGTGTCTTCCTCGGTCAGCGGTGAAGAGCAGTGCTGTTCGCCCTTGGTTTTAAAGCATCCTCCGGGTATCGCTATATAAAGGCTCTGTCGCAGGTTATATTAATGTATGGCAATGGTATTATTATTATTATTTTTTGCATGGAATGCTCAATGATGATAATGGCTGATCCCCCCCCCCCCCCCCTCCATCTTGCCCTCACAGATACCATGCTCCTCCCCCCCTCCCTTTAGTTTTATACTGAGCCCCTTCAGTGCCCGTATTGAACTGCAGCTGAACGTGTCGGGGCTCAGCGAGGCCGAATGTGCTGCTGCGACCGCTTTGTGCATGTGGACATTCACAACGTGCTTCTGACGCATAGCTGAGCGGTCCAAGTTGCTGTGCTAAATGTGCATGGCAAATGACTATTAACCTAACTACTTTAATAACCTACAATATATTATGTGCCGAGTCAATAACTGTGCCTCTGTCCCCTCTTGTCTTACTGTCTTCCTGTGCGTCCATCTTGGATACACGCGATGCCCCATCGCGGGGGCAGGGGGCATTTTCACATTCTGACGCAGCCTGAAAAAACATTTCTGGCAGCTCAGCTGCGTAGTGTGCCTCGTTATAGTCAGTCATTAGGCTCCCAATCCACACCACCTGGGTTCAGACATTGCTGCCGCGACTATTTTCTTTCCCCAACAACCGCAGACGAATTTTCTATACAAACCACATGCAAAGATACATGCAGTTTGTGTCGCTCCGCAGTCTCTGTGTGTGTCAGTGCATTCTATTTGGGGAAAACAAAACCTTGCAGAGTAATCATGCTCAGCGTTATTATTTCATGCGTCAGCGGCTGGCAAGCGAACTGAATGCCAACGCAAAGCATACCGTAGCAGATGTTTTGCTCAGAACAGCATCGAGGCATGAGACGATTCACTCAACTATCCAATCTACGATTATGCAGGTTCACGATGTGATTTTTGAGCAGTGCCAACCACTCCTAAGAGTGACTTTATGTGTACAGTATGTCTGCATGTGTGTATACTATATGTCTGTCCGAGTACGGCCAACTGCAACACGGCTGGGTGACCTAAAGTGGCACTGTTTAGCAGCATGGCCGTGTGTGTCTCTATGTCCCCATGTATGTATGTGTGTTTAGGCAGCACACACACACACACGCACACACACACTCAAGGTCTCCACACACCGGGCGCAAATCGGATGCGAATTCTGATTTTTAGTTTTCCGAAAAACGCGGCCGGTGTGCAACCACCTTCACACTCACAATCTCTCTCTCTCTCTCTCTCTCTCTCTCTCTCTCTCTCTCTCTCTCTGCACCGCTCGATTCACACATTGGTGTGATTTTTCAAAGACATTTTAATATTTCATGGACTGCATTTACAATGGGCTTTTGCCTACAATGTGACACTTGCATTTTCTTTTGCATCTGTCTGTTGATTGCAGTATAGGAAAGGAACCAGGAAAGAACCATATTACAAAAGGCGAGTCAGGGAATGCGTCTGTCCTCACACGAATGGCATGAACTACTAGCATGCAGGCCCTTCTGTTACTGGACACCTCTTATTCCAGACGTCACGTAGATGTCGACTGAAAGAATGCGATGAAATGTTGAGTCAAACACACGCTAGATGGCGTGATTCAATACTACCGTCCGTCTATAACCATGGTAACGCCCCGCCTGCCTCTGATTGGCCTCCCGACACTGCCCTGCCTCTGATTGGCCTATACCGACACTGTCCATCTTACCAGACTTTTCTCCGAGGTCAAAGTCCATGTCTTACGATTAGTCCCACACGTTACCGCAGTGAAATTTGTTCTCCGCATTTGACCTTTGATCTCTTGGAGCGGTGAGCCGCAGCGTGCACCGCGCTTGGGGAATCATTCGTTGATTTGACCCCCCCAATCCAACCCATTGATGCCGAGCGCCAAGCAGGGAGGCATTGGGTCCCATTTTTACAGTCTTTGGTTTGACCCGGCCGGGGATCGAACCCCTGGCCTCCCAGTTTCAGGGCGGACACTCTAACCACAAGGCCACTGTCTGGAGGTGCATATAGTCTGGTGACACTGACGCGAGGTTACTCTGTGGTGGGAAATAAATATGACTATGTTGGCCTTGCCTTGGGGCGAACTCTAGCGAACTTCGCGAACGTTCGACACGGCAACCCTCAGGGCGCTCGGTGGTGTCTCGTCAGGGTCCCCAAGGCTTGTAGCCGAAACGCGCTGGTCCTCCCTTTTTTAATGATCTTTGCCATGCCATAAAATAAAGGCTTTTTCACTTCACTGGAACAGAGTGCCTTATTGGGCCCCTTTTTTATCTTCATGTTTGAACCCTCGCCAACGAGCACCTGTATTCAGTTCACAACAAAGGACCACGGCAGCGCTTCCTCCCTCTATTCAATAGTCTGGTTGTTGGAAAAATACTAACATCTGTACTCTCAGTAGTAGTAGGAGTCTTGTTTAATAATGTTGAAGATGCTCAGCAGCAGTAATTCTGACACTGACGAAGGCCTGTGTGCCGAAACGCGTTTGTGTGGTCTGACTGCTGCTGCGGATACTCAACATTATAACACTCTTGAGGGCTTTAAATTAATATATCCAATATGCCGAGGCTGCCAGGATTGTTGCGAACGCACTGAGCACTAACTATAGAAGCTGGCCTAAAATGTATGTCTGTCTGTGTGTCTGTGTGTCACGCTGTAACACCACCGGCCCACCACCAGAGGGCGCAGCTGTATCACACACAAAAAACACACACACACACACAAACACAAACTTAACTTAAAAAAAAAACTTAAAAAGAAAAAAACTTGAACTTTAAAAAAAGAAAAACACAAATTCTAATTGTTATTGCAATTTACGAGCTGCGTTCGCTTCCCGCGTTCGCACGTCTTACTTGTTTAATTACCTTTGGGTCATACGCCGAAGTATTTGCGCCTTTGATCCATGAAAATCCCCCTGAAAATAGTTCCATGGCTTGTTGAAATATGCCACTGTGAGAGCTGCTGGAGAGCAGTTGAAACTACCGTTCACTTGCATTGAACTCATTTTCCCAGAAGCCCTTGCAGCCCAGAGCACGGGTCGATCTCCGGTTTCGGCATCATAACGCGACGGCCTCGTCACCAGGTCTGCGACAAATCCGCTATTTCTTTTAATTATTAAAAAACGGCGAATTAAACACATAAAACAAATGGCGGGTTTAGCATATTACGCAGGGCAGAAACATGGATTAATTAGCGTGGAAAGCGGCTCATGCAGCAGAACAAGACTTCTACTACTACTGAGAGTGCAGATTTGATTCTCTTCCTGTACGTTTTCTATGAATCTGCACCCAGCACACACCTGAACCCTTAAAGATTTGAGTTGAGTTGAGCGTGCCTTTCCCCTGAAGTGAACATTTCCTTAAAGACTCTTTTCTTTTTAGTATTTCGGGTTTGTACACACAGGCTTTTATGTCATGTAGATAATCTTTCTTTCAGCAAATCGCATATATGATTGTCAGTAATAACCTTTTCCATTTACAATGACCAATTGAAAAAGCTGAGGTTTAGAACATGCCATGCGAAGTCACACACGTACGCACGCACGCACGCACGCACGCACGCACGTGCGCACGTATACAGCCATGACTACAACAGCCAGTGGTGCCGTGGTGAGTGTATAACTGTTTGAACTGTGTGCTAATACTAATTTAAATGTGTGTGTTTTGTATGTTATATAATGCAAATAATCTACTGTACACTAATAGCCACAGCGATGGATGTACAGTAATGTTAGACTGAGTGAAAGAAAGCATGCTTTAGTATTCCCCTCTGTCGTCACTTCTTCTTCGCCTCCGGCCGTGTCGTCGCATCTATTCGATTTCCTCTAATCCGTCTGTGTCTCTGTCTGTCCACTGCTATACAGCTAGAACGCAAACAAATTAAAAGAGCTTATTCAAAACCCATGCAAAAAAAAAAAAAAAAAAATACCCTAACTACTAAATTGAAGTCGGGTTGTGGGAAATTTAATTTACCAAAAAACAACAAAAAAAAAAGGTTGAACAGGGACCCCCTGCATGGCGTTCTAAAACACTATGCAGAGTCATGTCCCTTTTACACCAAGCCTCTTCGCCGGAAATGGCAGATCTACAAGCTCACATCGCTTTGCGTTGCCACGTGTTGCGAGCTTGCAGATCGGCTATTTGCACCAAACGTGTGTGTGCCCCCCCCCCCCCCCAGAATAGGGATGCTACTGTTCATGTGGTTATAACCTAGACAGAGACTTCTGGTTCCTGTCTCGTCTGCTGTTTTTTTGCGGTCGGTTGCCCTGCAGTCACAGTATGGAGTTACCAGTACCTAGACGTATGAGCATGCCCATGCTAATAACGGGAGGCAGACTTTTGGTCCGACTGGATTAAGGTTGGTGAGGGGTCCGTTAAAACGACCGGATTAAGGTCGGTGAGGGGTCCGTTAAAACGACCAGATAAAGGTCGGTGAGGGGTCCGTTAAAACGACTGGATTAAGGTCGGTGAGGGGTCCGTTAAAACGACCGGATTAAGGTCGGTGAGGGGTCCGTTAAAACGACCAGATTAAGGTCGGTGAGGGGTCCGTTAAAACGACCGGATTAAGGTCGGTGAGGGGTCCGTTAAAACGACTGGATTAAGGTCGGTGAGGGGTCCGTTAAAACGACTGGATTAAGGTTGGTGAGGGGTCCGTTAAAACGACCGGATTAAGGTTGGTGAGGGGTCCGTTAAAATGACCGGATTAAGGTTGGTGAGGGGTCCGTTAAAACGACTGGATTAAGGTTGGTGAGGGGTCCGTTAATACGACCGCATTAAGGTTGGTGAGGGGTCTGTTAAAACGACTGGATTAAGCTTAGTGAGGGGTGTGCTGCTCCGTGCTTGCGGTTATGGTTAGGTTAGGGTTTGAGGTAAATTGTCGTTCGGACCAATGGTATGTCGGACCAAACGCATGCAACCCCTTAATAGCTAGAAACTTGAGTGCGGGTGCACCTTTTTACAGTGGGTGTGGCACAGCAGTCCGGGTGCACCTTGTACAGTATGTGCGTGGTCCATCAGTGCGGGTGCACCTTAAGTTGTACAGTTATATGTGGGCCACATCATCGTAAGTTTCAATGGACGTTTTTTTTGTTTCAACCTCCCAGGTAAGAGACCCTCTCTGGAGTTTAGTGTGATGATGATGATGATGTTCCAGAAATTAATGTCAAATAATGTCAGCCATGTTGTCAACTGTGAACTGTGAAGCCATGGCTTTGCATCAGGGCTGGGTTTTGCAAAGCTTCTTATTATTAATATTACTACAGTCCGTCAATCAATAAATCAATGACTCAATCAACAACCAATCAATCACTCATCTCTGCTATTGAACACAAGTAGTCAATTCCCACAGATGAGATATGACTCATGCCCAGAACATTCCTATGATAACTATGTTATAACGTGCAGCTATTGCAGTTACTAGGTTCTATGGGATTTGTCAAGTGGCAATAGGCCTACCATTTCATAATGAAACTAGAAAAAGTGCCCCTCGGGGCACAGCTCTCCACCAGGGCAGGTCAGGCCTCCTGGTGGCGCTATAATAGGCCAATGTGAAAAGGGTACAATTTCTTCTTACGACTTGGATGGCAATTGGATGATTTGAGGCATTTTGTTCCAAAAATGTGTTTTGCAAAAATACACCTGTTGGTGGCGCTATAACAGGCCAATGTGAAAAAGTGGGATATATTCCTCAGCCTAGTAGGAAAGTCTGTGAAAGATGTCACGTAAATTGCACGCTGCGTTCATGATTTGAGGCTTTTTGTTCAAATCGGGCCAATCCTGCAAATTTTGAAAGTCACTGTTAGCCAAACAGGATGGAATATGCAATATCGGACAGATCTGTCTTGATCACATGACTATAGAGATGCTGTGTAACGATTTGCGGGATTTTTGGACAAAATATGGAGGAGTAATATCAAAAAATGTGTTTTACAAAAGTCGGCCTCCTGGTGGCGCTATAACAGGCCGTTCTGGAAAATGTGGGGCAGAGGTTCATCGTTGGCATCCAGGGAGTGTGTATGCAAAGTTTGGCATCGACCGGGTTAACGGTGCCGGAGATTAGCTGTACACAGACGGACGGAAGGAAGGACGGACGGACACACACACACACACACACACACACACGGACGGAGTGCAAAACATACTCTCTCCCCATGCCTTCGGCCTGGTGGAGAAAATTACTGAGATCTTTAGTGGCAATAGGTCTACCATTTAATGTTAAATTACTGTTGATGCAGAGGGTGTAAAGAAGTTGTGCAAATCAGGCCCTGATCTTATAAGCAACATGTATGAAAAACATAACTGTTTCCTCTGCATGGCTATTAACTGCTGCTCCGTCTATAGTGGCTGGCTCACTATGTGTTATCAAAGGCTGCTGTTCTGCTATTTACGATCAATAAATACATCCTGTTGCTGAATAATATCAACTATAACATTTATGATTACTTAATTATTAACGTGAATATCAACTATCGGTACACTTCGGGGCGGGAACCCCTTTTGGTGTTTTAAGCATTATGTTATACTTTAGCTATTGAAAAATAGCAGATCTACAAGCTCATAGCTTGTAGATCTGCTATTTTAGAAAAATCTTGAAAATGTGGTGAAAATCTTTGAATATATATTCTTTCAGAGCAAACTTTCTTTCGGTCAAAACTGCTCCTGGTCGTCGTCCCCAGGAACAACATATTTTCAACATATCATTTCTGGGGTCCTTGACATGAAATATTGAGCACCACTGATATAGAAAGTTTTTTCAGGAAATTGTCATTTAGAAGACATTTTTTAAATTCCGACGTCAGGCCTAAATGGGTTAAGGTGGTTTCGGAAAACCGACGGAAAAATGCAGCTAAAAATCTGAAAAACGCATCAGTGTGCAGGGACCTTTAGACGATGAAATTAAATGCCAAAGGGAACTAGAAAGATGCAATCCTGCAGAATTGCAAGTGTGGAAACCACACTATTATAGGCCAAGGTGTGACAAGAGTTTCACTTAGTTGGGTATGTCACCGTATGCTGTCCAAACTGATAGTTGGGTATGTCACCGTATGCTGTCCAAACTGATAGTTGGGGTATGTCACCGTATGCTGTCCAAACGGATAGTTGGGGTATGTCACCGTATGCTGTCCAAACGGATAGTTGGGGTATGTCACCGTATGCTGTCCAAACGGATAGTTGGGGTATGTCACCGTATGCTGTCCAAACGGATAGTTGGGGTATGTCACCGTATGCTGTCCAAACTGATAGTTGGGGTATGTCACCGTATGCTGTCCAAACTGATAGTTGGGTATGTCACCGTATGCTGTCCAAACTGATAGTTGGGGTATGTCACCGTATGCTGTCCAAACGGATAGTTGGGTATGTCACCGTATGCTGTCCAAACGGATAGTTGGGGTATGTCACCGTATGCTGTCCAAACTGATAGTTGGGTATGTCACCGTATGCTGTCCAAACTGATAGTTGGGTATGTCACCGTATGCTGTCCAAACTGATAGTTGGGGTATGTCACCGTATGCTGTCCAAACTGATAGTTGGGTATGTCACCGTATGCTGTCCAAACGGATAGTTGGGGTATGTCACCGTATGCTGTCCAAACTGATAGTTGGGGTATGTCACCGTATGCTGTCCAAACTGATAGTTGGGTATGTCACCGTATGCTGTCCAAACTGATAGTTTGGGTATGTCACCGTATGCTGTCCAAACTGATAGTTGGGTATGTCACCGTATGCTGTCCAAACGGATAGTTGGGGTATGTCACCGTATGCTGTCCAAACTGATAGTTGGGTATGTCACCGTATGCTGTCCAAACTGATAGTTGGGTATGTCACCGTATGCTGTCCAAACTGATAGTTGGGGTATGTCACCGTATGCTGTCCAAACTGATAGTTCGGGTATGTCACCGTATGCTGTCCAAACTGATAGTTGGGGTATGTCACCGTATGCTGTCCAAACGGATAGTTGGGTATGTCACCGTATGCTGTCCAAACTGATAGTTGGGGTATGTCACCGTATGCTGTCCAAACTGATAGTTGGGGTATGTCACCGTATGCTGTCCAAACTGATAGTTGGGGTATGTCACCGTATGCTGTCCAAACGGATAGTTGGGGTATGTCACCGTATGCTGTCCAAACTGATAGTTGGGTATGTCACCGTATGCTGTCCAAACTGATAGTTGGGGTATGTCACCGTATGCTGTCCAAACTGATAGTTGGGGTATGTCACCGTATGCTGTCCAAACGGATAGTTGGGTATGTCACCGTATGCTGTCCAAACGGATAGTTGGGTATGTCACCGTATGCTGTCCAAACAGATAAAGGGGCAAAGCGCACAAAAGCCTCGGGAAGAGCCTTCCGAACCGCTGGCCAATCGGAGGGGAGTATAGAGAGTTATTGCATGACTTAAACGTGTTTAAACGGAGCTGGAGTGTGCATTAACAATAGTCTGCTTGCCAATGGGTAACCACAATGGGCAAAACACAGCCATCAAACACAAATGTTTGGTCAAACCATGTGACTCGCATTGGAATTGCATTGTGGCGGCCATTAAACACAGACAAAAGACAGACAATGTGTTTGATATGTGTGTATGAGGCCATACAGAACATGTGTTTTGTCTGTGTGCTGTGACTTGTATGTGTTTAATGGCCGCCCCAATGCATTTCCAATGGAAGTCACATGGTTTGACCAAACTTTTTTTTTTGATGGCTGTGTTCTGCCCCCTCCCCCCCCATCAAACACAAATGTTTGGTCAAACCAGGTGACTTCCATTGGAAATGCATTAGGGCGGCCATTAGTAGCTAAACACGCGATATCTGGAGGTTGGCATAGATTCGGTTAAACACAGACAAGACACAGAACACGGACAAAACATGTGTTTAAGTGAAGAAACACAGACCTCTCTGCTACTAAGACGTCAGGCTCAGGGGTAGAGTGGCTGGATCGTAACCGCAAGGTTGCCATTTCGAACCCGGGCTCCCCCAGAGTTACTGTCGAAGTGTCCTTGAGCAAGACACTGAACCCCTAATTGCTCCCGATGTGCTAGTTGGTGCCTTGCATGGTTTCTGCTGCCATTGGTGTATGAATGGGTGAATGTAATGCACAATCTATGTAAAGCGCCTTGGATAAAGGCGCTATATAAATGCACCATTTACCATTTATTTACCACTGTAATGAACATTTGGCTCTAATAAAAAAAAAAGCATCTTGACAAAAATCATAATAGGAGCAGCAGGTTCAAATTCAACCAAGCGGAGCTGTATTGTTGTCCAATCCACAGAACAATAATTATAACATTATAATGTATTATATTATATTATTATATGATGTTTAATGTTAAAGTGGAGCTGTATTGATGTCCCTGCAGTCCTCAGAACAAGGACAATGTGAAATCATCCGGTATGATGACGTTGCGGTTACTCGATTCTGACGACGGTGTCCTGTATCAGCGTCTATCAGCACAGGATGCAACACCAGGACACAGACTACATTAATACCTTTCAGTGGGGTGGGGGGGGGGGGTCATTTTGTGTCCCGATAGAGGTCGTATATTGTGTCTTTGATATGATACACACAGGCCTATACTCAGAAAAGCAGTCGTGTTCTAGTTTTAGCCGAGATATCCTTAAAATACCCTTTAAGTCTCCTTAATACTGGCATCACATTAAAACAATGTAAGGTTGTCACCTTACATTGTTTTGTAAGGTGTCCCCAGAAGGGTTCGATTTAAGGGCATTTAAGTGGGTGCCGTGGCGCCCTATATGGTCTCCTCCCACCGAGTGGTTAACAGTTTCCGTGCCATAGCCGTTAAGACGAGCTTACCTTTACTCTGTCCAGCGTGCCGTAAAGGCGAGCTTTGTTTAATCCACCTTAATCGGCAGTTGATTCGCATCGAATGTAGCATGTTGTAGCATATTTAGCTAGCGCCGAGCGCTGATCACGTAAAAACGGACAAAAATCCTGCATGCATGCCCGCACACGCCGTCTCTATATGCATTATTGCTCATAATCTGCAAAAAATGCGATATTAGGTGCTTGATTAGACCTTATATTGACTTATAGTTATGATTTAAAAAAAAACGGATCGCTAGGATAGAAAGGCTTAAATCCACTACTGTGACCTGGCCGACTTTCACTTCCGGTTCAAACCGATGTCAACATCCACTAGCTTTTGGGACATGTATTACAAATACGGCTGGCACTGGGCAACCAATGACCCCATCTGCTGGCCATTTAGTGGGATGGCAGCTAACTGTTGGACGACCAAAAACGCTAGCGAGGGATCCTGTGTTGCATTACATTGAAATCGGTGACCTATAATGAATACACTTTCGATGGAAGCAACAGCTGTACCTATTTGAAATAGGCACAGTGCCCTGCATGTTCTCAGTGAGAACATCCAAACAGTATAAAGTATGACAACATCCCTTCACCCTGTAAGAACACAAGGTGATAACTTCTCACCTTGTGTTCTTACAGGGTGAAGGGATGTTGCCATACTTTATACTGTGTGGATGTCCTCACCTTGTGTTCTTACAAGGTGAAGGGATGTTGCCATACTTTATACTGTGTGGATGTCCTCACCTTGTGTTCTTACAGGGTGAAGGGATTTTGCCATACTTTATACTGTGTGGATGTCCTCACCTTGTGTTCTTACAAGGTGAAGGGATGTTGTCATACTTTATACTGTGTGGATTACCTTGTGTTCTTACAGGGTGAAGGGATGTTGCCATACTTTATACTGTGTGGATGTCCTCACCTTGATCTTACAGGGTGAAGGGATGTTGCCATACTTTATACTGTGTGGATGTTCTCACCTTGTGTTCTTACAGGGTGAAGGGATGTTGCCATACTTTATACTGTGTGGATGTTCTCACTTTGTGTTCTTACAGGGTGAAGGGATGTTGCCATACTTTGCAAACTTCCGTCTGTTGGCCGAGTTCTCCACTCCGTGCGTCAACCAGCGGTAGGTCGATCTCCTGCACGTGAACCCAACCCATTGCCTCCACGATTTGCTGTTGATTTTGACAGCAAAGAGTGACGCGGTTTTAGTCATAGTAGTCTTTTGAATATAATGTAATTTAGTTTGGGTCATATTATTTTATTCATCTGAAAAGTTTGAGTTTTAGTAGACAACATTTACAGTTGATTTTTGCCATCACATTTGGTTGCAGGCTGAATAGGCGAATCCACAAGCTCCCAATATCGCGTCAAATAAGAACTGTGTTCCAAAGATAAACGAATGAGCCTGGCACTTTGACTCATGGGGATGTGAAGCATCAACTGATGCTGACGTTAGCTCTGCCAAATTAGTTACCTTTTCTCCAGAAAAGGTAACTAATTTGGGTTGCAGGCTGAATAGGCGAATCCACAAACTCCCAATATCGCGTCAAATAAGAACTGTGTTCCAAAGATAAACGAATGAGCCTGGTACTTTGACTCATGGGGATGTGAAGCATCAACTGATGCTGACGTTAGCTCTGCCAAATTAGTTACCTTTTCTCCAGAAAAGGTAACTAATTTGGGGGCGTGTTCTCTCCTCCGTGCCCATACCCGAGGCGGGGTTGGTGAAAGGGCCTTTCTGTGTGGAGTTTGCATGTTCTCCCCGTGTCCCCTAGGGTAGGTACCCTCACAAAAAACATGCAGTAGTCCTGGTCTCTAAACTACCTCCCCCTGGCCAGCCGGGGCGCCTGATGGAGAGGAAAGGAACTGGTCGGAATAACGTATTCCTTCCACGCGCTACATCCGGCCGGGGAAACTCTCCCCTGTCAGGTGAAAAGAAGCGGCTTGGACTCCTCATGCATACTAGGGAGCATGAGGTCAGTCCGCTGCCCCCCCAGGTTGGCAGAGGAAGTGTAGCGCCCAGGATTACAGTAGATAATTGAGTGAAAAAACGGGTTGCAAAATCATGGGATGAACATTTAGGTAACGCTTGCTATGCATCCCACGTTTATAACGCATTATGAACACACTTATAAATAAGATATTATAATCTTCTCATAAACGGGTATAATTATATTTTAAACCGATAAATAATCATTATTGCGAACGCAGTGAGCATTTACTATGAGACCCAGCAGATCCTGTCTGTCTGTCTGTGTGTCACGCTGTAACACCACCCGCCCGCCACCAGAGGGCGCAGCTGTATCACACACACACACACACACACACACACACACACACACAAACAACTTAACTTATTAAAAAGTTAAGTTGTTTTTGAAAAAAAAACTTAAAAAGAAAAAGCTTAAAAAAAAAACTTAACTTAAAAAAACTTAACTTAAAAAAAAAACTTAAAAAAAAAAAACTTAACTTAAAAAAACTTAACTTAAAAAAAAAACTTAAAGAAAAAACTTAAAAAACTTAACTTAAAAAAACTTAACTTAAAAAAAAACTTACAAAGAAAACTTTAAAAAAAACGTAACTTAAAAAAAATCTTAAAAAAATAAATAAATAAAATAACTAAAAAAAAACCCTTAAAGTACGTAATTTATTCTAATTGTTGTTATTGCAATTTACGAGCTGCGTTCGCTTCCCGCGTTCGCGCGTCTTACTTGTACTGTATACGCCAGGGGTGCCCACACTTTTTGACTTGAGAGCTACTTTCAAAATGACCAGCTCGGCAAGATCTACCCACCAAATCAATTATTATACCATTGCTGAAAATAGTTTAAATATGTACCTGAGGGGGCTTCGGAATAGTAGAGTTCGTGTTACATTCTGTACAGTATAAGACAAATGCACTTGGAATGGGAAATAGAGGGGGAGAAATGTTTTTCTTTTGTTTTAATCGTTTTTTTTCTTCAATATATTTAAATGAAATACTCTTTAGGGGCATGTCATGTGATCTACCTGCACAGCCTTTGTGATTGGGCACCCCTGGTATACGCTATCTTCTCATAAACATTTATAATTATATATATAAGTACTTAAATAAATAATGATAACCTTTATCATAACACATTATAAAGCTATAATTATACTGACGTATTAATGTCAAGTATTATAATACCTAAAACACTTTGTTTGAAATAGACAGTTGTGCTTTCTAGGGTATATGATTTGGGTCCGTAAAGATGAATACAAAATTAATATAAACATCTTTATAAAGTAAAGTACAACATACCTCAAAACTACGGTATACGTATACATAAAATGTACTTAATTACTTTCCCACCACTGTGTGTGTGTGCGTGCGTGTTTTTTCCAGCTGGTTCTTCGAGGTGCTCGGCTACGCCAAGTCCTCCCGTCCCAACGTGGCCAACGGCGCCGCCATGGCGGCCGTCTTCTTCCTGGTGCGCATCGCCGTCATGCCGCTGTACTACGGCCGCATGTACGCCGTGTTCGGCACGGCCGCCTTCTACCGCTTGTCGCCGGGTGCCCGCATAGCCTGGATCCTCCCCAGCGTCTGCCTGGACCTCATGAACGTCATGTGGATGCACAGGATCGCCCGCGGCTGCTACCGGATGCTGCGGCTCCGCTGCTCGCCGCCGCGGACCACATCGCCCAAAGTCGATGACGCGTCGCCGCCGCCACCGCCTCACGAGAACAGGAAGACTGACTGAGAGCCGACAGACAGAGCGGCGGGCCGACGTTTGAAGCCGCCAAACTCCCCCTACTGGCCAAAGCTGGAACTGCAGACGGGTGGGTTTTAAAAAAGAATAAAAAATTTGGCCCGTGTATTTAGCACGAGTAAACCCACCTCGCCGCAGCAGCAGCTTGGGGTTTGACACGGAGCGCTCGTTGGCAGCACGTCCGCAATTTTAGACACCAAATGTTTGGTGTCCGAATCGAAAAAAGATGTGGAAGTAGACTAGAGTGTTCTTCCGGTCATAAAAGATGTGGAAGTAGACTAGAGTGTTCTTCCGGTCATATATATAACAAAGTGTTCTTCCGGTCATAGATATAACAAACTTGATGCCTCATTGGCCGCTGCGGTTCATTGGAGCGACGTGTCTCCATTGAAGGCAGGAAGTCAAGCGGGAAGTGCCATAGGGAAGCGCTGAAGGCACGCTGCGACTCCTCCATTTCTCTCGCTGCCACTCGGGGGACTACTGGCCAATCACAGCGCGTCTTTAACCGGGACTTCCATTACGCACGCGGAACCTTGGCAAGCTTCATGCTTCATGCTTCCGCTATGCTTCGGCGCTTCGCAAAGGAATCTCAGGAAAATGTTTCCTTCAACATAGACACACGGCCCAGAGCCGGAAGAGGCGTCTACCTTTTTTTTGTCTATGCTCCTTTCAAACCGCCACTGAGCAACTTCCATTTAAATGAATAGCAGGGGACAGGGCTGTCCGCTCTCTAGCTGATATATATACTGTAACTATTTGAGAGCCGTGTATGTTGTGAGGAAACGGAACTCCCAAACGGAGCTGAGACGACGGCGCCCCAACGTTGAACGCAAAGCTGGACGGACGCTGACATGCCCGGTGAAGTTGTACGCTAAAAGGGGCATGGGTGGCGCGCCCCCTATAGGGCTGATTGTGTAGTTTGTTTTATGAAAATGTTTTGAAAACAGCAGATATACAAGCTCAAAATGGCTGAAATGTATACATAGGACTGGTTAATGTATGTTTTGTAATAATAATCAAATTCTACAAAGTAACTAGTAACTCAAGTTTTCAAAAGATTATAGTGGAGTAAAAGTACAATATTAGCCTCTGAGATATAGTGGAGTAGAAGTAGAATGGATATAATGAAACAAAGTTAAAAAAAAATAGCTCAAAATTATACTTAAGTACAGTACTTGAGTAAATGTACTTTACCCCACTGTAAGTAACAAGATAAAACACGTTTTACGGAGTCATATAACAAATAATAATATTACATTTACCTTTTCTCCCAAAGTAACATGTTAAAAATTTTCACGAGCCTCTGTGGAATTGTGCGTGGAGACATAATAGGGCCGTGCGTCATCATTAGATTTTGTCAGGAGCATATGCTGCTTTGTAGCGATGGCAACATACCTCCCCAGCCCCAATTTCTCCCTAAACCTTTTTTTTACAAAAGATAATTATGTATATTGACCAAAAAAATATATTAAAAAAAATAAAGATATAGGGGAGCTGGGGCTGCAGCTGGAGATGAAGCTGGGGCTGGAGGGGTCTAACGCTAGAACTCCTTCAATCGCACAGTTGGTTTTTGTGTTTTGTTCACATCTGTTCTAGATGATGTGACGGCAACACTCCATGCATTGTTGACACTGCACTCTTCCTGGTCTACGTGAGCTGATGTTAGACCCCCCCAGCAGTAGCCCCAGCTCCAGCCCCAGCTCCCCTATATCTTTATTTATTTTTTAATATTTGTTTTGGTCAATATACATAATTATCAACTTACTTTTGTAAAAAAAGGTTTAGGGAGAAATTCCCCTTTAAGCAATGTCCCTTTAATACCTCGTTTTAGAGTCCCTTCAATGAGTGAATAGAGTGGATGAGACATTTCAATGTCCCTTAGGTGTAGTGAAATGAAAAATACCTTTTTCACACGTTTAGACCATATCCGTGGTCATCATGTGGGCATACCTAACAATGGATGCCAAAAAACGTTTTTTTTTTGTGTTTTTATATCAAAAGTCCATAAAAATACAAATTTAATTACTTCCTTAAAACGAAAATGTGCTGCGTGATGACGTGTCGACTCGAGGCCCACATCAATAAAAGCCAATAAAAATGAAGGTCACCCATTTGATTCCGATTGCTAGACGTCCTCCAAACACAGCTGCTACTGATTACAGAAATCCTCCGTTTTTTTAATCCAATTCAAGATGACATCCAGACAGTGTATTACTCGTTTTCAACTTAATCATCATGCTAAAATGTGTATATAGGTTGTGTACAGGTTAGAAAAAATAAATTCACTACCTACAGCATGATGTGTTCCCTAGTCTCCGACCTGGTCAGCTGTGGATCGGCTAGTCCAGGGGTGCCCACATTTTTTCGACTTGAGAGCTACTTTCAAAATGACCAGCTCAACAAGATCTACACACCCAAAAAAGTATTATGCCATTGCTGAAAATAGCAGCACTGGCCTTACATACTATAAGACAAACACACTTGGAATGGGAAATGGAATTCGTAGTTATTTGTATATGACTTTGTAATGCTATGTTTGTGTGCAGAACTATTGAAAGCAAATTATTGCATTGTGTTTGACCTGACAGGCTCTTTTTGATGTCAATCAATCAAGTCACATTAAATCAAGTAGCAGATGGCAAAATATATACATATTTTTAATGATATATATTTTGGGGCATGTCATGTGGTCTACCTGCAAAGCCTTTGTGATCTACTGGTAGATCGCGATCTACCTTCTGGGCACCCCTGGGCTAGTCGATGCGGAAAAGCTTTTGTTTAGCAGTCCAAATGTAGGCGGTCCATCCGACGCTTTCCACAGCTTAAAGGAGAATTCCATACTAAAAGGCTTTCTTACCTTTCTTTGTAGTTGTTACGTCCCCACCAAAGAGGTCCAGGTGTTATTTTGTGCAAAAGCTCCTTATTGGCTATTTCCCCTACCATAAGCCCTAAATGAATTGCATTGAATGGAATGGGAATTGAATGGGGCTATGGGGTGTTGTGCTAATTTTTTTTGTATATCCTCTCTTCATAATGTAAATAATATCCCAAGCGGCACACTTTACTACTTATTTCGATGGAAATAAGCGAATTAGCACAACACCCCATAGCCCCATTCAATTCCCATTCCATTCAATGCAATTCATTGAGGGCTTATGGTAGGGGAAATAGCCAATAAGGAGTTTTTGCACAAGAAAACACCTGGACCTCTGTGGTGGGGACGTAACGACTACAAAGAAAGGTAAGAAAGGTAAAAAAGCCTTCTAGCATGGAATTCTCATTTAACTCCATCAAGCCTGTTCCCTTGTCTATACTAGATAGATTATTGTCTATATTTGATAGATGGTGTGCAAATTATATATTTATTTATATAGGCCTATCTTTGTTATTGAATGTTGAATAAACGGTAAAATCCTTATCAGTGTCAATTAACTTCGATTGCGTGTGCAAATGGAACCAAATGGACCAGTTCGCTCCAACAGGGTCTTGTCAGCGTGTGCAGAAAAAAAACATACCTAAAACTACCTGTTACGGTTAGTGTACAGTAGTTGCTTCATGGCAGGGATAGCGCAAAGAACCGATAAGCTGGCCAGTTGTATGGAGAACCGGGATGACTGGAAGCGACAATGGAGGGCTCGTCTGAGGACGACCTACAGAGACGGAGTAATAAGTAAAGTAATATCATCGCTTTTGAAAAGTGTAGCTCAAAAACTATAGCCCAACACGTCTTTTCTACTGTAGCACACCGTCATGTTAGCAACATGCTGTACGCAGCTGCAGTTCATCAGATCAGTGGTGGAAACAGTACTCACATGTTTTACTTACTAAAAGTATCAATAGCTCACTATGCGTTAATATAACACAGCCATTATTATTGATTGTATTGGTAGCCTGCCATACTTTGTATCCTTCAGTAAAAAAATATGTCTATATCCTGCACAGGAAAACAAACTTCAAAATCTGCCTGGGTTCCATACCTCCTACCTAAGGGAAGACTCCCTTTAAAAAAAAACACCCCAGACAGTTTTTAAGTTGCTCGATTCAGTATTTAGATATTTGACATAATTTTTTAACTGTTTCATTTATTTTATTTTATTATTATTTAAAAAAGACCCATAAAAAAATATATATATATATATATATATATAAATTAAAAGTAAATATATATATATATAAATAAATTAAAAGTAAATATATATATATAAATTAAAAGTAAATGAGAAAGGTAATAGAAAAGACACAGCCGCCTCGCGAATTTGGAGTGCAGTGGGAGTCTCCAGAACAAAAGGACAGTTTTTTTTGTATGAATCTAAGAGTTTTTAAGGTTTGCATAGGAAGGGGGGCGGGGCAGTTAAAATTAAATATCAAACATCTAAAATACTCCATCGAGCAACTTACCCAAATGTATTTTAAAAGTGAAATATCCCTTTAAATAACTATCCGGACATATGGAAAGTGTCTTTCTTTTAAAGGTGGGCAGAGGTCAGATATGTTGCGTTGGCCAAACTTCAGCAAAACTCTAAACTCTTACCTGCTCATGATGAGGAGGTCATTGACACTGAACAGGTAATGAAATGGTTTACTTGTACTCTTGCTATACGTTAGACAAAATTAATTGTTCCAGAAAGAGATCACTGAGAGTGTTGCTGTGTAACTGTGTTGCTGTGTTGCTGTGTAAACTAGTTTAAGTTATGATAAAACGTGAGTTCATGTTTAATGCCCAAACCACACCAAAGGGTCGGGTCGGGACAAACCTGTTTTTTTTCCAGGGTAACAACACCAATGGTTGCATTGGTGTTGTTTACCTTAAAAAAAATAACGTTTTGTCCCGACCCGACCCTTTGGGGGACGAAGACAACCTTGGAGGACCTCAAGTCAAAAGCACATAGTGTGGGGGAATTTCTTATACGTCAATTAATGGTCAGTCAGTGCCATAAAATGTTTGTCTATAGTGCTCAACATGGTCACTCCAGTGTGGGCATTACTGAGGATTGTACTGGGACTGGACAGGAGTGGCCTTGCATAGCCAGCCTTCATCTGCCTTTGCAATGCATATTGCCCCAGGCAGATTAGGGCTCCATTTGTTTCATCCACGCTAAACCCCTTATCCCTAAACTTATTTGCCTTTTTTTTTTTTTTTTTTACTATTTTGAAAAAGAAAAATTGAATAGTTAAAATAGCCAATCTACAAGCTCACAAGGTGTCGACGTAGATCGGCTAGTTGTACTATTCAAAAATGTTTTTTTCAAAATAGTATAAAAACTATTAATAGGTTTAGCATAGAGCCCTTGTGTGGCCCCTCTCAATTGTGGGAGGACTTCACAGCTGAAGTGGTGACGAGCCAACTAGATTCGTCTGGAACCAGGCTATGACCAACATGCAAATATGTGGGCTGGACATTGCAGGAAAGAAATCTAACACTGACGGGGACGAGACTAATATCCACACAGTGATATTAGTATCGCCGCGTGAGGCTATAAGGACAGGAGTGGATTCATGCAGGGAAGTCATTGACTTTTCAAATTCAATTCTCTTAAAGGGGCATTCCACTCATTTTCAACATTTTACTATGTCATTAATATACCTTAGAGCTGTTGTGTGGAAATAATCAAAAAGTCCCCCCATTCTGTGTTTCCTAGAACTAGAGGTCTGAAAAAAACCATTAACATGGTGAAATACATCTTGATGATGTCATCAAGATGTGTTTCACCATGTTAATGATTTTTTTCATAATTACAGTTCTAGGAAACACAGAATGGGGGGATTTTTTATTATTTCCACACAACACTCTAAGGTATATTAATGACATAGTAAAATGTTGAAAATGGGTGGTTTTCCCCTTTAACGTCGTTGTCGCATGAGGGATGTAGAAGGACACCAGCGGTAGGTGTTTGATGGAGGGAAATTGGTCTAGGATGCTTAAAGTTAAAAGTGCATCACAGTCACGGATGCCAAAGATTCACAAGGACGTTCTAAATTATTCTAAAGTATTGGCATCAAAATCTACTTGCAGTACCAAGAGTGAAAGTAGTCATTATACAGAATGTCCCATTTCAAGTTGTGAAATGTATAAAATGACCTTTGAATCTACTTGCAGTACCAAGAGTAAAAGTAGTCATTATACAGAATGTCCCATTTCAAGTTGTGAAATGTATAACATGACCTTTGAATCTACTTGCAGTACCAAGAGTAAAAGTAGTCATTATACAGAATGTCCCATTTCAAGTTGTGACATGTATAAAATGACCTTTGGCATAGACAAAATACAAAATAAAACCACAGCAATCATATAAGTTATATTGTATTATCATACTCTACCAGATTGTACGCAACAATGACACAACCTGTCATTGTGGGCATGTAAATCAGGCATTTATTTATTTTAAAAAAATATATATTATGGCTTAAGGCCTATTCATAGTCTGGATTTTCGGTGGTGAGGTGACCACCGCTCCGGTGGTGAGCTGACCACCGGAGCTGAAATAACGTTGAGCGGTGGTGAGTAAAAACAGAGAGAAGGGCTGGAGCGGTGGCGGTGGTTTGCTCTTCACCGCGGCTCGTGACGTCATGTTGTAGTTCGGTGGTCACCTCACCACCGAAAAAACAGACTATGTATGAGCCTTTAAAGGAGCATTCAGTGTTTTGGGTGATTTGGAACCCCCCCCCCCCCCCCCACACACACTCCTTATATGGTCAGCACACTCTATAGTAGGGAGGATTATCCCCAACAAAAAGAAAAAAAGGTGATATTTGAATTAAGTGAAATCACTGCATATACCTTTAAGCTGTTTCGAAGATGTTTTAATTTTTTTACATATCACTGTGTGTCTTGTACAAAAAGTATTTTTGTTTTGCATTCGTACAAATCTTTAATCTGCACATGAATCATATTCATACATATGTATGCATCTAACCGTGTACAACATTTGTCCAGTCGCTGCACGCCCCTGTGTGTTTTCTATGCGTGATGTCATCAGTATCACCCTACTTTGTATAATTCCAACTCCTCTTCTCCTCGTCTTCAGTTCCAAATTTGCATTTCCACTTTGTTTACAATGTCCACCATTGTTGATTTTCCAAGCTGGCATGGAATGGAAACAAGCCTGGTTTTATCTAGCATCAGTATTATATTATATCATTTGCATATCAGCGCCCCCACCACCTCAGGACATTGTGGTATTTCAGCTAAAACTGCTTCAAAGTCCATAAAGAAATGACAAGGACTGGTTATATCAGAGTGGTGATTGAGGCTCAAACCATTAGAAATAAGTTTGAGGGACAAACAGTTTTAAAAGGCATGCTATTTCTGCTTTAACAACACAACACTCCACAGTGGTTCATTCAGAAAATGTCCTATTCACACTCCAAACACAGCTAATGTTTTGTAGAATGTCCTTGGCATCCTATGAAGACATGCTATGAATGGAATAAAAATGGCGTGTGTTCCCTATTGCACTTTGAGGCAACATTCTTTTTGAACACAGGTCTTAAGAGATGACCCACAAATGGGACATGATGATGGCTATTGTGTGTATTATTGTTTTATTTTCACGACTTTATAAGTCTTTACTTTTGGTTTTTGTGCCCTTATATTAACAAAAACAAAACTGAAGTCATGAATATTCAACAAAACGTGGAGGTGAAGGTGAACATAGAATGATTATTCAATATTTAGTTTGCCACATCACCCTTGTGTAACATAGGAATTTGCCCTAAGTTTGGCCTTGCCATCTTCTTAAAAACACATTGTGATTGCCATGTTCCACATAGATTGTTGTTTATTTTCCATTTCAGGTGTGAACGGGACTCGAACACACAACACGCTGTCAGGCCAGAGCCTCTTTGGCATGATGTGCCTGGACCGCTAGGCCAGCGGGTGCCCAATCTGAGTACTTCTTACACCACTAAAATATGTTACACAATTATAACAATAAAGACAAAGCAAAGATTAATGGAAAAAGATAACATTTATATTTTAATAAAACAGTTTTTTTATGGATTTAGTGACCACATACATGTATTTTACAACTGGGGCCCTCAAAGTGGGGTCTGGGGACCCCCAGGGGTCGTTGAGGGGGTTGCAGGGGGTCCCTCAGCAAAATGATGTGAACTAAATGGACCCTTACAGGTCTGTAACTCTGAGAGTGTAACACATGGAACCAAATGGACCCTTACAGGTCTAACTCTGACAGTGTACAAATGGAACCAAAATGGGTCCATTTGGTTATGGGGGTCTGAAGGCGTAATGGGGGTTGTTGAAATGTCGTATAAAGTTTGAGAGCATACTTATTGACACGCACCTCAACAGTGGGTGCAGGAAGGAGGTAGGGCCCGCACACCATTATTTTGGTAAATAATTACTTTATTGAACGTTTCGATATTGATAGATCTTCGTCAGGTCAGTATACAGATGCACACAAGTTTCATCACGTTTATCCATTCCCCTCAGATTGAGCCACCCCCACATTACTCCTGAGGAGCCAGAACTGTGACAGAGTACAAAATATACTTATATACACCAATTACACAGAATACATCATAATATAAAAAAAAACATTTAAAATCACACCCGTGTGAACTGAGTGGTGCAATTCCCCACCCCCCACCTCTCTCTCTCTCTCTGTCTCTCATTAGCAGGCAACAGTGCAGCACTATCTCTCTCTCTCTCTGTTTCTGGCACAACAGCGCCACTTTTGCCCTTACTGGTACTGAATAGTCACATAGGTGAACGAACACATAGGTTAACACGGACATTGCTGTTCCTTGGAGTGGTTGCACCACTCAAAAACATTTGTTCTCTCTAGTTGAGACTACAGTACCTGGAATCCACATTATCTCATGAGTGTGGAGTGTGGACATAGACCAAGTGAACATAAATACCATAAATACAGAATAACTAACACCAGTTAAGGTCCATTTGGATATAGGAGGGTTCATAGGGTCCCTCTAGGTGACTCAGGATGCAGATACACAGAAGCAACTAACTTGGGTACTTTTTCCATAATATAAGAGCATAGAATTTTATTTTTCTCAGAGGCTATTTTCAAAGTTCCATGTTACTGAGTACCTCTTTGGAGAGTACAGCTACCATTTAATGGACCGAGCTACAGAGAATGTCTCATTTCATTTTCTTGATTCAAACCTTTTGGAAACATGGTTTGTAGTGTATGTATATGATAACTTTCACGTCTGAGTAGGAGGTTGTCTACATTGCCACGCCTTTGTGGAGTCTTGACATGCTCTATTCCTATATATTCGTATACAGTTTGAGAACCACAGTTTTACAAAACAGTTAAAACAGTTAAACTAAAACTAAATTACACTTTATTTACAAAATGTACAGAAAATACTACAGGCATTCTAATAATATCAATCATTTACATCAATAAACACTGAGGAGCCTGTGTGTGCGTGTGTGTGTGTAGTATAAATGCATGTGTTTGCACACACACACATACACACACTCCTCCATCTGGCTCACAGAGACACTGAGCCCCCCACCCAGAACCCAGCATAGAGAGGTCCAGTGAACGTGGACTGGAAGGTGTGCAGGTGTGTGAGTGTATCAGAGGACACTGTGTAGAAGGACACAGTGCCAGCAGCATGGTCTACATGCACTGCTACTCTGTTGGAGGAGGAGGAGGGACTGACATGGAGGCCAGTGTGCTTCTTATTGTGCCACACAGTGTAGTTATTAACACCATTACAGTCCAGACTCCAGGACTTATCATTGAATCCAAACCTAATGTCACAACCCTGTCCGTGGTATGCTCTGTGTGCCACTGCTACATGAACCCCTCCACTACACTTTACCTCATAGTAACAGCGTCCACTCAGTGTCTCTCTGGACATCACCTGTTCGCAGGTCTTAAATCTGTGTGGATGAGGAGGATAGTTCTGATCCTCTCTCACCCAGCTCACCTTCCTGTTGTTCTCAGACAGAGAGAGGCGTTTGTGTGCTGTGTTTGGATCCAGTGTGAGTTCACACACATCTGATGAGAAGAACAACATGCAATACAGCACCAGTTTACAATCACACATAATAATAATAATAATAATAATAATTATTATTATTATTATTATTATTATTTCACCTCAGTGCATCCTCTGCTTACAATGGTAACAGATGGACTGTAATGCCCACAGGTCACCGCTAGAGGGCGGACCATGCCCATGACAACAGCTATGGTGACTTGATGAGGTGTTGGGTGAAATCAACCCTCAAGGCTTTCTGACAGACATATGGGAACCCCTCCCCTACTGGGCGGGGTATTTCCTTTTCTTTGACATGACTTGGGCGTGTTCTAATGAAGTAGACTCTAGAGAAGCATTCCAGCAGCCAGCTGGTAGCATGCCTAGTTAGGCAATAGACCGTTAAGACCACCGGATGAAGGTTGGTGAGGGGTCTATTAAAACGACCGGATTAAGGTTGGTGAGGGGTCTGTTAAAACGACCGGATTAAGGTTGGTGAGGGGTCTGTTAAAACGACCGGATTAAGGTTGGTGAGGGGTCCGCTAAAACGACCGGATTAAGGTTGGTGAGGGGTCTGTTAAAACGACCGGATTAAGGTTGGTGAGGGGTCCGTTAAAACGAACGGATTAAGGTTGGTGAGGGGTGTGTTAAAACGACTGGATTAAAGTTGGTGAGGGGTGTGTTAAAACGACTGGATTAAAGTTGGTGAGGGATGTGTTAAAACGACCGGATAAAGGTTGGTGAGGGGTCCGTTTAAACGACCGGATTAAGTTTGGTGAGGGGTGTGTTAAAACGAACGGATTAAGGTTGGTGAGGGGTCCGTTTAAACGACCGGATTAAGTTTGGTGAGGGGTCCGTTAAAACGAACGGATAAATTTGGTGTGGGGTCCGTTAAAACGACCGGATTAAGGTTGGTGAGGGGTCCGTTAAAACAACTGGATTAAGGTTGGTGAGGGGTCCGTTAAAACGACCGGATTAAGGTTGGTGAGGGGTCCGTTAAAACGACCGGATAAAGGTTTGTGAGGGGTCCGTTAAAACGACCGGATTAAGGTTGGTGAGGGGTCCGTTTGTGGCTTTGTGTGGTGCCACTCAAAGTGACTACTGGGTTGGGCTTGCTGGATGCATGTTCCACCCCCTAGTATGTCTGTCAGAAGACCTTGAGGGATCAATGACAGTCACTGTCAGTATGTGATTGGAGGAATGTTTGTGTTAATAATATCACTGTATTAGTCTACATGTCATTATATTAATATCACTGTATTAGTCTACATGTATTTATATTAATAACCCCCTGGAACCCCCCAAGGACCCCTGGAGGGTCCCCACACCCCACTTTGAGAACCAATGACCTAATAGCTGGATGTGATGCTTTGACTGAATGAATAAAGCAGAATATAAACTTACACTTCTGCACTCCTGGTGTCAGCCTGTTCTCTCCACCGTGATCCACACTGGAGTTGGAGGAGAGACAAAGTCAGACCTGAATATTCTCTATGATAATATAATTGATAATAATGTTACACCATTAAACATCAAACAACACAGAACAGCATCACAGTATGATTGAGAACATTGAGTCCTTCTCTCCTAGTTATTGATTTATTCACAGTCAGATCAGAGGTGAGCTGGCAGAACAGAGGTCATTCTGGAGTGACAAGCAGGTGCAATCTAATGAACATGTTGTGTTGGTCTTTGTCTCTCACACAGCCTCCTGCTGCCAGTGTTGAACTGACTAGCTGTCTCTCTCACAGCCACCTGCTGCCAGAGTTGAATTGACTAAATGTCTCTCACACAGCCTCCTGCTGTCAGAGTTGAACTGACTAACTGTCTCTCACACAGCCTCCTGCTGTCAGAGTTGAACTGACTAACTGTCTCTCACACAGCCTCCTGCTGTCAGAGTTGAACTGACTAACTGTCTCTCACACAGCCTCCTGCTGTCAGAGTTGAACTGACTAACTGTCTCTCACACATCCTCCTGCTGTCAGAGTTGAACTGACTAACTGTCTCTCACACAGCCTCCTGCTGCCAGAACTAGTTGAACAGACTAACTTATTATTATGTGATGTCTGGTATTTACACGTGGTCTGAGTAGACAGTAGACACTATGAACACACACACACACACACACACACACCTCAGAGTGTCCAGTCTGTAGCGTGGATCCTTCACAGCAGCAGAGAGCATCGCTTTGCCTGATTCTCCTGGATGATTGAAGGTCAAGTTCAACTCTCTCAAATGGGAAGGGTTGGAGCGCAGAGCTGAGGTCAGAGAAGAACAGCCTTTCTCTGTGACCAGACATCCTGACAAACTGCGCACACACACACACACACACACACACACACACAGAAGTTTCACAATGATACATTCTGTTCCATTGAATTTAGAAACACATTGGGTTTTATTTAAACTCAGTTAAACACAGTTATACTGACTTGAGAGTCTCCAACATGCAGTGTGGACTCCCCAGTCCCACAGCCAGAAGGTTGACTCCAGAGTCCTGAAGGTCGTTATTGCTCAAGTCAACTTCTCTCAGACTAGAGCTGGAGCTGAGAGCTGGCGATAACTCCTGACAGCATATCTCTGACAGGTTACAGCCACTCAGCCTGAAGAAACAGTGGGAAAGCATGTATTCATTAGATTTCATTCACACACACACACACACACACGCCCCGGTCCAACTCCAGTTCTAAGCATGCATATGCACGTGCGCGCATGCACGTGCACGCGTACACACACACACACACACTCACTCACACGCACTAGAACTGCACTCTGTCGAGCGTGCAATTACTGTCGACCGCTACGAACTTTCAAATCTCAGCCTCTCTGTAAAACATTGGAATTAAATACTAAGTCGGGTTGTAACTTTCCGTCAATGGTGACGTAATTATGATATGTTTCAATATTGGTTAGCTAACAGGTAACGTATGTAGCCTATGTATATGCAAGCTGTAAGTTGAAAAGTAGTATATTGTGGTCACTTGGGTTTTTTTATGCGTATGCCTGTGGTATATATACTGATTTAGAGTGTGACGTAATGAAGATATGTATCAATGCCGGGATATAACTGGCTTTCGATGGTGACGTAATGAAGATATGTATCAATGCCGGGTTATAACTGGCTTTCGATGGTGACGTAATAAAGATAGGTTCCAGATTACATACATGTATACATACAGTAGAGAGATTACCTTTAAGCCACCCGACACTGAAACATATCTTTATTACGTCACCATCAAGAGCCAGTAATACCCCGGCATTGATACATATCTTCATTACATCACTCTCAAAATCAGTATATGTACCACGGCATACGCATCAAAAAGCCAGCACGACCACCTTACTTGCGCGCTCTGCTTGCACAAGTAATTACTTTTGATTTCAGAAACTTTTGTTTTATTTAAACTCAGTTGAACACAGTTATACTGACTTTAGAGTCTCCAACATGCAGTGTGGACTCCCCAGTCCCACAGCCAGAAGGTTGACTCCAGAGTCCTGAAGGTCGTTATTGCTCAAGTCAACTTCTCTCAGACTAGAGCTGGAGCTGAGAGCTGACGATAACTCCTGACAGCATCTCTCTGACAGGTTACAGCCACTCAGCCTGAAGAAACAGTGGGAAAGCATTTATTCATTAGATTTCACGCACGCACGCACGCACACTCGCCCACACACACGCACGCACACGCACACACACAGAGAGAAGTTTCACAATGATACATTCTGTTCCATTGAATTTAGAAACACATTGGGTTTTATTTAAACTCAGTTAAACACAGTTATACTGACTTGAGAGTCTCCAACATGCAGTGTGGACTCCCCAGTCCCACAGCCAGAAGGTTGACTCCAGAGTCCTGAAGGTCGTTATTGCTCAAGTCAACTTCTCTCAGACTAGAGCTGGAGCTGAGAGCTGACAATAACTCCTGACAGCATCTCTCTGACAGGTTACAGCCACTCAGCCTGAAGAAAGAATAGTGGTGAAGCATTTATTCATTAGATTTCTGTGAAATAAAGATCACATAATAAAATAAATATCACTCACACAGACAACCACGCTCATGCACACGCTCATGCACACGCGCACGCACGCACGCACGCGCGCGCGCGCACACACACACACACACACACACACATGTTTCACAATGATACATTCTGTTCCATTGAATTTAGAAACACATTGAGTTTTATTTAAACTCAGTTGAACACAGTTATACTGACTTGAGAGTCTCCAACATGCAGTGTGGACTCCCCAGTCCCACAGCCAGAAGGTTGACTCCAGAGTCCTGAAGGTCGTTATTGCTCAAGTCAACTTCTCTCAGACTAGAGCTGGAGCTGAGAGCTGACGATAACTCCTGACAGCATCTATCTGACAGGTTACAGCCACTCAGCCTGAAGAAACAGTCGTAAAGCATTTATTCATTGATTTTTTGTTAAATAAAGATCATATACAATCTGAAATATCTCCAGTTATCAGTGAACCTACAGAGCTTTATTGGAGGCTTTGATCATGGGCAGCAGCCTCAGAAGAGCCTCCTCTGAAGCAGAGTATTTCTTCAGGTCAAACACGTCCAGGTCATTATTGCTCAAGTCAACTTCCCTCAGACTAGAGCTGGAGCTGAGAGCTGACAATAACTCATGACAGCATCTCTCTGACAGGTTACAGCCACTCAGCCTGAAGAAACAGTGGTGAAGCATTTATTCATTAGATTTCACGCGCGGGAGCGGACACACTCACTCACTCACGCACGCGCACGCACGCACGCACACACACACAGAGAGAAGTTTCACTATGATACATTCTGTTCCATTGAATTTAGAAACACATTGGGTTTTATTTAAACTCAGTTAAACACAGTTCTACTGACTTGAGAGTCTCCAACATGCAGTGTGGACTCCCCAGTCCCACAGCCAGAAGGTTGACTCCAGAGTCCTGAAGGTCGTTATTGCTCAAGTCAACTTCTTTCAGACTAGAGCTGGAGCTGAGAGCTGACGATAACTCCTGACAGCATCTCTCTGACAGGTTACAGCCACTCAGCCTGAAGAAACAGTCGTAAAGCATTTATTCATTGATTTTTTGTTAAATAAAGATCATATAAAATCTGAAATATCTCCAGTTATCAGTGAACCTACAGAGCTTTATTGGAGGCTTTGATCATGGGCAGCAGCCTCAGAAGAGCCTCCTCTGAAGCAGAGTATTTCTTCAGGTCAAACACGTCCAGCTTTCCTGAAGACAGCAAAATGAAGACCAGAGCTGACCACTGAGCAGGAGAGAGTTGGTCTGTGGAGAGACATCCTGACGTCAGGTACCGTTGGATGTCCTCCTCCAGAGAATGATCATTCAGCTCATTCAGACAGTGGAACAGATTGATGCTTCTCTCTGGAGATGGATTCTCTGTGATCTTCTCCTTGATGTATTTGATGGTTTTATGATTGGTCTGGAAGGTGTTTCCTGTCTGCATCAGCAGCCTTTGTAGGAGTTTCTGATTGGTGTCCAAAGAGAGGCCCAGCAGGAAACGCAGGAACAAGTCCAGGTGTCCATTTGGACTCCTTAAGGCCTTGTCCACAGCACTTTGGTAGAGGTGATGAATCTTGGCTTTGGGTGTAAATACCTTGGACCAGATGGAGGTTGTTTGTGGTCCTGACAGTAGGTTGACACCATCCTGGACGAAGGACACAAAGACATGAAGAGCAGCCAGAAACTCCTGGACACTCAGATGGACGAAGCAGAACACGGTGTCCACGTGCAGCCCTCTCTCCCGTTTAAAGATCTGTGTAAACATTCCAGAGTACACAGAGGCCTCTCGGACATCAATGCCACACTCTCTCAGGTCTGCTTCATAGAAGATCAGCTGTCCTTTCTCTAGCTGCTCGAACGCCAGTTTTCCCAAAACCAGAATGACCTTGGTGTTCTCTGGAGTCTTGTCAGAATGTGTCTGAGCTCCGTCGTGATATTTCACACTCTTCTGTCCGAACAGAAGCAGCAGGAAGTGGAGGTACATCTCGGTCAGGTACTTTGGCAGCGATCCTTTCACGCCTGTCTTCAACAGGACCTCCAGAACTGTGGCGGTCATCCAACAGAAGATCGGGATGTGACACATGATGTGGAGGCTTTTGGATCTCTTGACGTGGGAGACGATTGGGCGTGCCTTCTCCTCATCCCCAAATCTCTTGACGAAGTACTCGTCCTTCTGCGGATCGGTGAATCCTCTCACCTCCGTCACCCTGTCAACATAAGCGGATGGGATCTGATTGGCTGCTGCAGGTCGTGTGGTTATCCAGATGCGAGCAGAGGGAAGAAGGTCGCCTCTGATGAGGTTTGTCAGCAACACGTCCACCGAGGTTGGCGTGGTGACATCGGTTACAATCTCAGCGTTCTGGAAGTCCAGAGGAAACCTCAGTTCATCCAATCCATCGAGGATGAACATGACTTGAAACTCCTTCAAGCTGCAGATGAGTGGTTTCTTGATCCCACCAAAGAAATGCTGAAGGAGTTCCACCAAGCTGTACTTCTCCTCCTTCATCAGGTTCAGCTCTCGGAAAGTGAGTGGAAACAAGAAGTGGACCTTCTGGTTGGCTCTGCCTTCTGCCCAGTCCAGAGCGTACTTCTGAGCTAACACCGTTTTGCCGATGCCGGCCACGCCGTTTGTCATCACCGTTTTGATTGGTCCATCATGTCCAGGTAAGGGTTCGTACATGTCTTCACAGCTGACTGGCATCTCATTGGCTGGTTTCCTGGAAGCTGCTTCAATGAGTCTGACTTCATGTTCTTTATTGACGTCTTCACTGCCTCCCTCTGTGATGTAGAGCTCTGTGAAGATCTGCTTCAGAAGGGTTCGGGTTCCATCTTCAGCGATCCACTCAGACACATTCTGACACTTCTTCTTCAGATAAGACTTGAGATGTCGTCGACTGACAGGAGCAAGAGTTTCTACATGACCAAAGAACAGAAGACACCAGTCAGTAAATATGTTAACGTTAACGAGACCTCCAGAAGACACCAGTCAGTAAATACTGTATGTTAACATTAATGTAACCTCCAGATAGTAATAAAAACTAATGGCCATTAGAAGATCTTTATTAACACTTTAAAGACTAAATACTTTATTAAACACTTTATTAAATACTTTCTTACTGATCTCCATCATGTTAAAGGTATGAATAAAGATTTATGTTAAAGGTATAAAGAGTCATTCTTACTCATCATCAGGAGGTCAGCCATCTCGTCCATCTTCAGACTCCTCAGGAGGGTCAGTGTGATCTTCAGAGCTCCCTCTGTGAAGCTTCTCCTCTCCTCCTCCCCCTCCTCCCCCTGACTCTCTAAGCATTCTGGGTAATCTGTTGTCAGAAACTTCCGGAACCTCTTCATCTCTTTCTTCACGAGTGTTACGAGTTTCTGTTCAAGCAGCTGAAACACATAATATAATAACGTTTAAACTCAACAATATTGCATTAATTGATTGATTGATTGATTGATTGATTGACCAAGGACCAGGTGGGTTGATTATATCTCCATGCTGGCCTCAGGATCCTCCAGTATGAAGTGAATAATGTTGGCCTGGGAAAGGGAAGTCTGGAGCTTTCTGCTGGAACTGTTACCCCCACGAGTCTGGATAAGCGGATGAGGATGGACGGATGGATGGATGGATTTAAACTCCATCAAATTTCATTACACTGGACAACAGCATACTGGCAATTTTCAGTGTCATTAAAGAAAAGTCTTAGAAATGTAATTTCTCCCAAAAGCAAACTGATCCGTGTGATGAAGGTGCAGTGTCATCAAACTGATGTCCGTGTGGTGATGGTGCAGTGTCATCAAACTGATGTCCGTGTGGTGATGGTGCAGTGTCATCAAACTGATGTCCGTGTGGTGATGGTGCAGTGTCATCAAACTGATGTCCGTGTGGTGAAGGTGCAGTGTCATCAAACGATAAGTTCCACACCTCAAACAGACGGAACAGGCGATGAAAGATTACGAGAACATAATGGAATCACTCCAAAATTGGTCTCGCTGATGGTGCTGTTCTACCGTTTTCTCCACTCTGCTATAACAATATGGAACAGCCTCCCCCTGTGGTTGTTGGAGACATAACATCTAGTAGCCTTTTTGGTAGACGTTCATCTGGCAGCATGCGGCAGACATGGCCAGCCCATCTCAGCTGGGAGCGCTTGAGCATGGCATAGATGCTCTCCATTTCAGCCCTGTGGAGGACCTCTGTGTCTGGGACCTTGTCCTGCCGCTTGATGTTGAGCAGCCTCCTGAGGCATCTCATGTGAAAAGCATTGAGCTGCTTTGCATGCCGGCTATACACAGTCCATGTCTCGCAGACGTACAGCAGGGACGGGAGGACAACAGCACGGTAGACTTTCAATTTAGTCTGTAGGCTGATCCCTCTACGCTCCCACACAGAGGTGCGGCGTCTACCGAAGGCAGCGCTTCAATGGGCTATCCTGTGCAGGACCTCCTCATCAATGGTGGCCGCACATGACAGGGTGCTACCTAAGGTAGACAAACCTTTCGGCAGCCTTAAGATGTTCACCATTTACACTGATGAGGGGCTCAGTGTGCAGGGCACCAGGAGCAGGTTTGTGCATCACCTCTGTCTTCTTGATACTGATGGTAAGGCCAAAGTCTGTGCATGCTGTGGCAAGGTTATCCATGCTCTGTTGCATTTCCAGCTGGTTTGAGGCATTCAATGCGCCCGTCGCAAAGAGGAAGTCGTGAATGGTGGTCGTCTGCACTTTGGTCTTCGCCTGGAGTCTTCGCAGATTGAAGAGTTTTCCATCAGTGTGGTAGCGCAGGTCAACCCCAATATCCTTTGACCGGAAGGCATCTGTCAGCATGGCTGAGAACATCATGCTGAAGAGAGTGGGTGCCAGAACACAGCCTTGTTTGACTCCATTTCCTACTTGGAAAGGCTCAGAGGATGTGCTGTTATCTTGAACTCATGCCTGCATTCCATTGTAGAATTCACAGACCATGTTTTAAGATGTTAGAGCAGCCAAACTTTGACATGATCGCTTGTAAAGGTGGACGATGGAGGCATCTTTGAACTCCTGTGGCAGCTTCCCTTGGTTCCACATGGTGCGGAATAGCTCTGTCAGCTGTTTGGTTAGATGTGCTCCACCAGTTGCATAGATTTCCGCTGGAATTGCGTCAGCACCGGGTGCTTTGCCATTTGGAAGTCCTCTGATGGCTTTGATGACCTCAGCTTCAGTTGGAAGCTCGTCAAGTGCAGTGTTGACTGGGACTTGAGGGAGGTGTGCAATGGCTTCATCATTGATGGGCAGTTGAGGACACCGTTAAAATGTTCATCCCAGCGCTCAAGAATCTTCTCTCTGTCTGTGACCAAATTGCTGCCATCAGCACTAAGGAGAGGGGGAGATCCTGATGTGGTGGGGCCGTAGATAGCCTTGAGGGAGTTGTAGAAGTTTTTGCTGTCATTCTGGTCTGCATAGGACTGAATCTCATCAGCTTTTCTTCTGAGCCAGTCTTCCTGCATTTGGCGCAGCTCCCGCTGGATGGTTGCTTTGAATCAAGGAGTCTATGGTAAGTCCAACACTCTGCACCGAACACCTCCTTTGTAACCCTGACATCCTGTCTGTCCCTTTGCCTGACGATGACATAGTCCAATATGTGCCAATGTTTTGAGCGGGAATGCATCCATGAGGTCCTGTTTTGCTTGGGAAGGCCGAAGACTGAGTGTATGTATGTGTGTATGTGTGTATGTGTGTGAAGTCATGACTTGCGCAATGCTTTTGATTTAAGTGAGGGTGGGTTGCGCAGCGCCAACCTCACTCTTTCGCCCAAGTCCACCTGTATCCAGTGGCAAGACAGTGTCGAGACGGCTGGAGATGGATCCGGGTGCAGTGGATAGCCTGGATACATTATATCAGAGCAAGGTTAGGGAAGGCTCACAGTGTTTTCTCAAGGCTCCATCCTATCTGGAAGTCAAAGCAGTCCAGCCTAAGTACAAAGGTCCGACTGTACAACAGTAACGTAGAATCAGTGCTGCTGTACGGCTCGGAATGCTGACGAGTGACAGAACTGGACATGAAAAGGTTCAATACCTTCCGCAATGGATGCCTCTGTAAGACCTGCAGCTTCTTCTGGCCTGAGAAGACCTCAAATAAAGAGCTGCACAGGATGAACAGGAAATCAAACACTGCCGTCTACGATAGCTGGGTCATGTTCTCCGAATGGCCCAGAGTGGAATCCCAAAGGCTGTTGCACTGAGATGGACCCCAGTAGGGGAAAGACGTCAAGGTCGACCCAAAACCACCTGAGCTAAACCAGATGAAGCTGACATGGGGCGAGGCACAACATGCAGCACAAGAAGGTCCCGATGGAGGCAGATGGTCGAAGCCTTATGTCCCACTTGGGACCAAGAGGATTAAGTCTAAATCCAAAGTAAGTCTCAAACAGAACGCCAAGAGCACAGTGTGTAAAATGATAAAAAGTGTATACCATTTACAGTTAATTCATGAACTTGCCCTATGAGAAGTGTTCCTCATTGTAAAAGACTGGCTCAGAGAACAATGGCAAATGTCAAAGAAAGTTATACCAGATGTTCAGGCGTTTCAGTCTTCATGGAGAAATGATGATTTTGTCTCTGTTTGCCTTGCAGAGTTCATCAAACGTGAACAGTTTCCAGGAATGTAAACTCTGAACGCTGACTGATGAATAAGGGGGGGGGGACACATAGAGGTGGTTCAGTGGTTCTCAAAGTGTGGCCCGGGGAACCACAGCGGTCCTTGCAGGAGGTTTCAGTGGGTCCCCAGCTAAAGTATGAACAGATAGGAACCAAACAGACCAGCATGGTGACTCCCCAAAACACCAAACACATGCAGGCCTGGAAAAGACCCCACTTCACTTCAGGAGATGTCAACTCACCTGCTGGCTGCACACCTGACACCAATCCACCTGGCCCAAATACAATTTACAATGTATTAATTTATCAGACGCTCTTATTCCAGAGCAACTTACATTAAGCAAGAACAAAAAGCATGGCAATACATCACATACATAACAAGTAGTTATCATGAAACATGCGTAAACTAAGAACGTAACAGTGGAATATCTATATAATTAAACTATGCATACTATACTGTACTTGAACTGCTATGACTGATAGAACCCAGCCCAGCCCAAATAGAACCATAAGGGCTGTGTCCACCAAGACATTTATTTTACTGAGCTTAGCATTATGTTTGTACAATGTGGGCACAGTGTTTTAATGGTTAACAATGGGAGCAGTGTTTTTTGGAAGCAATTTTTTGACAAAGCGCTGTGCCCAGAGATTAAATATTTATGGAAGTGATTTTAGCAGAGCACCTTCTCAGCTGGATGAAATGCTTTGGTTGACACAAGGCCTACTTGTCTCAATATTGTGATCAACTCATTATGTATTCATTTTATGTGCAGATGAAGTAAAGCTGGTTAGGATGCCTCCCGGGGCAGACCAAGGACCAGATTGATTATATCTCCACTGGGAGGAGACCCCGGGGCAGACCAAGGACCAGATGGATTATATCTCCACTGGGAGGAGACCCCGGGGCAGACCAAGGACCAGATGGAGGAAACACATCGACTCACTGGCCTTGGAACATCTCGGGATCCCCCAGGAGGAAGTCACTAATGTTGCTCTGGAGACGGAAGTCTGGAGCTCTCTGGTGGAGCTGTTGCCGCGACCCGACTACGGATAAGCGGTTGAAGATGGATGGATGGATGAAGTAAAGCTGTTGTTGTACATTGACTCTTCGCATCATCATAGAGCAGTCATTAGAATGGAACTCCCCACTCTATGTCAACTGTGTCGACTACGAAAAGGAATTTGACAGTGTAGATAGAGAGACCACCTGGAAGTTACTGAGACACAACGGAGTGCCCACTAAGCTAGTGAACATCATTAAAAACAGTTATTCGGGAATGACCTGTAGAGTAATACACGACGGATAGCCCACAAACCAGTTTGAAATCAAGACCGGGGTCAGACAGGGTTGTCTCTTATCCCCATTCCTGTTTTTACTAGTCATTGACTGGATTATGAGAACAACAACAGTTAACATGATAAATGGAATCAGGTGGACATTATGGACACAGCTGGATGACTTAGATTTTGCAGACGACCTGGCACTACTGTCACATACCCACCATCAGATGCAAGAAAAGACCAAAACACTTGCAGAGATTTCCGCACAAGTAGGACATGGAGAATTACAAAGACCACAATAAACAAAGTGAAAACGTTCATAAACAAATGTCTGAGGAGAATCCTGAAAATTCACTGGCCGGACAAGATAAGCAACAACGATCTCTGGATGAAAACTAAACAACTCCCTGCAACAGAGGAAATTGGACAAAGAAGATGGAGATGGATCGGGCACACACTGCGCAAGCCAGTATCAAACACCACCAGACAGGCTCTGACTTGGAACCCTCAGGGGAAGAGAAACAGAGGCCGGCCCAAAAACAGCTGGCGACGGGATCACCAGGCAGACACCAAGAGGCTGGGATGCACCTGGTCGCAGATAGAGACGAATGCCAGTGACCGAGAACTCTGGAGGACCCTTGTCGACGGCCTATACCCCAGTAGGGGTGTCAGGCGTAAGTAGGTAAAGTAAGTGTACATTGACATACCTTAAATATGGAGTCCAGATCTGTTTGATGTTCCTGAGCTGACTGACCACTGGAACCCTGCTGCTGGTTACTGTGGACACACACACACACACACACACACACACACACACACACACACACACACACACACACACACACACACACACACACACACACACACACACACACACACACACACACACACACACACACACACTTTATGATTCTATGAGCTGTTTAATCATGTTCCGTATCAAAGTCTAACAACATCAAGGTTGGTTTCAGGTCAATGCAACATGATAACAGACAATAGATATCAGGTGGTTATATTGCTTGTAAATCTCAGGGCTTAAAGCCAAAACAATTACCAAGACTGAAAGTATTTTTTTGCAAATCTGCACTGATCTCATTAAATGACTATGAAATCCTAGGACTGACATCTGTCCGCAGGACTGAGAACTTCAAGCCCTGAATCTGTAAATGCACAAAATGTGTTTGTTGCTGCTGGGGGAAAACTTGAAATGAAACAAGATTCCTGTTGGATATAAAGTGAGTGCTGTTTATAGATATGAGAGTCATCTGTTAGATGTCTCCAGTGAGGTCAGCCTTGAGGTCAGCCTTGAGGTCAGCCTCGTCCCTTCATATTTCAAAGCTGCTACAATACCAGTGCCAGAAAAGCCCACAATAACATATCTCAATGACTACCGCCCAGCTGCACTCACCCCCATAATGACGAAGTGCTTTGAGAGGCTAGTGAAGGCTCACATCGTTTCCAGACTCCCCCCCACATTGGACCCGTTCCAGTTTGCCTATCGTGCTAATCGCTCCACAGAGGATGCTATTGCCTCTGTTCTACATCGGAGCCTGGCCCATCTAGAGGGTAAGAACACCAGTGGGCGTATGCTGTTTCTAGATTTCAGTTCAGCATTCAACACTATTATACCCCAGCAACTGGTCGACAAACTGTTCCCCCTGGGTCTGGGCACTCCCCGGTGTAACTGGCTGCTGGACTTCCTAACGAACAGACCTCAATCTGTCCGAGTCGGAAACAACAACTCCAGCGTCATCTCCCTGAGTACTGGCTCTCCCCAGGGCTGTGTCCTGAGTCCACTGCTGTTTACCTTGATGACCGTACCAACCATATGGTGACTGCTCACAACCGCTGTCTGTCTAGGGCCAACACCATCAGCACTGACCCCACCCTCCCACCAGGACACTGCTCACAACCGCTGTCTGTCTAGGGCCAACACCATCATCACTGACCCCACCCAGCCACACCAGGGACTGTTCACTCTGTTGCCTTCTGACAGAAGGTATCGAAGCATTGGAAGTACAGCCAGATTAACTAACCACATTGACTAACCTTACCCCCATATGCTGCTATAAGGACCACTAACCTTACCCTCATATTCTGCTATAAGGACCACTAACCTTACCCCCATATTCTGCTATAAGGACCACTAACCTTACCCCCATATTCTGCTATAAGGACCACTAACCTTACCCTCATATTCTGCTATAAGGACCACTAACCTTACCCCCATATTCTGCTATAAGGACCACTAACCTTACCCCCATATTCTGCTATAAGGACCACTAACCTTACCCCCATATTCTGCTATAAGGACCACTAACCTTACCCCCATATTCTGCTATAAGGACCACTAACCTTACCCTCATATTCTGCTATAAGGACCACTAACCTTACCCCCATATTCTGCTATAAGGACCACTAACCTTATCCCCATATTCTGCTATAAGGACCACTAACCTTATCCCCATATTCTGCTATAAGGACCACTAACCTTACCCCCATATTCTGATATAAGGACCACTAACCTTACCCCCATATTCTGCTATAAGGACCACTAACCTTACCCCCCAACATGAATTAATGTGTTCTAAATGTGTCTTCAGTCTTCTCTTCAAGCCCTGATTCAGAACAGGTTCATTTAAGATGATGCACTAAATGTAGGAGAGACATTCTGACCTCTGCTCAGTAGAGTCTAATAAAACTATATCATGTGTTGTTTTCTCACACTGACCTCTGATCAGTAGAGTGGTGTCCATCTTTGAAGTCAATGTATCCATCCTTGGACCAGTCACTCTTCACGGAGACACAGCTGGGTACAGGAGACTCTGCTCTCTGATGATCAACCCTGAAACCATGACAACCATCATAAACATTACATTTATACATCACCATGACAACCATCATAAACATTACATTTATACATCACCATGACAACCATCATAAACATTACATTTATACATCACCATGACAACCATCATAAACATTACATTTATACATCAACTACTCACACTAGCTGATACACGTCTAAATCATATATTAAATCACTTAATTTAAATTATGTATGTTGTTAAATTAAGTGGCGTGACCCAACCCAACACAACACAACACAACACAACACAACACAACACAACACAACACAACACAACACAACACAACAATCTGTATGTCAAACACCCCAAATTGAAATGTATTGGGATGCAGACCCTCATCTGATTATTGCAAATATATCACAATGTGTGAAGATTTGTTACACTGAAAGTCTATTTCATTACAAGCTCACAATGTGCTGCGATGTGGTACATTGGCCCGGTTTCCCAAAGGACACATGGTGTAAGAGGTATGCTGTAGCACATGCTCAGATGCCCTATATATTGTTTTTAAAGAGTAAAGAGAGCCTACTGTCAGCTGTCCAGCAGTCCAAATATTATTAAATTACATTTCAGAATGGTAGACCTGAGGCCTGAGGCCTACTATACCAAGCCTCAGGCCTGAGGCCTACCATTGCGTGGCACATCTATGCACGGAATGTCTATGTTCACAGGCTTCTGTGTGCGGCCTAGAGGGCATCTGAGCATGTGCTACACCATACCTCTTACACCATGTGTCCTTTGGGAAACCGGGCCATTGTGAGCTTGTAGATCGGCTATTTTAGAATATGGTGGAGAGACTGGAAGACCCCTGCTAATGAAATAAACACACCCCTGTCCCCTCTAGAACCCTGCTACTGAAATAAACACACCCTGTCCCCTCTAGACCCCTGAAATAAACACACCCTGTCTCCTCTAGACCCCTGAAATAAACACACCCTGTCTCCTCTAGACCCCTGAAATTAACACACCCTGTCTCCTCTAGACTCCTGCTACTGAAATAAACACACCCTGTCTCCTCTAGACCCCTGAAATAAACACACCCTGTCTCCTCTAGACTCCTGCTACTGAAATAAACACACCCTGTCTCCTCTAGACCCCTGAAATAAACACACCCTGTCTCCTCTAGACCCCTGAAATAAACACACCCTGTCTCCTCTAGATCCCTGAAATAAACACACCCTGTCCCCTCTAGACCCCTGCAATAAACACACCCCTGTCCCCTCTAGACCCCTGAAATAAACACACCCTGTCTCCTCTAGACCCCTGAAATAAACACACCCTGTCTCCTCTAGACCCCTGAAATAAACACACCCTGTCCCCTCTAGACCCCTGAAATAAACACACCCTGTCTCCTCTAGACCCCTGAAATAAACACACCCTGTCTCCTCCAGACCCCTGAAATTAACACACCCTGTCTCCTCTAGACTCCTGCTACTGAAATAAACACACCCTGTCTCCTCTAGACCCCTGAAATAAACACACCCTGTCTCCTCTAGACTCCTGCTACTGAAATAAACAAACACTGTCTCCTCTAGACCCCTGAAATAAACACACCCTGTCTCCTCTAGACCCCTGAAATTAACACACCCTGTCTCCTCTAGACTCCTGCTACTGAAATAAACACACCCTGTCTCCTCTAGACCCCTGAAATAAACACACCCTGTCTCCTCTAGAGTCCTGCTACTGAAATAAACACACCCTGTCTCCTCTAGACCCCTGAAATAAACACACCCTGTCTCCTCTAGACCCCTGAAATAAACACACCCTGTCTCCTCTAGACCCCTGAAATAAACACACCCTGTCTCCTCTAGAACCCTGCTACTGAAATAAACACACCCTGTCCCCTCTAGACCCCTGCAATAAACACACCCCTGTCCCCTCTAGACCCCTGAAATAAACACACCCTGTCTCCTCTAGACCCCTGCTACTGAAATAAACACACCCTGTCTCCTCTAGACCCCTGAAATAAACACACCCCTGTCCCCTCTAGACCCCTGAAATAAACACACCCTGTCTCCTCTATACCCCTGCTACTGAAATAAACACACCCTGTCTCCTCTAGACCCCTGAAATAAACACACCCTGTCTCCTCTAGACCCCTGAAATAAACACACCCTGTCTCCTCTAGACCCCTGAAATAAACACACCCTGTCTCCTCTAGACCCCTGAAATAAACACACCCTGTCTCCTCTAGACCCCTGAAATAAACACACCCTGTCTCCTCTAGACCCCTGAAATAAACACACCCTGTCTCCTCTAGACCCCTGAAATAAACACACCCTGTCTCCTCTAGACCCCTGAAATAAACACACCCTGTCTCCTCTAGACCCCTGAAATAAACACACCCCTGTCCCCTCTAGACCTCTGAAATAAACACACCCTGTCCCCTCTAGACCACTGCTAATAAACACGCTAAGGCAATGAATACCGTCCGGAATATTATAATACAGAGATATTTAGCATTGATTAAAAATAATAAATCATAATAAATTATTTGAATAAAAAATAAGCAAAAAGAAAGAAGATACTGTGTATGAATTGACAGTCTGTCCAGTGCCTCGGTGAGGTGCTAACACTGTAATCAAGTAATTGTTAATTGAGTACCACAGACGAATAACAGTCTAAGTCCACACTATTGATCCATAATATATAAATGGTAGATAAGGGTTCAGGACAACGAGGCCTTTTCATGGAGGGGTCAGTCTGAAATTTGGACTTAGACTGTTTTTCGTCTGTGGTACTCAATTGTATTGGCTGTCCAACGTCAAAAAGCGGTCAACAGTTAAATGACTTTAATTGCAGTCAATGGAATGAAGTTGGCAAGGACGATCATCTTTTACTGGCCTACACACCAGCCACACAGGCATGGCAGGCAGCTGTCAAGAGCAGCACTCATGCTGCATTCTGGAGAGGTCCGTTTTTTACAGACGACTAAAAGGGCAAAGGGCTCAAGCTCCCTTTGATGTCTATGTGTGCACGTGCCCGGAAAGTGTTTCTTAAAATGTGAGTTAGATATTTAACTTCATGATTATGAGCTGTTTAAACATGTTCCGTATCAAAGTCTAACAACATCAGGCTGGTTTCAGGTCAATGCAACATGATAACAGAGACAGTAGAGGTCAGGTGGTTTCAGGTCAATGCAACATGACAACAGAGACAGTAGAGGTCAGGTGGTTTCAGGTCAATGCAACATGACAACAGAGACAGTAGAGGTCAGATGGTTTCAGGTCAACATGACAACAGAGACAGTAGAGGTCAGGTGGTTTCAGGTCAATGCAACATGACAACAGAGGTCAGGTGGTTTCAGGTCAATGCAACATGACAACAGAGACAGTAGAGGTCAGATGGTTTCAGGTCAACATGACAACAGAGACAGTAGAGGTCAGGTGGTTTCAGGCCAATGCAACATGACAACAGAGACAGTAGAGGTCAGGAGGTTTCAGGTCAATGCAACATGACAACAGAGACAGTAGAGGTCAGGTGGTTTCAGGTCAACATGACAACAGAGGCAATAGAGGTCAGGAGGTTTCAGGTCAATGCAACATGACAACAGAGACAGTAGAGGTCAGGTGGTTTCAGGTCAATGCAACATGACAACAGAGACAGTAGAGGTCAGGTGGTTTCAGGTCAATGCAACATGACAACAGAGACAGTAGAGGTCAGGAGGTTTCAGGTCAATGCAACATGACAACAGAGACAGTAGAGGTCAGGTGGTTTCAGGTCAACATGACAACAGAGGCAGTAGAGGTCAGGAGGTTTCAGGTCAACATGACAACAGAGACAGTAGAGGTCAGGAGGTTTCAGGTCAACATGACAACAGAGACAGTAGAGGTCAGGTGGTTTCAGGTCAACATGACAACAGAGACAGTAGAGGTCAGGAGGTTTCAGGTCAACATGACAACAGAGACAGTAGAGGTCAGGTGGTTTTACTGCTGGTAAATCTATCTGTAAATACACACTATAGGGCAGTATTATGCGTGTCTTAAGTACCAGGTCTTATGACCTAACTTAAGACCTGGAGGCGTGGTCAATGCTGTTTGGCCACTCAGAATAGCCAAATGGCATTGATCACGCCATGCATAATACTGCCCAATGTGTTTGTTGCTGCTGGGGGAAAACTTGATATAAAACAAGAATCCTGTTGGATATAAAGTGAGTGCTGGTATTGTTTTCTATAGACTATTTCTAACAGAACTGTGCACTCGATACGCTCTTACTGTGAACTACTCAACTGAGTGCTTCTCCTCTCTTCTAATTTAAGATGATGCACTAAAGACATTCTGACCTCTGATCCGCAGACTGGTGTCCATCTTTGAAGTCAATGTATCCATCCTTGGACCAGTCACTCTTCATGGAGACACAGCTGGGTACAGGAGACTCTGCTCTCTGATGATCAACCCTGATACCATGACAACCATCATAAATATTACATTTATACATCACCATGACAACCATCATAAACATTACATTGATACATCACCATGACAACTGTTGTGCTTTGTCCATGTACATGTAATGAAGTCTGTGTAGTTGAACTTGTAGATACAGTGTTTATGTACTTTGATACGTGATATTACAGCTTGAATGTTGTTTATAGATATGAGGGTCATCTGTTAGATGTCTCCAGTGAGGTCAGCCTTGTTCCTATGATGTCACGTTTCTATGATGTCATATCTTATTGTCACGTCACTTATCCAACACTATGTGTTCTCTGTCTAGCACAGACTGAACCAGAGAGAATTGGATGGACTAATGAGATGATGTTCTCCTTTTCCACTCTTGGGGTTCTGTACAGTATGTACAGTATTCAAAAATGAAAAATATTTGATGCTGCTATATGAATATTTTTTTTTCTATACATTTTTCAGAAAAATTAGGTCAGGATTTAGAAGGCATTTTAGAATCTGCGTCAGGCCAAAATGGGTTAAAGAGAGCACTATGTTGGAGTCCCGGCCTGGGGTTGCCAAACTATGAGGTCCCGTTTCATATCTACGTAAAAAGAGGCCGCTAGCACGACGGCTGCGGTCCTAGCTCAGGAGCATCTCTACAGCTGGTCCTAGCTCAGGAGCATCTCTACGGCTGGTCCTAGCTCAGGAGCAGCTCTACGGCTGGTCCTAGCTCAGGAGCAGCTCTACGGCTGGTCCTAGCTCAGGAGCAGCTCTACGGCTGGTCCTAGCTCAGGAGCATCTCTACGGCTGGTCCTAGCTCAGGAGCATCTCTACGGCTGGTCCTAGCTCAGGAGCAGCTCTACGGCTGGTCCTAGCTCAGGAGCAGCTCTACGGCTGGTCCTAGCTCAGGAGCAGCTCTACGGCTGGTCCTAGCTCAGGAGCAGCTCTACGGCTGGTCCTAGCTCAGGAGCATATCTACGGCTGGTCCTAGCTCAGGAGCATCTCTACGGCTGGTCCTAGCTCAGGAGCAGCTCTACGGCTGGTCCTAGCTCAGGAGCAGCTCTACGGCTGGTCCTAGCTCAGGAGCATCTCTACGGCTGGTCCTAGCTCAGGAGCAGCTCTACGGCTGGTCCTAGCTCAGGAGCAGCCCTACAGCTGGTCCTAGCTCAGGAGCACGGGAACTACTACACAGGAACAGCTACATGCCTGTGGCCGACCTTGTGGAAAACCGTTGACCTTAATGTTCAGGGCATGCCTGGCTGTCTGAGAGCGGTTGCTGCGATGATGATCATAGATGAACAGAAAATTGTACGTGGATTTAATCATAACCACCATCATGAAACATTACATTTATTCATTATACTCACACTACACATCAATATATTAAATCACTTATATTTAAATTATGACACAAGTCAAGTCAAATTATCCACATTTCACATGATAAATGTCATCATTATGTACCGTCCGTTGAAAATAATGAAGTGCTTCTTAAATGTGAGTTAGATATTAAACTTTATGATTCTATGAGCTGAGCTGTTTAAACATGTTCCGTATCAGGCTGGTTTCAGGTAAATGCAACATGATGACAGGTGTGGTTTTACTGGTTGAAAATCTATCTGTATTGTTGGAGGGGGGGGGGGGGGTGTCCTACGTTTATCTCGGGAGCCAACCGTCTGAGCAACTAGAGATATGAGGATCAGGATAGTTTTCGCCTTCGGGTCGCACACACGCACGCACGCACGCACGCACGCACGCACGCACGCACGCACGCACACAAAGGGTAATTACAACCCTGTCAAAAAGTGTGCTCGACTCAAACTTCACTTTTTTTCCCTCCTTTATTTACCCAGGGTAGTAGCTGAGCACAAATGCTCATTTTCAGCAACACCCTGCACATAGAAACACACACACACACACACACACACACACACACACACACACACACACACACACACACACACACACACACACACACACACACACACACACACACACACACACACACACACACACACACACACACACACACACACACACACACACACATTAAAACCTGGGAACTGACCAGTACAACCTCAGTCTGATACTGTTGTACTGACCGGTACAACCTCAGTCTGATACTGTTGTACTGACCGGTACAACCTCAGTCTGATACTGTTGTCAGTCTGATACTGTTGTACTGACCGGTACAACCACAGTCTGATACTGTTGTACTGACCAGTGCAACCACAGTCTGATACTGTTGTACTGACCAGTACAACCAGTCTGATACTGTTGTATACTGTTGTACTGACCCCCAGTACAACCTCAGTCTGATACTGTTGTACTGACCACCAGTACAGCCTCAGTCTGATACTGTTGTACTGACCACCAGTACAACCTCAGTTTGATACTGTTGTACTGACCAGTACAACCTCAGTTTGATACTGTTGTACTGACCAGTACAACCTCAGTCTGATACTGTTGTACTGACCAGTACAACCACAGTCTGATACTGTTGTACTGACCAGTACAACCACAGTCTGATACTGTTGTACTGACCAGTACAACCAGTCTGATACTGTTGTATACTGTTGTACTGACCCCCAGTACAACCTCAGTCTGATACTGTTGTACTGACCACCAGTACAACCTCAGTTTGATACTGTTGTACTGACCAGTACAACCTCAGTCTGATACTGTTGTACTGACCAGTACAACCACAGTCTGATACTGTTGTACTGACCGGTACAACCACAGTCTGATACTGTTGTACTGACCGGTACAACCACAGTCTGATACTGTTGTACTGACCAGTACAACCACAGTCTGATACTGTTGTACTGACCAGTACAACCTCAGTCTGATACTGTTGTACTGACCAGTACAACCACAGTCTGATACTGTTGTACTGACCGGTACAACCACAGTCTGATACTGTTGTACTGACCAGTACAACCTCAGTCTGATACTGTTGTACTGACCAGTACAACCACAGTCTCATGCTGTTGTACTGACCGGTACAACCACAGTCTGATACTGTTGTACTGACCAGTACAACCACAGTCTCATACTGTTGTACTGACCAGTACAACCTCAGTCTCATACTGTTGTACTGACCACTACAACCTCAGTCTCATACTGTTGGCCACTAAGCAGCTCCACTGGAGCAGTTGGGGGTTCAGTGCCTTGCTCAAGGGCACTTCAGCGGTGTTGGGTGAGTGATGACCAATCACTTCCCGACCCAGATTTGCCCTGCCCGTCCGGGGAATCGAACCGGCAACCTTTCGGCAACAAGGGCGCTCATCTAACCCTTAGGCCACCGCTGCCCCAAACTCACTACAGGTGTGATTTTTATTGCGACCATAAGGTTGCATTTACTATGAAAACCTACATCTCTGTGTGTTAGTCACGCCTCCATATATGGTCAGGCCTCGTGACACCACAACTCCATATATGGTCACGCCTCGTGACACCACGACTCCATATATGGTCATGCCTCGTGACACCACAACTCCATATATGGTCAGGCCTCGTGATATCACGCCTCCATATATGGCCATTTCCATATATGAAGATCACGACACTGACCTCGTCTAACCCTGGATAACCATACATGGAGAAGACTGGATCATCACCTAGACCCTTAGATCTCCATATATGGAGCTGACCTGTTCTGACATTCCATATGTTGATCTGACCTCATCAAACCCTGTACACTCAAGACACGCTCCATATATGGCCAGTACAGTATTCATTCCACATGTTGATCTGACCCCCCATGCCAAAGCGCCAGCGTTCGCCCAGCAGTCTGCTGTCACCCAGGAGGATGCGTGCACGCAACCTCGTGGGTGGGATGCGACCGTGCTCATATCACGCACACGCCTGCCCGTAGTAGAGTTAAATAGTCTCAACATTTTTTAGTGTTGCAGCCACTCCAAGGAACAGCAATGTGAGTCCCAGGCTGTCTGGGTCTGTCTGGGTCTGTCTGCGTCTGTCTCTGGGTCTGTCTCTGGGTCTGTCTGGGTCTGTCTCTGGGTCTGTCTGGGTCTGTCTCTGGGTCTGTCTGGGTCTGTCTCTGGGTCTGTCTGGGTCTGTCTCTGGGTCTGTCTCTGGGTCTGTTTGGGTCTGTCTCTGGGTCTGTCTCTGGGTCTGTCTCTGGGTCTGTCTCTGGGTCTGTCTCTGGGTCTGTCTCTGGGTCTGTCTCTGGGTCTGTCTCTGGGTCTGTCTGGGTCTGTCTGGGTCTGTCTCTGGGTCTGTCTCTGGGTCTGTCTCTGAATCTGTCTCTGGGTCTGTCTCTGGGTCTGTCTCTGGGTCTGTCTGAATCTGTCTCTGGGTCTGTCTCTGGGTCTGTCTCTGGGTCTGTCTGGGTCTGTCTCTGGGTCTGTCTCTGGGTCTGTTGGGGTCTGTCTCTGGGTCTGTCTCTGGGTCTGTCTCTGGGTCTGACTCTGGGTCTGTCTCAAGTCTGGGTCTGTCTGGGTCTGTCTCTGGGTCTGTCTCTGGGTCTGTCTCTGGGTCTGTCTCTGTCTGGGTCTGTCTCTGGGTCTGACTCTGGGTCTGTCTCGATTCTGGGTCTGTCTCTGGGTCTGTCTGGGTCAGTCTCTGGGTCTGTCTCTGGGTCTGTCTCTGGGTCTGTCTCTGGGTCTGTCTCTGGGTCTGACTCTGACTCTGTCTCGAGTCTGGGTCTGTCTGGGTCTGTCTCTGGGTCTGTCTCTGGGTCTGTCTCTGGGTCTGTCTCTGGGTCTGTCTCTGGGTCTGTCCCTGGGTCTGTCCCTGGGTCTGTCTCGAGTCTGGGTCTGTCTCTGGGTCTGTCTGGGTCTGTCTCTGGGTCTGTCTGGGTCTGTCTCTGGGTCTGTCTGGGTCTGTCTCTGGGTCTGTTGGGGTCTGTCTCTGGGTCTGTCTCTGGGTCTGTCTCTGGGTCTGTCTCTGGGTCTGACTCTGACTCTGTCTCGAGTCTGGGTCTGTCTGGGTCTGTCTCTGGGTCTGTCTGGGTCTGTCTCTGGGTCTGTTGGGGTCTGTCTCTGGGTCTGTCTCTGGGTCTGTCTCTGGGTCTGACTCTGGGTCTGTCTCGAGTCTGGGTCTGTCTGGGTCTGTCTCTGGGTCTGTCTCTGGGTCTGTCTCTGTCTGGGTCTGTCTCTGGGTCTGACTCTGGGTCTGTCTCGATTCTGGGTCTGTCTGGGTCTGTCTCTGGGTCTGTCTGGGTCAGTCTCTGGGTCTGTCTCTGGGTCTGTCTCTGGGTCTGTCTGGGTCTGTCTCTGGGTCTGTCTCTGGGTCTGACTCTGACTCTGTCTCGAGTCTGGGTCTGTCTGGGTCTGTCTCTGGGTCTGTCTCTGGGTCTGTCTCTGGGTCTGTCCCTGGGTCTGACTCTGGGTCTGTCTCGAGTCTGGGTCTGTCTGGGTCTGTCTCTGGGTCTGTCTGGGTCTGTCTCTGGGTCTGTCTGGGTCTGTCTCTGGGTCTGTCTGGGTCTGTCTCTGGGTCTGTCTGGGTCTGTCCATCCGAGCACGGAAATAGCGTTATAGCATGACCACCAAGTGTCACTGTTGTGCAGCCTAACACACACACACACACACACACACACACACACACACACACACACACACACACACACACACACACACACACACACACACACACACACACACACACACACACACACACACACACACACACAGGAGGAGTACAGCACTACAGCACGAGTACAGTACAGTACAGCACTGTTTGGAAGTGCTCGTTAGATATCACTCAACTTCCATGTGTACCACCTGTTTTGAATTAGCACATAATGCAGGAGGCAGCAGGACATTAATTGCTTTACTGAAAACTAGTGCTTCCAAACTCTGATGGCCGCGGTCTGCATATGGTCAATAGGTGCCAAAGTGGCTGTTGCTTAACACTGTGCATGATGGGAAGCTGAGTCTTTAGTGTTAGTACAGTACAGTACAGTACAGTACAGTACAGTACAGTACAGTACAGTACAGTACAGTACAGTACAGTACAGTACAGTACAGTACAGTACAGTACAGACAGTACAGTACACATAGTCTGACAGCCAATAGTCTGACAGCATATAGTCTGACAGCCAATAGTCCGAGAGGGCGAGAGAGAGTGAGGGAGACGGAGCGATCATGTCTTGTCCGATACTGGTATCGGTTTCGGGACATCTCTACATTTAATGTGAGTAAGACGTTAAACTTACGTTAAGTTAAGATGTTAAGCGTGGAGGTACAGTTATAGATGTGTGAAAAACAATATTTAAAAGATAACAAAAGTAACTATAATGAACACGACTACATTCTGAATTGAACATGAATTAATGTGTTCTAAATGTGTCTTCAGTCTTCTCTTCAAGCCCTGATTCAGAAACAACAGGTTAATTTAAGATGATGCACTAAATGTAGGAGAGACATTCTGACCTCTGCTCAGTAGAGTCTAATATAACTATATCATGTGTTGTTTTCTCACACTGACCTCTGATCAGTAGAGTGGTGTCCATCTTTGAAGTCAATGTATCCATCCTTGGACCAGTCACTCTTCATGGAGACACAGCTGGGTACAGGAGACTCTGCTCTCTGATGATCAACCCTGAAACCATGACAACCATCATAAACATTACATTTATACATCACCATGACAACCATCATAAACATTACATTTATACATCACCATGACAACCATCATAAACATTACATTTATACATCACCATGACAACCATTGTGATAAATCATAATAAATGATTTTAATGATAAATAAGCAAAAATAAAGAAGATACTGTGTGAATTGACAGTCATGTCCAGTGCCTCAGTGAGGTGCTAACATGCAAGGCCTAAACTAACTTATTATGGAATACTGTAATCAAAATTGTTAATTTTATTGGCTGTTCAATAAAGCGGTCGGCGGTCAAAGTACTTTAATTGCAGTCAATGGAATGAAGTCGTCAAGGACGATCATCTTTTAGGGAACTGTGTTAGTCTGACAGATGATTAAAGTACAGTGTCCTTAATTGTCCTTTTGATAATTATTAATATTGTTTATGCCAGGGGTCGGCAACCTTTTTGACATGAAGTGCCATGTTTTAATTTGCTTAAGTCTAATTAAGTTTAATTATGACATCACATCGGGCAAATAAATCCAACTGATTGTGATTGTCCATGGGCTTTACAAAACAATCTTGATTTATTCTTCTTTAGAAATGTGTCCTTAGATGTAATAATAATGATCAGATTTAACCCAAATGTCTCCCAGATTCAGAGTTACTGTAAGGATTTGGATGAATATAGAACTATGTGCAGGATGTTAATGTACTTTATACTGTAGATGTTAAGATGTACTTTATAGTGTAGAGGTGAGGGGACATTTAACTGACTTTTTTGTAAATACTTAATTTTTAAAGAAGAATTCCAGACCCACAGGAACGCGCCCAGGGTGCCGGCCCGATTCCGGCGGGCCGCCCCGCGTCCGAAACGGTTGAGAAATGACAGAGTTACCGTGTGGGGGTCCCTCTACTGTACTGTACTGTCTGTCACTGTACTGTACTGGCACACCTGAAATCACCATATATACAGTTAATACGTGTGTGTGTGTGTGTGTGTGTGTGTGTGTGTGTGTTTGTGTGTGTGTTAGTTTGCACTTGCGCAAAGGTGGTGAAAAACAACCATGCTGTTTTCGTGCTCAGACGCACCCACCCACACACCCACACACATAGCTCCGTACTCAAAAAAACTCACATGCCAGTGTGTCAATGATAACCCTCCCTGTGCCAATATTGGCACCGTGCCTAAGGTCCACACCCCTGTCCCCTCTAGACCCCTGCAAATAAACAAGCTAAGGTAATGATTACTGGAATATTGGAATCCAGAGATATTTAGCATTGATTACAAATAATAAATCATAATAAATGAATGAATGGAGAAAAGAAGCAGAAATAAAGAAGATAGTGTATGTGTGTATGAATGGACAGTCTGTCCAGTGTCTCAGTGAGGTGCTAACATGGACAGTCTGTCCAGTGTCTCAGTGAGGTGCTAACATGGACAGTCTGTCCAGTGTCTCAGTGAGGTGCTAACATGGACAGTCTGTCCAGTGTCTCAGTGAGGTACTAACATGGACAGTCTGTCCAGTGTCTCAGTGAGGTGCTAACATGGACAGTCTGTCCAGTGTCTCAGTGAGGTGCTAACATGGACACTCTGTCCAGTGTCTCAGTGAGGTACTAACATGGACAGTCTGTCCAGTGTCTCAGTGAGGTACTAACATGGACAGTCTGTCCAGTGTCTCAGTGAGGTGCTAACATGGACAGTCTGTCCAGTGTCTCAGTGAGGTGCTAACATGGACAGTCTGTCCAGTGTCTAAGTGAGGTACTAACATGGACAGTCTGTCCAGTGTCTCAGTGAGGTGCTAACATGGACACTCTGTCCAGTGTCTCAGTGAGGTACTAACATGGACAGTCTGTCCAGTGTCTCAGTGAGGTGCTAACATGGACAGTCTGTCCAGTGTCTAAGTGAGGTACTAACATGGACAGTCTGTCCAGTGTCTCAGTGAGGTGCTAACATGCAAGGCCTAAACTAACTTATTATGGAATACTGTAATCAAGTAATTGTTAATTTTATTGTCTGTCCAACATCAATAAAGTGGTCGGCGGTCAAAGTACTTTACTTTACAAAAACAACAAGACTTGTTGTTTTTGGCTTTTCTGCCTTCATTGACAGTTTCAAGTGAAGATAGAGGAAAGAGAGAGAGAGAGAGAGAGAGAGAGAGAGAGACGCAGCAAAGGTGGTCATGAACGGGACTCGAACACGCAACGCGCTGTCAGGCCAGAGCCTATATGTGGCATGATGTGCCTGGACCGCTAGGCCAGCGGACTCCCCATGGTCAAAGTACTTTAATTGCAGTCAATGGAATGAAGTTGGGAACTTGGCATCTTTTAGGGAACTGTGTTCTGACAGATAATTAAAGTACAGTGTACTTTGTCCTTTTGATAATTATGCTTTTATATTGTTTGTGCAGTAGGCCTATATAGTAATCTGTGTGACAGTAACACAGTTCACTAACAGATAATCTATATATTAATCTGTCAGACAACAACACAGATAATCGTCCAACTTCAATCCATCGACTGCAATAAAATTATTTCTTCACTGCTGTCCTTTGACCTGATATTCACAGTTGGACATTGAACAGCCAATATAATTAACAATGACTTGATTACAGTATTCCATAATAAATTCGTTTTGGCATAACTTTTGATTGGGGGGGGGGGGGGGGGGGGACGACACACGTCTGGGCCTTGGTCTTAGTGACATTAAGGTCAAACCAGGTGGCAATACAGTGGATGTGCTGGGAGTAAGAGGGATTGGAAACGTCCTGCAGGCAGGCAACCAGGGCCATGTCGACAGCATACTTTACAACCAGGAAGAAAACTTTATTCTTCCCGGTTGTAAACAGGAGCCGTGGGCCACCCATTGTTCGGTGGGTTATGTCTTGACCAAACTGCACCAATGCACAATATATTACATACCCTGTTGTCCAAAAGAGCTGCAAATAAATAAACTGAACTGAAACAATTCTTTTGTATTTCTGGTCCACCTCATGAGTTACGTCACGTCAAGGTAACAAGTTAACAACACAACCCAAACCTCTACTGGAAGAGGAAGAGGAAGTGGTGAGGAAGCTCTACATGGTTGGTGAAGGGATGTTTCTCCATAGCACAACTAGAGAGTGAAGTATTGCTAGGATGTTTCTCCATAGCACAACTAGAGAGTGAAGCATTGCTAGGATGTTTCTCCATAGCACAACTAGAGAGTGAAGCTAGGATGTTTCTCCATAGCACAACTAGAGAGTGAAGCTAGGATGTTTCTCCATAGCACAACTAGAGAGTGAAGCATTACTGTACTGACCAGTACAACCTCAGTCTGATACTGTTGTACTGACCGGTACAACCACAGTCTGATACTGTTGTACTGACCAGTACAACCACAGTCTGATACTGTTGTACTGACCGGTACAACCACAGTCTGATACTGTTGTACTGACCAGTACAACCACAGTCTGATACTGTTGTACTGACCAGTACAACCACAGTCTGATACTGTTGTACTGACCAGTACAACCAGTCTGATACTGTTGTATACTATTGTACTGACCCCCAGTACAACCTCAGTCTGATACTGTTGTACTGACCAGTACAACCTCAGTCTGATACTGTTGTACTGACCGGTACAACATCAGTCTGATACTGTTGTACTGACCAGTACAACCAGTCTGATACTGTTGTACTGACCAGTACAACCTCAGTCTGATACTGTTGTACTGACCGGTACAACCACAGTCTGATACTGTTGTACTGAACAGTACAACCACAGTCTGATACTGTTGTACTGACCAGTACAACCACAGTCTGATACTGTTGTACTGACCAGTACAACCAGTCTGATACTGTTGTATACTGTTGTACTGACCCCCAGTACAACCTCAGTCTGATACTGTTGTACTGACCAGTACAACCTCAGTCTGATACTGTTGTACTGACCGGTACAACATCAGTCTGATACTGTTGTACTGACCAGTACAACCACAGTCTGATACTGTTGTACTGACCAGTACAACCACAGTCTGATACTGTTGTACTGACCAGTACAACCAGTCTGATACTGTTGTATACTGTTGTACTGACCCCCAGTACAACCTCAGTCTGATACTGTTGTACTGACCACCAGTACAGCCTCAGTCTGATACTGTTGTACTGACCACCAGTACAACCTCAGTCTGATACTGTTGTACTGACCAGTACAACCTCAGTCGGATACTACAACCACAGTCTGATACTGTTGTACTGACCAGTACAACCAGTCTGATACTGTTGTACTGACCAGTACAACCACAGTCTGATACTGTTGTACTGACCGGTACAACCACAGTCTGATACTGTTGTACTGACCGGTACAACCTCAGTCTGATACTGTTGTACTGACCAGTACTGACCAGTACAACCACAGTCTGATACTGTTGTACTGACCAGTACAACCTCAGTCTGATACTGTTGTACTGACCAGTACAACCACAGTCTGATACTGTTGTACTGACCGGTACAACCACAGTCTGATACTGTTGTACTGACCAGTACAACCTCAGTCTGATACTGTTGTACTGACCAGTACAACCAGTCTGATACTGTTGTATACTGTTGTACTGACCCCCAGTACAACTTCAGTCTGATACTGTTGTACTGACCACCAGTACAGCCTCAGTCTGATACTGTTGTACTGACCACCAGTACAACCTCAGTCTGATACTGTTGTACTGACCAGTACAACCTCAGTCGGATACTACAACCACAGTCTGATACTGTTGTACTGACCAGTACAACCAGTCTGATACTGTTGTACTGACCAGTACAACCACAGTCTGATACTGTTGTACTGACCGGTACAACCACAGTCTGATACTGTTGTACTGACCGGTACAACCTCAGTCTGATACTGTTGTACTGACCAGTACTGACCAGTACAACCACAGTCTGATACTGTTGTACTGACCAGTACAACCTCAGTCTGATACTGTTGTACTGACCAGTACAACCACAGTCTGATACTGTTGTACTGACCGGTACAACCACAGTCTGATACTGTTGTACTGACCAGTACAACCTCAGTCTGATACTGTTGTACTGACCAGTACAACCACAGTCTCATGCTGTTGTACTGACCGGTACAACCACAGTCTGATACTGACCAGTACAACCACAGTCTCATACTGTTGTACTGACCACTACAACCTCAGTCTCATACTGTTGGCCACTAAGCAGCTCCACTGGAGCAGTTGGGGGTTCAGTGCCTTGCTCAAGGGCACTTCAGCGGTGTTGGGTGAGTGATGACCAATCACTTCCCGACCCAGATTTGCCCTGCCCGTCCGGGGAATCGAACCGGCAACCTTTCGGCAACAAGGGCGCTCATCTAACCTTTAGGCCACCGCTGCCCCAAACTCACTGCAGGTGTGATTTTTATTGCGACCATAAGGTTGCATTTACTATGAAAACCTACATCTCCGTGTGTTAGTCACGCCTCCATATATGGTCAGGCCTCGTGACACCACAACTCCATATATGGTCACGCCTCGTGACACCACGACTCCATATATGGTCACGCCTTGTGACACCACAACTCCATATATGGTCAGGCCTCGTGATATCACGCCTCGTGACACATCACGCCACCATATATGGCCATTTCCATATATGAAGATCACGACACTGACCTCGTCTAACCCTGGAAACCATACATAGAGAAGACTGGATCATCACCTAGACCCTTAGATCTCCATATATGGAGCTGACCTGTTCTGACATTCCATATGTTGATCTGACCTCATCAAACCCTGTACACTTAAGACACGCTCCATATATGGCCAGTACAGTATTCATTCCACATGTTGATCTGACCCCCCATGCCAAAGCGCCAGCGTTCGCCCAGCAGTCTGCTGTCACCCAGGAGGATGCGTGCACGCAACCTCGTGTGTGGGATGCGACCGTGCTCATATCACGCACACGCCTGCCCGTAGTCTCAACATTTTTGAGTGTTGCAGCCACTCCAAGGAACAGCAATGTGAGTCCCTGGCTGTCTGGGTTTGTCTGGGTCTGTCTCTGGGTCGGTCTGGGTCTGTCTCTGGGTCTGTCTGGGTCTGTCTCTGGGTCTGTCTCTGGGTCTGTCTCTGGGTCTGTCTCTGGGTCTGTCTGGGTCTGTCTCTGGGTCTGTCTCTGGGTCTGTCTGCGTCTGTCTCTGGTTCTGTCTGGGTCTGTCTCTGGGTCTGTCTCTGGGTCTGTCTGGGTCTGTCTCTGGGTCTGTCTCTGGGTCTGTTTGGGTCTGTCTCTGGGTCTGTCTCTGGGTCTGTCTGGGTCTGTCTGGGTCTGTCTCTGGGTCTGTCTCTGGGTCTGTCTCTGGGTCTGTCTCTGGGTCTGTCTCTGGGTCTGTCTGGGTCTGTCTGGGTCTGTCCATCCGAGCACGGAAATAGCGTTATAGCATGACCACCAAGTGTCACTGTTGTGCAGCCTAACACACACACACACACACACACAGGAGGAGTACAGCACTACAGCACGAGTACAGTACAGTACAGCACTGTTTGGAAGTGCTCGTTAGATATCACTCAACTTCCATGTGTACCACCTGTTTTGAATTAGCACATAATGCAGGAGGCAGCAGGACATTAATTGCTTTACTGAAAACTAGTGCTTCCAAACTCTGATGGCCGCGGTCTGCATATGGTCAATAGGTGCCAAAGTGGCTGTTGCTTCACACTGTGCATGATGGGAAGCTGAGTCTTTAGTGTTAGTACAGTACAGTACAGTACAGTACAGTACAGTACAGTACAGTACAGTACAGTACAGTACAGTACAGTACAGTACAGTACAGTACAGTACAGTACAGTACACATAGTCTGACAGCCAATAGTCTGACAGCCAATAGTCCGAGAGGGCGAGAGAGAGAGGGAGACGGAGCGATCATGTCTTGTCCGATACTGGTATCGGTTTCGGGACATCTCTACATTTAATGTGAGTAAGACGTTAAACTTACGTTATGTTAAGATGTTAAGCGTGGAGGTACAGTTATAGATGTGTGAAAAACAATATTTAAAAGATAACAAATATATATTTAAAAAATAACTATAATGAACACCGACTACATTCTGAATTGAACATGAATTAATGTGTTCTAAATGTGTCTTCAGTCTTCTCTTCAAGCCCTGATTCAGAAACAACAGGTTCATTTAAGATGATGCACTAAATGTAGGAGAGACATTCTGACCTCTGCTCAGTAGAGTCTAATAAAACTATATATCATGTGTTGTTTTCTCACACTGACCTCTGATCAGTAGAGTGGTGTCCATCTTTGAAGTCAATGTATCCATCCTTGGACCAGTCACTCTTCATGGAGACACAGCTGGGTACAGGAGACTCTGCTCTCTGATGATCAACCCTGAAACCATGACAACCATCATAAACATTACATTTATACATCACCATGACAACCATCATAAACATTACATTTATACATCACCATGACAACCATCATAAACATTACATTTATACATCACCATGACAACCATCATAAACATTACATTTATACATCACCATGACAACCATCATAAACATTACATTTATACATCACCATTGTGATAAATCATAATAAATGATTTGAATGAAAAAGAAGCAAAAATAAAGAAGATACTGTGTGTGAATTGACAGTCTGTGCAGTGCCTCAGTGATGTGCTAACATGCAAGGCCTAAACTAACTTATTATGGAATACTGTAATCAAAATTGTTAATTTTATTGGCTGTCCAACATCAATAAAGCGGCCGGCGGTCAAAGTACTTTAATTGCAGTCAATGGAATGAAGTTGGCAAGGGCGATCATCTTTTAGTCTGACAGATGATTAAAGTACAGTGTCCTTAATTGTCCTTTTGATAATTATTAATATCGTTTATGCCAGGGGTCGGCAACCTTTTTGACATGAAGTGCCATGTTTTAATTTGCTTAAGTCTAATTAAGTTTAATTATGACATCACATCGGGAAAATAAATCCAACTGATTGTGATTGTCCATGGGCTTTACAAAACAATCTTGATTTCTTCTTCTTTAGAAATGTGTCCTTAGATGTAATAATAATGATCAGATTTAACCCAAATGTCTCCCAGATTCAGAGTTCCTGTAAGGGTTTGGATGAATATAGAACTATGTGCAGGATGTTAATGTACTTTATACTGTAGATGTACTTTATAGTGTAGAGGTGAGGGGACATTTAACTGACTTTTTTGTAAATACTTAATTTTTAAAGAAGAATTCCAGACCCACAGGAACGCGCCCAGGGTGCCGGCCCGATTCCGGCGAGCCGCCCCGCGTCCGAAACGGTTGAGAAATGACAGAGTTACCGTGTGGGGGTCCCTCTACTGTACCCTCTACTGTACTGTACTGTACTGTACTGGCACACCTGAAATCACCATATATACAGTTAATACGTGTGTGTGTGTGTGTGTGTGTGTGTGTTAGTTTGCACTTGCGCAAAGGTGGTGAAAAACAACCATGCTGTTTTCGTGCTCAGACGCACCCACCCACACACCCACACACATAGCTCCGTAAGGGAGTGGTTGCACCACTCAAAACAACTCACATGCCAGTGTGTCAATGATAACCCTCCCTGTGCCAATATTGGCACCGTGCCTAAGGTCCACACCCCTGTCCCCTCTAGACCCCTGCAAATAAACAAGCGAAGGCAATGATTACTGGAATATTGGAATCCAGAGATATTTAGCATTGATTCAAAATAATAAATCATAATAAATGAATGAATGGAGAAAAGAAGCAGAAATAAAGAAGATAGTGTGTATGAATGGACAGTCTGTCCAGTGTCTCAGTGAGGTGCTAACATGGACAGTCTGTCCAGTGTCTCAGTGAGGTGCTAACATGGACAGTCTGTCCAGTGTCTCAGTGAGGTGCTAACATGGACACTCTGTCCAGTGTCTCAGTGAGGTACTAACATGGACAGTCTGTCCAGTGTCTCAGTGAGGTGCTAACATGGACAGTCGGTCCAGTGTCTCAGTGAGGTACTAACATGGACAGTCTGTCCAGTGTCTCAGTGAGGTGCTAACATGGACAGTCTGTCCAGTGTCTCAGTGAGGTGCTAACATGGACAGTCTGTCCAGTGTCTCAGTGAGGTGCTAACATGGACAGTCTGTCCAGTGTCTAAGTGAGGTACTAACATGGACAGTCTGTCCAGTGTCTCAGTGAGGTGCTAACATGCAAGGCCTAAACTAACTTATTATGGAATACTGTAATCAAGTAATTGTTCATTTTATTGTCTGTCCAACATCAATAAAGTGGTCGGCGGTCAAAGTACTTTACTTTACAAAAACAACAAGACTTGTTGTTTTTGGCTTTTCTGCCTTCATTGATAGTTTCAAGTGAAGATAGAGGAAAGAGAGAGAGAGAGAGAGAGAGAGAGAGAGACGCAGCAAAGGTGGTCATGAACGGGACTCGAACACGCAACGCGCTGTCAGGCCAGAGCCTATATGTGGCATGATGTGCCTGGACCGCTAGGCCAGCGGACTCCCCATGGTCAAAGTACTTTAATTGCAGTCAATGGAATGAAGTTGGGAACTTGGCATCTTTTAGGGAACTGTGTTCTGACAGATAATTAAAGTACAGTGTACTTTGTCCTTTTGATAATTATGCTTTTATATTGTTTGTGCAGTAGGCCTATATAGTAATATGTGTGACAGTAACACAGTTCACTAACAGATAATCTATGTATTAATCTGTCAGACAACAACACAGATAATCGTCCAACTTCAATCCATCGACTGCAATACAATTATTTCTTCACTGCTGTCCTTTGACCTGATATTCACAGTTGGACATTGAACAGCCAATATAATTAACAATGACTTGATTACAGTATTCCATAATAAATTTGTTTTGGCATAACTTTTGATTGGGGGGGGGGGACACACACGTCTGGGCCTTGGTCTTAGTGACATTAAGGTCAAACCAGGTGGCAATACAGTGGATGTGCTGGGAGTAAGAGGGATTGGAAACGTCCTGCAGGCAGGCAACCAGGGCCATGTCAACAGCATACTTTATGAGAGATAACTCTTTGTTGTTGTATTTCAACTCATTTGTGTATAGGGAAAATAACAGTGGGGGTAAAACGCACCCCTGAGGAACGCCAGTTTTTAGGACAAGGCAGTCAGACAATAAGAAGACTTTATTCTTCCCGGTTGTAAACAGGAGCCGTGGGCCACCCATTGTTCGGTGTGTTATGTCTTGACCAAACTGCACCAATGCACAATCTATTACATACCCTGTTGTCCAAAAGAGCTGCAAATAAATAAAATGAACTGAAACAATTCTTTTGTATTTCTGGTCCACCTCATGAGTTACGTCACGTCAAGGTAACAAGTTAACAACACAACCCAAACCTCTACTGGAAGAGGAAGAGGAAGTGGTGAGGAAGCTCTACATGGTTGGTGAAGGGATGTTTCTCCATAGCACAACTAGAGAGTGAAGCATTGCTAGGATGTTTCTCCATAGCACAACTAGAGAGTGAAGCATTGCTAGGATGTTTCTCCATAGCACAACTAGAGAGTGAAGCATTGCTAGGATGTTTCTCCATAGCACAACTAGAGAGTGAAGCTAGGATGTTTCTCCATAGCACAACTAGAGAGTGAAGCTAGGATGTTTCTCCATAGCACAACTAGAGAGTGAAGCTAGGATGTTTCTCCATAGCACAACTAGAGAGTGAAGCTAGGATGTTTCTCCATAGCACAAATAGAGAGTGAAGCTAGGATGTTTCTCCATAGCACAACTAGAGAGTGAAGCATTGCTAGGATGTTTCTCCATAGCACAGAGAGTGAAGCATTGCTAGGATGTTTCTCCATAGCACAACTAGAGAGAGTGAAGCATTGCTAGGATGTTTCTCCATAGCACAACTAGAGAGAGTGAAGCATTGCTAGGATGTTTCTCCATAGCACAACTAGAGAGAGTGAAGCATTGCTAGGATGTTTCTCCATAGCACAACTAGAGAGAGTGAAGCATTGCTAGGATGTTTCTCCATAGCACAACTAGAGAGAGTGAAGCATTGCTAGGATGTTTCTCCATAGCACAACTAGAGAGAGTGAAGCATTGCTAGGATGTTTCTCCATAGCACAACTAGAGAGTGAAGCATTGTTATAGTTTCTCCATAATGTAATGTTTATAAATTGAATCAGCCTTGTTTTATTCTCTCCTATGAAGCATTTTGGTCAATTTTGGTTGTGTGAAATGTGCTATAATACTTTCAGCGCCATTGCCGAAGGTCTTTGTCAATTGAAGCCTAATTTTGATACTGACGCTTAACGCCATTGCCGAAGGCCTTCGGCAATTGCTTTTTTATAGTGGATTAATTCGAGCGACCAACAATGCTACTTACGTTAGCATCGGGTAGCTAGCTGTTGTCCGTTGCCCATCTTAGATCATCGGCACCATAATTAATTCTATCCCTTTCTTTAAATCGCCTGTATCTCCTATTCCTTGTCCCATATGGCATTTTGGTCAAAACAGCGTTTCTTTGACGGCACAGAGCCGGCGATGAATAGCCCCCAAGTGTACTGGCATGGACCCATATTGTAAACAACAGTTGAACGGGACCTGTTAAACTTCCTAGAATAAGCTCCCTACCGGAAGTCTGGAACTGTGGCTTTTCAAAATAAGAGCTCAAATTAAAAAAAATGCTGGCCTGAATTAGATCCTAATTTTTCAATAAATGATAGCGTAGCGCTAAATGTGTTTAATAAAGGTTGATTTGATTTGATAGCATATACAGGCAAGTCATAATAAACTTAGTTCAGTATAGAGTCTAATAAAACTATATCATGTGTTGTTTTCTCACACTGACCTCTGATCAGTAGAGTCTAATAAAACTATATCATGTGTTGTTTTCTCACACTGACCTCTGATCAGCAGACTGGTGTCCATCTTTGAAGTCAATGTATCCATCCTTGGACCAGTCACTCTTCACGGAGACACAGCTGGGTACAGGAGACTCTGCTCTCTGATGATCAACCCTGAAACCATGACAACCATCATAAACATTACATTTATACATCACCATGACAACCATCATAAACATTACATGTATACATCACCATGATTTTAAATCAGGACAGAGTATGTATGTTATTAAATGAAGTGGAGTTAGACCCTCATCTGAAAGGATGTTGTGCCAAGGACCCCCCGAGGACCCCCCCGAGGACCCCCCGAGGACCCCCAAGGACCCCCCCGAGGACCCACCCGAGGACCCCCCGAGGACCCCCCCCCCCCCCGAGGACCCCCCGAGGACCCCCAAAAGAGAAGATTTGATTTCATACACAATGCCCGCTATGGTGACAAGTCGTGAGCTTGTAGATCGGCTATTTTCAAATAAACAAAGTATAAAATAGTCACATAGGTTGAAGTGTTTAAACTGTTCCTCGTTTTGCTGACTTACATGTCAGATGTCTGACAGGTGTCAGGTGTCTGACAGGTGTCTGGTGTCTGACAGGTGTCAGGTGTCTGACAGGTGTCTGGTGTCTGACAGGTGTCTGGTGTCTGACAGGTGTCAGGTGTCTGACAGGTGTCAGATGTCTGACAGGTGTCAGGTGTCTGACAGGTGTCAGATGTCTGACAGGTGTCTGGTGTCTGACAGGTGTCAGGTGTCTGACACCTGACACAAAATAAGAGCTAAAATTAAAAAAATGCTGGCGTGAATTAGATCCTATTTTTTCAATAAATGATAGTGCTAAATGTGTTTAATAAAGGTTGATTTGATTTGATAGCATACAGGCAAGTCATAATAAACTTAGTTCAGTATAGAGTCTAATAAAACTATATCATGTGTTGTTTTCTCACACTGACCTCTGATCAGTAGAGTCTAATAAAACTATATAATGTGTTGTTTTCTCACACTGACCTCTGATCAGCAGACTGGTGTCCATCTTTGAAGTCAATGTATCCATCCTTGGACCAGTCACTCTTCATGGAGACACAGCTGGGTACAGGTGACTCTGCTCTCTGATGATCAACCCTGAAACCATGACAACCATCATAAACATTACATGTATACATCACCATGATTTTAAATCAGGACATATGTTATTAAATGAAGTGGAGTTAGACCCTCATCTGAAAGGATGTTGTGCCAAGGACCCCCGAGGACCCCCCAAGGACCCCCCCGAGGACCCCCCGAGGACCCCCCGAGGACCCCCAAAAGAGAAGATTTGATTTCATACACAATGCCCGCTTTGGTGACAAGTCGTGAGCTTGTAGATCGGCTATTTTCAAATAAACAAAGTATAAAATAGTCACATAGGTTGAAGTGTTTAAACTGTTCCTCGTTTTGCTGACTTAGATGTCAGATGTCTGACAGGTGTCAGATGTCTGACAGGTGTCAGGTGTCTGACAGGTGTCAGGTGTCTGACAGGTGTCTGGTGTCTGACAGGTGTCAGGTGTCTGACAGGTGTCTGGTGTCTGACAGGTGTCAGGTGTCTGACAGGTGTCTGACAGGTGTCTGGTGTCTGACAGGTGTCTGGTGTCTGACAGGTGTCTGCTGATTAAAATGTGAGTAATTCAAACTTTATGATTCTATGAGTTGTTTAAACATGTCAGTCAGCATTATATAACATACTGTACGATAGGTGGTCCCTGGACCATTACAGGTATGTCAGGTGGTCCCTGGACCATTACAGGTATGTCAGGTGGTCCCTGGACAAGTCTATATAGTTGAACTTGTAGATACAGTGTTTATGTACTTTGATACGTGATATTACTGCTTGAATGTTGTTTATAGATATGAGAGTCTGTTAGATAGATCAGGGGTTCTCAACCTTTTTGGCTGGGGACCCCCATGGGGACCCCCCTGGGGATCCCGACCCACGCATGTGAATCATAATATTTAGGGGACTTGGGCTGTCCTGTTTGGTCCAGGGAGTAAATATGTTTGTAAATAGTTGATAGTAGTGAATATAGAACATTTACATAGTATACATTTGAAAGAGTAAATAAATGTAACACTGACCCTGTAGTTGGTTGACCAGGATCCATGTTTCTTCTTTGTAGCTCACTGAGGACGACAGCGTCTGATAAACAACAACAAAACAACAACATATTAGTTGTAATTGTAACAATAGACTGTAGATCACACATGGCCAACATTTTATTGTATTTAACCAGTAAAAAGTAATCACATTGAGACATGAGTCTCTTTTTCAAGTGTGAACTGACCAAGAGCCAGAGGCACAAATAAAATCACATTCAAAGTTACATCGACAATTCGACATCGTATATGTAAAATTACACAACATCCAATAATACATCCTACCTATGAAATATAATGCAAACACATCTCCAAAGTGATACTCTCAGTCTCAAGGGAAACATTCAAGGCCATTTTTAGTCTAGACTGCAGGTCGTTCCACCTGCAGTCAAAGTCTCACAATGCTGATACAAATACCAATAATAATAATAAATCATATAATAAATACAAATATATTAATGATCAATAACAATTTTCAGCTTGTAGTTCGGCTATTTTCACTATTATTTCACAACCCTGATGTGCCATGAGTTATAAAATAACACTAACGTGATTAATCCATTGGTTGAATAAAACAAAGTAATAAAAGCAATTGCTGCTCGATTACTCAATATTGACGAATAATGGTAATAAAATGTAAATAGTTATTTCAGTAATAGATATAATAATGGTAATAAATGTTATTTCAGTAATAGATATAATAGTAATAAATGTTACCTGTTCATGTTGTCGATGTTGAAGGTTTGCTTCTCTGATGATGTGTGGAAGATATGACCTGAGAGAAAGACATATTCTCTATATGAGGCGAGAGAGAGAGAGAGAGAGAGAGAGAGAGAGAGAGAGAGAGAGAGAGGGAGGGGGGAGGAGAGAGAGAGAGAGAGAGAGAGAGAGAGAGAGAGGGAGGAGAGGGGGTCAAGAGAGGGGGGTGGAGACTCCCCTCTCCTCCAGAGAGAGAGAGAGAGGGAGGAGAGGGGGTCGAGAGAGGGGGGTGGAGACTCCCCTCTCCTCCAGAGAGAGAGAGAGAGAGAGAGAGAGAGAGAGAGAGAGAGAGAGAGAGAGAGAGAGAGAGAGAGAGAGAGAGGGAGAGGGAGAGGGAGAGATAGGGGGGTGGAGACTCCCCTCTCCTCCAGAGAGAGAGAGAGAGAGATAGGGGAGGGGGGAGGAGAGAGAGATAGATAGAGAGAGAGAGAGAGAGAGAGAGAGAGAGAGAGAGAGAGAGAGAGAGAGAGAGAGAGAGGAGGAGAGGGGGTCGAGAGAGGGGGGTGGAGACTCCCCTCTCCTCCAGAGAGAGAGAGAGAGAGAGAGAGAGGGGAGGGGGAGGAGAGAGAGAGAGAGAGAGAGAGAGAGAGAGGGAGAGAGAGGGAGAGAGAGGGGATCGAGAGACAGAGAGGTACAGTGTAATGTAAGTGGAGTCATATTTACAGCTTTATGATGGTGTGACTGATACAGTGTGTTGAGTACAAGGTACAGTTCACTGAGCTCTTTGTGTGTAGGGACTGTAGGCCACATGGACAACTGGAGGCTGTTACAATTCCAACCATGCAAACATGACCCACTTTAATGATGTAGATTAAAATTAAAAGGTTACTTTTCAGGATTCCAATAAAAAAATAGCAAAAAAAACAAAACAGGATTTCAATTCAAATATAGAAAAAGAATAGCTGATCTACAAGCTCAAAATGCATCGGAGTGAGACACGTTTTGAGCTTGTAGATCAGCTATTTTTGCTACGACAGTAATATGCAATGTGGCCCTCTGGAGTGAGTGTATAAATATAGTGGCCCTGCCCCTCGCCATGGTGTGATAACTCTGACACAGTTTACAGTACAAGGTATATAATAGTCCACTTGTCAGAATGTGAACTCATTTTGAGTACCCTAAAGTTTGATGTTATAAATGTTGAGTAGGGGTCCCCAGCATGTAGAAACTGATGTTATAAATGTTGAGTAGGGGTCCCCAGCATGTAGAAACTGATGTTATAAATGTTGAGTAGGGGTCCCCAGACTCCCCAGCATGTAGAAACTGATGTTAGAAATGTTGCGGACGCTGTCAGTGGACGCTGGGTGGACAGTAGCCTCAGAAACCCAGACGTTATGGACAGTGGACGCTGGGTGGACCGTAGCCTCAGAAACCCAGGCGTTATGGACAGTGGACACTGGGTGGACAGTAGCCTCAGAAACCCAGACATTATGGACAGTGGACGCTGGGTGGACAGTAGCCTCAGAAACCCAGACATTATGGACAGTGGACGCTGGGTGGACAGTAGCCTCAGAAACCTGCAGGCGTTATGGACAGTGGACGCTGGGTGGACAGTAGCCTCAGAAACCCAGGCGTTATGGACAGTGGACGCTGGGTGGACAGTAGCCTCAGAAACCCAGACATTATGGACAGTGGACGCTGGGTGGACAGTAGCCTCAGAAACCCAGACATTATGGACAGTGGACGCTGGGTGGACAGTAGCCTCAGAAACCCAGACGTTGTGGACAGTGGACACTAGCATGTGTGTCACTGATGTCATGACATACAGTACTACGCTCCAGCAAAGAAGGTTCTGACTCGCTCTATCCTTTATAACTCTATGGTTCTGACTCACTCTATCCTTTATAAGTCTATGGTTCTGACTCACTCTATCCCTTATAAGTCTATGGTTCTGACTCACTCTATCCTTTATAAGTATATGGTTCTGACTCACGCTATCCTTTATAACTCTATGGTTCTGACTCACTCTATCCTTTATAAGTCTATGGTTCTGACTCACTCTATCCTTTATAACTCTATGGTTCTGACTCACTCTATCCTTTATAAGTCTATGGTTCTGACTCACTCTATCCTTTATAACTCTATGGTTCTGACTCACTCTATCCTTTATAAGTCTATGGTTCTGACTCACTCTATCCTTTATAACTCTATGGTTCTGACTCACTGTATCCTTTATGGTTCTGACAGGTGAAAGCATGGCAACAAAGATGAACAAAAAAGTTAAAGATGGAGTGCCACAATTTGTTTCCACCCTAAAACATGATCATCAGGTATTATTATAATATAAGGAGGAAGAACTTTTTCCAAAAAGTGTACAGTATTTGTTAAAATCATGCTTTTATGTGGACACGCCCACCAGTTAATTAAGTATGCCTGGCTTGCCTGGTGGGTGGTCATGGGTGGTGATCCACCTGAAGCTGCACCCACAGCTGTAGTTGTATGATAAAGGGGGAGGTGTTAGGGGAGGGGCTGATACCCACTGAGCAATAGCCGGCTATTAGACGTGCGTCTAAAAATGGGATAAAAAACGGGTAAAAATAAAAGTTTTCTATTCTATAGTTGTCTATTCTTAGATTAGACATTGATTAGCGGTTGTTTAAACGTCTATATATAGACCATCTATATATAGACGTCTAATCTAATAACTTTGGGGCCCGTCTAGAGTTTAAATTAACCTAACCTTAACAGAAAGATATATCTGGACAAAAGTAGCAGGTGTTAAATCTCTTTTACTGAGGTCCCATGTCAGTCAAATGTGATTGTTTGGCCTTTGAAAGGAATGAGTAACTATCATTTTACTGCTATTAATGGTTTTGTTTTCTAATTTAAAGAAAATAAGTATTTATTTGGGTGAACCCTTCCTTAAAACCCTACGTTGTACATCAGACAGCAGCGACAGCTAGTGCGCTGAACCTTGTAGATCGGATTTCTGCTCAACGTTTGCCTACATTTAGTTTTATTTTGTTCTTTCCGCCTCTGGACGCAATGGTTCCTGTGGTTAGAGGGAAATGTGTCGCACTGTGAGCTTGTAGATCTGCTATTTTCAAAATGGTCGAAATGTATATGGGGCTGAAGTGGTTGATGTATCTTTTGTAATAATAATCGAAATCTACAAAGTAACTATAGTAACTAAAGTTTTCACATACATGTAGTGGAGTGGAGTGAAAGTACAATATTTGGAAGTATTGGAAATTGGAATTGCTCGAGTAATGTACAAATGCCTCAAAATACAGTAGCCTACAGTACTTGTACTAATTGTTGTGTGCAATGATGTCTTCCCTTTGTATTTAGGGTTTCTTCCTGGAGGCTGAAACCTTGACAGTAAAACGTACCAATGAAAAAACCAGTGATATAGTGATATACATCACAATACCATCCCCTTCCCTAACCCATCCCCCTTTATCATACAACCACAGCTGTGGGTGCGGCTTCAGTTCAGGTGGATCACCAACCATCACCCACCAGGCAAACCAGGCATACTTAAAGGGACACTTCACCCTTTTTGAGAAAAAATATATGTTAATGACGTTTAGAAGCTTTAGAACACTTTCCTGGGGGTCTTTATGTGTGTAATATGTGGTTCTAGATATTTTAGATTGTAGTAGTGAGCCCGGTGTCTCTGATGTCATGGACACTGGGCTCACTTCCTTCCTGGACTACATGTCTCAGTAAGACAGCCCTCCCCGTATCCACAAGGAGGAGCAGTGCACCAAAGAATTATGGGAATTGTAGTCCAGGAAGGAAGTGAGCCCAGTTTCCATGACATCAGAGACACCGGGCTCACTGCTACAATATGAAATATCTAAAACCACATATTACACACATAAAGACCCCCAGGAAAGTGTTCTAAAGCTTCTAAACGTCATTAACATGTATTTTTTTGCAAAAAGTGTCCCTTTAATGAGCGAGTCCACATAAAAACCACAACAAATACTGTACACTTTTTTGAAAAACTTCGTCCTCCTTATACAATAAAAATCACACCTGTGTGAACTGAGTGGTGCAAGGTCTTATATAGCCTGATCAGCTGTGGTCTGATGTAATGTCAGTGACCATAGTAACCATGCTCATTTATTTGGGTCCCACGTACAGGTACACGGGTACACGTACAGGTACATGGGTACAGACAAAGCTGGTTGTTGGAGTGGTTTGCACCACTCAATAATACCTGACCATGTTTTAGCGTGAAAATAATCACGGCACTCCATCTTTAAAAGGGACGTATGATTGTCCCGTGATGCCACCTGCCAGTATGATATATATATTCTATTCTGACAAGCTTTCAGAGAAAACAAGATGTAACAATCTAATAGTCTGGGGTGCAGTGGTGAGGTGTTTCAGCTGTCCGTGCTCAGACAGAGACCGGAGGAACACACATACATAGGGAGGGACGGACACACATAGCTACGCAATGGAGGTTTGGCCAGAATGGAACAGAGCCTTCATTAGTATCATTAACACTCACTCTGTTTGATCAGAATGGAACAGGGTCTGCTCACTAACCCTACCCGCCTATGAGCACTCATCCTGGTGAAATGATCCATAAAGCACCAGGGAGAGCTCCGGACAGAACCCTACCCACCTTTGAGCACTCATCGTGGGCATAGCATTGAGAAAAATGACCCATGGCATGGTAGGGGGGCACGGTGGCACAGTTGGTAGTGCTGTCGCCTCACAGCTAGAAGGTCCTGGGTTCGATTCCCGCTCGGGACACTGTGGGGGCTGGCGGCGTGTTTCCTCCTCCGCGTCATCAGTGCCCATACCCGAAGCGGTGTTGGCGAAAGGGCCTTTCTGTGTGGAGTTTGCATGTTCTCCCTGTGTCCCCTAGGGTAGGTACCCTCACAAAAAACATGCAGTAATCCTGGTCTCTATACTGCCTCCCCCTGGCCAGCCGGGGCGCCTGATGGAGGGGAAAGGAACTGGTTGGAACAACGTGTTCCTTCCACGCGCTACGTCCAACCAGGGAAACTCCCCCCTGTCAGGTGTAATGGAGTAACTTGGACACACAGGCATGAAGGAAGCATGAGTTCAAGTCCATTGCTCTCCCCATGTCCCCCATATATGGGGACTAGGCTGGCGGAGGGTGTGTAGAGCCCAGGATCACATTAGATAATTGCCACAGGGGTGAAACATGGGTTACAAGATTTGGGCGAAAACATTTGATCTATAAATCATCTACAAATCTTGGTTAACTAATGACGATTCATGATGAATCATCATCATCATGAATCATGATGGATTAATGATGAATTCATCATGAATTGTGATGAACTACTACTAATGTATTAGTTAATCATTATTTCTGAACCTTATCTGCAAGTGTTACCGTTGGGCTATAAAAGGTTTGGAGTTTGACTAAAAGGCTTGGAGGAGTGCCACCACCACACACTAACACACAAGTTGGAACGGACTTCACTTTATTTCACAAATACACATTTTCAAAACGTCAAACCATACTGTCAATGGTGAATGGAGGTAAAATGGTCAATTTACGACAAAAACGTCAAGAGTCAAGACTTGGGCTAATGACCAGGTAGCCTATTTAAATTAATATGGATTTCACGTTGTTAATCTGTTCAAAATGTGAATGAAACCATGCATACTTCTAGCCTACTCTACAGAAGAAAGGAGGGAATGGAAAGAGCTGGAGTAAGTACATTTAAAGGGAATATATGCTGCCTAAGTATTACGCTATACCATGGCTCCCCCTACTGACAGTTTATGGTACTTACGCACGTACGCACTAGTGCGCATGTGCACACCCATGTATACGGTTGTTGTTGGGAAGCTGCTGCTAACATCCACAGAAGAATAAGAAGTTTGTTAAAACAACGTGACGTCTGGACTGTTAACACTTTAACATACAAAGGAATGTGTCGTTCCAAAACAGTGTCGTCGTTATCGTTAAGCAGCAGGTTAGCAGCGTTGTTAGCAGCTCAACCACTGAAACACAGCAGGTTTGTCTTTATATTGACTCGTCTTTTAAGATGGAACATGCGTCGTATTTCTCTTATATCTACTTGCTTGTTATAAATGTGATCATAAACAGTTACAGTTATACTATAACAGTTGTACTATAGCTCTGGTCCATGGCTTTGTGGACCAGAGCTATAGGCCTACTATAACAGCAGCAGTGCTAATTAGGCTACATTGTTTGGTTGCATCTTGATGCCACTACTATTCATTTAAGGTTCCTAACGTTACACCAGTGTGTTGTAGCATTGCAGTGGTTATAGTATAGGGTATACTATAGGCATACAGTATTAGGCTATCTTGTTATTATTACTGTAGAGCTGTTAAGTCTGGTGTGTGTGTGTGCGCGTGCGTGCGCGCGCGCGACTGTGCGTGTGCGAATTTATGTTAAGCATGATTTGTTCACTTGTATGAATACCATAATCTCAAGATTCACATGTTGCAGAGTCGGGCTGCCTAACACCACTAGGTCTCCACTTATTAACGTTCTGATTCACTTGATTTCAGACCAGCGTGTGGAGTCCAGACTGCAGGTGAAGATGAACTCTCCAGACTCAGCAAGGGACGTTTCTATTAACCAGGAACCTGAAGACATTTATATTAACCAGGAGGAACCTGAATACATTCATATTAATCAGGAGGAACCTGAAGACATTTATATTAACCAGGAAGAACCTGAAGACATTTCTATTAACCAGGAACCTGAAGACATTTCTATTAACCAGGAACCTGAAGACATTTCTATTAACCAGGAACCTGAAGACATTTATACTAACCAGGAACCTGAAGACATTTATATTAACCAGGAACCTGAAGACATTTATATTAACCAGGAACCTGAAGACATTTATATTAACCAGGAACCTGAATACGTTTCTATTAACCAGGAACCTGAAGACATTTCTATTAACCAGGAACCTGAATACGTTTCTATTAACCAGGAACCTGAAGACGTTTATATTAACCAGGAACCTGAAGACATTTATATTAACCAGGAACCTGAAGACGTTTCTATTAACCAGGAACCTGAAGACATTTATATTAACCAGGAACCTGAAGACATTTCTATTAACCAGGAACCTGAAGACGTTTCTATTAACCAGGAACCTGAAGACGTTTCTATTAACCAGGAACCTGAAGACGTTTATATTAACCAGGAACCTGAAGACATTTATATTAACCAGGAACCTGAAGACGTTTCTATTAACCAGGAACCTGAAGACATTTCTATTAACCAGGAACCTGAAGACGTTTCTATTAACCAGGAACCTGAAGACATTTATATTACCCAGGAGGAACCTGAAGACATTTATATTACCCAGGAGGAACCTGAAGACGTTTCTATTAAACAGGAACCTGAAGACCACCCACACCTCAGTAAGTTTCATGTGCTCTTCCTATCTTTAATATGTTCTGTTCTGTAGGGCTGCCACAATATTTTCACTTCACTATACGATAACACACACACACACACACACATACAGCGCAGCCCCTCCCCTACCATCCTGAGTCGTCCTGACTATGTCTGACTCGGAGTCGATTACGTTCGACTCTGTAAAGCACTTTAAAGGGGAATTTCTAGTTAACCGTTTTTTTTTTACAAAATCCTATTGATGATGTATTGACCAAAAATATATATATAATATAAATTAAGAAAAGCGTAGGAGGGGTCTAACGTCAGCTCACGTAGAACAGGAAGAGTACAGCAACAACACTGCATGGGGTGTTGCTGTCATATCATCTAGAACAGATGTAAACAAAAACTAAAACAAATTGCGCGATTGAAAGGAGTTCTAGCGGTTGATCCACCCAGGCGGTAAATCCGCTAATTTGTTATGGAACGCTTGGCATGTTTATTTATTTATTTTTTCAGTGACGAATGTCACTGTATATCTGTATATCTTACCGTATATGTCTTTAAGAAAAAAGCTTGTGCGAAACTCCCCTTTAACCGTGCAGTCGTTTTTTGCAAAACATGGCAATATTGTAGAGGGCTATGCCAAACGGTGAGGATGCGAAGCCCACAACTATTGGCCTATGGGTGGTGCTATAGCACTCAATTGAAAATGCTCACTTTAAACAGGCATAGCTCAAAAATCAAAATCAAATCAAACTGTTTGACCGTCAGCAATAAAACTTTGATACACATATGCGTCTCCTTATGCCGAACAACTTTTTGACTTACCTTTATCTCACCCACCATTTTGAATTATACAAATTATATCTATCTACTCCTGGGATCATTGATCTAAATTCATAAAACTGCAATTTTCATTAGCTCATACAAAATCTCTAGTTTTTATGAGGTAATGAAAATTACAGTTTTATGAAAATTCTTCTTCTGCTGCTAATACATACATGCAGAGTTACATGTTTATTCAACTTTACAGTATGGTAGAGGGTCATGCCAAATAGCACTGAAACCAGTCTTACTCCAATTGGCCAAAGGGGGGGAGCTATAGCAACATGCATAACTCGCACCTCGTTTGGCCAAAAGCCATGGCACTTGTTTCCACATGTGCCTTGATCCATGCAAAACACATCTGTCACTTTGACCAGTAAGCTGGTCAAAGTGACAGATGTGATTTTCTGCCATTTTGAGCAGTTTGAAAAACGCTTACATCTGATTTGCTGCCAGGACTTCTGAGCAATTTGCGGGACACGTTCTACACAGAATCTATAGACTATTATCTGAGATCCCAGTTGAAGAGAAGTTTGTACGTGAACATTTGTAAATATAGCTGCAAGCAGCTATATAAAGGGCAGGCATAAGTCATGCTTAGTCTGTCTGTTAGTGATAGGAACTATCGTTCATTTCAGTGAACCAGATCATCATTTGGTCATTCAGTAAAAAGACTCATTAATTTTGGTCATTTCGGTCATTCAGTACTCCCGGAAGCTATAGGATACATTTTCTTTCAGACTGAGTACGAGTACAAACTTGTACTTAATTTTTAGTACTCACCGATACCGAGTACCGATAGTAGTACTTTATTTCTGTTGCGTAATGACTTATTGTACCCCGTTTTTCCTCATAGATGCAGATGGATCTCTGATCTACACTTGTCAGTTGTCATTTATGCTTGTAGATCAGCTGTTTTTGGTGATTTGCTGCAGTGTTGAGTCAGACTAGCTCCCGTTGCATTCGTTCAGCATAATGTCAATTGGATGTTTTGGTACTCGGGTCAAAGTATTGGGGCCGGTACCGAGTACTTGAGGGTGATACCAGTATCATATCGGAACAACTCTACAGTATATAGGATCTCCCCCTGCACAGACCCGGTCAGCAGAGTCACTCGAGTCGTTCACCTTCCTTACTCAACAGTGTAAGGCACGATTCATACTCCTTCATACTATTTTAGAGCCGAATAAAAGTCGGTTTGGCGCTGTAGAGCCTACAATGTGACGTCATTTGAGGTTCGGGGGGGGGGGGCGGGTCCCGTCCTAAAGTCGGCTCTTCGGTGCTACTGAAAATTTCTGACGAGCCGAAATCATTTCGGCACTACAGCGCCGAAACAGCGGTAAAATAGGAGTATGAATCGGCCCTAACACCACGTGACGCCGTACCTTGATTCTATTGGCCAATTAAGCCAGGCCGACTGTCATGGGATTGTTGTTGCGATGGAGGGATGTCAATCGAGTCACCAGTGCGACTTGAATATGAAGTTAACACTCAGTGGCACCCGCGGCACCGCAGGTTATAATGGGGGCTGCCCTAAGGTTCGACCTTCCGTTAGTTCGACCGGATTAAGGTTGGTGACGGATGCGTTGCTCCCATGCTTGCTGTTATGTTTTTGATTAGAGTTAGAGATAGGGTTAGTAATTGTCGATCTAATTCTAACGGGAGGTCGAACCAATGACATGTTGCCGGTTATAATAATTACCCTTTGATAGCCAAACCCGGGGCACCGCGGTTAATCGTTTTATACCAAAATCCACCGGCAAAAGCCAAACGCATACCTCTACTGTGCCCAGGTTGCTAGGCAGGTTGCTATGTCCCTCCAGGCACAAGGCGAAATGCGCGTGCACCCCATTGGAATCCAGAATCAGAATCAGAATCAATCTTTATTGTCACATCACATTACAAGTAAGGTGGGTGAAAAACTTGGTTGTGCAGGCTCATATTGCAGTTTAAGGTAGAGAGAGAAGAACATAAAGTGCATGACATAACAAAGTGAGTGCAAAATAAATAAAAGTTCGTCAGGTACTGTATAGGCTATAACAAAAAGAGTCCCTATTTGAGCATGAATCAGTTCAGTTCAGTGTGTCAAAACTTAGCTCTTGTTCAGCAGTCTGATTGCTGATAAGTAAAAGCTGTTCAAGAGTCTGGTAGTACAGCTCCCGATGCTCCTGAATCGCTTGCCTGGCCGTGGGTGCGGCAGCGGCTTGAACAGGCTGTGGCTGGGGTGGTGAATGTCCCTGATGATACTTTCCGCTTTAGCCACGCAGCGTCTCTCATGTATTCCCTGGAGGGGGGGAAGCTCCACCCCCACGATGCGCTGTGCTGTTCGCACCACTCTCTGCAGTGATCTGCGTTCCGCAGCGGTGCAGTTTCCAAACCACGCGGTGCTGCCACTTGTCAGGACACTCTCTATGGTGCTGCTGTAGAACGCTCTGAGGATGCGTGGGCTAACTCTGAACTTCTTCAGGCGGCGGAGGCAATAAAGTCTCTGTTGGGCTTTTTTCACCACTGTTTTGGTGTGTGTGGCCCACTTCAGGTCCTTGGAGATGTGTATCCCCAAGAATTTAAAGTCAGTGACCTGTTCCACTGCAACGCCGTCGATGAAGATGGGTGCATGCTCTCTCTCCTGTCTCCTAAAATCCACGACCAGCTCTTTGGTCTTACTGACGTTGAGAGCGAGGTTGTTTTCCTGACACCACTGTGTCAGTGTGTCAACCTCAGCTCTGTAGGCCGTCTCGTCATCGTTTTCAATGAGGCCCATCACTGTAGTATCATCTGCGTACTTAATGATGACGTTAGAGCTGTGTGTGGTCGTACAGTCATGTGTGTACAGGGAATAGAGGAGAGGGCTCAGCACACAGCCCTGGGGTGCTCCTGTGTTGAGGGTCAGGGGGTCCGATGTAATGTTTCCCATTCTCACCACCTGACGGCGATCTGATAGAAAGTTCAGTATCCAGCTGCACATGGCCGGGTGCAGTCCTAGATCCCTGAGCTTTGCGTCTAGTCTGGTGGGAATTATGGTGTTAAAAGCAGAGCTATAATCTACGAAGAGCATTCGGACACATCTGTTCTTGCCCCCCCTGTCCAGGTGGGTGAGTGCAGAGTGTAGCGCCAGGGCAACTGCATCGTCGGTGGATCGGTTCTGACGATATGCAAATTGCCATGGGTCCAATGTGGCCGGCAGCACAGAGCAAATATAGTCTCTCACCAGTCTTTCAAAACATTTGCTCACAATCGGAGTGAGGGCCACCGGTCTCCAGTCGTTCAGACACGCCACCTTGGAGTGTTTGGGAACCGGTACCACAATGGATGACTTGAAGCCAGACGGGACCACAGCTTGGGAGAGGGAGAGGTTGAAGATGGTCGTGAACACTCCTGCTAGCTGGGCTGCACATACCTTCAGCACCCGGCCTGGGATGCCATCGGGACCAACGGCTTTGCGGGTGTTCACCCGCTGGAAGGCTCTGCGCACGTCAGCTTCCGAGATGGTTAAAGGGCTGGCCTCCGCAGTTAGTGCAGGCGGTGGGAGGTTGTGGCTCCCTGGGTTATGTTCAAAACGAGCATAAAAGGTGTTCAGCTCACCAGGGAGGGAGGCAGAGGGACTCTCTGCACATCTGGCTCTTCCTCTGAAGTCTGTGATGGTCCGAAGCCCCTGCCATGTGGTCCTCACGTCCCCGCTCTCAAATTGGTCCTCCAACTTGGCTGAGTATTCCTTCTTCGCTCTCCTGATGGTTTTCTGGAGCACTGCTCGGGTGTCCCCCAGATCACCGGATCTGAAGGCGGCATTACGTGCGAGGAGAGCGGCACGGACCTCGCTGTTGATCCAGGGTTTCTCGTTGGGGTAGGTCCTGATTGACTTCACTGGGACCACGTCGTCTATGCATTTACCAATGAAACACATGACCGTGTCTGAGAACTCATTGATTTCTTTCCTGCCTCTTTTCTCTGAAAAATACTCCAAAATCCGTCTTTTTGTCAAATCCGTCCGGCGTATACAGTTGATGTGAAGCATGGTGCCAAGGTACCTAGACATGACCACTGGATGGCAGCTCTCAAAGTGTTAAGACTTGTTAGAGCATTTTCAGCCAAATTATTTATATTATATCTATCTACCAAATTATTTATATTATCTACAATTAGGTATGGGAATTATCGATTAATGCATTAATTGATACATGATACGTTTTGATAAGCTTATCGATCGAGTAACCAGTTAGTTGATAAGTTGATTAGTTAAATAAAAGGCATTATTTTCCTTAATCAATTATTTATTTGACCACTTGCGATACAGGGCCAGGCAATGGCATCTTTGTATGAGAAATACAATTAAATGAAAAGTTCACTGTCTTGTCTGTCACATCACATGCAAAAGCAGAGACGTTTTTATTAAAGGACCACTTCACCACTTTGCAACCTATCTTCATATAATAGGTCCTCACTAATAATCATGAAAAAATGGCGCAATTTTGTTCTACTTGGTCTGTGTCTCATAGGAGGGCTGTGGGCAGTTCAGAAACCGTCCTCCAGTGACATCATTGATGGGGAATACAAGCTAATAGAAACTGCAGGCTTTCTAGTCCTGAAAAGTTGCAATGCGAAAATGGAAGCCATCGTTCTCACGATAATGAAACATTTTTGTAAAAAAGTCTTGTTTAAAAAATCTGCCTAATGATGATGTCACTGGAGGACGGTTTCTAAACTGCCCACAGCCCTCCTATGAGACACATACTGAGTAGAAAGAAATTGTGCCATTTTATCATGATTATTAGTGAGGACCTATTATATGAAGATAGGTTGAAAAGTGGTGAAGTGGTCCTTTAATTAAATGAACTATTTAGTTAAGTTGAATTGATTGATTTCTTAGCTGCTCTTGTGAAAGTGATATATAGACCCATCATAAACTACTACAAGTAACTCTGTTTCAGCTGGAAGTGAACCTCCTGCAAATATTGTTCATCTCCACTAGGTCTCCAGTTATTAAAGTCCTTATTCATTTTCTTCATTTCAGGCGGAGTGGAGTCCAGACTGCAGGTGAAGATACACTTTCCAGACTCGGCCAGGGACATTTATATTAAACGGGAACCTGAAGACATTTATATTCAACAGGAGGTACCTGAAGACCACCCACAACTGAGTATGTGTTCTCACTATACGATACTTTTGGCAAAAAAATAACAATATCCGGATATTCTAGGACCACAATGGAAACTGTGTTAGCCTTGCATTTTATTCCATCAATATCAATATGCATAGCCATCATTAAATGGAAGATCTATGGTGTCAAGTTTCTCCCCCTGCCCCTGTAGACTCGTTCTGTTTTTGTTTTTATTTAGTTAAATTGTTAAAAACATTCAAATAAGTATATCTTATTATAGTATTTTCAGATTTCAAAGCTTAGTCTGCAATTTAATCTGTACAAAACTGAAACATGACCATGCCTCGTACCACATTCTATTAGATGTTAAAAAATGTTGACTGATCAGTACAGTGGTTTGAAATGATCCAATAGCTGGGGGCGCACTTGTAAAGATTTGGCGACTAGTTTTTGAATTTTGGTGTGGTGTTGGGTATGGGTATAATGATTTCAAAAAGCTGTGCAAACGTATTGGGTTTGCCCCCTAGTGGTCTGTTTACACAGACTCAAATATTAGATACGTATAGCTATGGTTGTAAACCAAAATAATTGATAAAAGAGATTTTTGGGTGTGCTAAATAACATACTAAAATCTTAGGAAAAACGAACAACCAGAAAGGCATCGTTTTAAAGATGGCGTCCACGGTGGCTAAAATGAGCTAAAATGCCTATAAACTGGGATTTAATATGTAAAAGATCATAACAATTATGCACTTCGTAACTACTTTTTGAATTTTGGCATGGTGTTAGGTATGGGCATAAGGTTTTCAAAAACCATCGCAAACTAATTTGGCTCGCCCCCTAGTGGTCGGTTTGCAATAAAACCACTATTAGATATGTCAGTATATGGTTGAAACCCCAAATAATTAATAGAAGCGATTTTTCAATGGATTATGTTACTAGTGGGTGTGCTAAACAACATACTAAATTCTTACGAAAAACAAACATCTAGAAAGGCATCGTTTGCACGATGGCGTCCACGATGGAGCTGCCGGGAGCTTTAAATGCCTATGGTTTCATTGCAAACCGAACACTAGGGGGCAAGCAAAATTAATTTGCAATGGTTTTTGAAAACCTTATGACCATACCTAACAGCATACCAAAATTCAAAAAGCAGTGACCAAGTGCATAATTGTTATGATTTTTTACGTGACGCTGCCGGGAGCTAAAATGCCTATAAACTGTATAAACTGTGATTAATGTAAAATCATAACAATTATGCACTTGGTAACTGCTCTTTGAATTTTGGCATGCTGTTAGGTATGGTCATAAGGTTTTCAAAAAACATCGTAAACTAATTTGGCTTGCCCCCTAGTGGTCGGTTTGCAACTTTGGAATGAAACAGGCAATTTATGCTCCCGGCAGTATGTTATTTAGCACACCCAATGGTAACAGAATCCATTGAAAAATCTCTATCAATTATTTGGGGTTCCAACCATATACTGAAATATCTAATAGTGATTTCATTGCAAACCGACCACTATGGGGCGAGCCAAATTAGTTTGCAATGGTTTTTGAAAACCTTATGCCCATACCTAACACCATGCCAAAATTAAAAAAGTAGTTACGAAGTGCATAATTGTTATGATATTTTACATCCCAGTTTATAAGCATTTTAGCTCATTTTAGCCACCGTGGACACCATCTTGAAAACAATGCCTTTCTGGTTGTTCGTTTTTCCTAAGATTTTAGTTATTTAGCACACCCAATAGTAACAGAATCCATTGAAAAATCTCCTATCAATTATTTTGATTTACAACCATAGCTATACGTATCTAATATTTGAGTCTGTGCAAGCAGCCCATTAGGTGGCGCACCCAACGCGTTTGCACAGCTTTCTGAAAACCTTATACCCATACATAACACCACACCAAAATTCAAAAACTAGTCAAATTGTGGTGATTTCTTACGAGTCCGGCCCAACTACAAAGACACCGATCTCAGAGACATTTCTCGACAAAAAGAGCCACACCATAAAAAACATTTTAAACTACGACCACGTCATTATGCTATGATTCACTTTGGAGCTGACATACATATGTATACTGTATACAGACAAATACAGTTGTATGTGCCTTGAACTACTCCTTTGCTCACATATGAATTGATTGATGGATTGAATACTTAAAAGCGCTTTAAACCGCACAGAGGTACAGTAAACAATTTAGTCTAAAAGGATAACACACAACATGATTAAAAATAAATATTTGTTCTGTCACCATAATTATTGTGTTGGGTAATATAACTAAATATATAATTTCAGGTTACTTTTTAAAATGTGTATCTTTCTAGAATCTTACTAAAACTTTGAAGCCTGGTTTTGAGTTTTCAGAACCACCTGTAATAACCTGTGCTTATTTAGTAAGTGTTTTGTCAGTCTTAGTAGGTAAAAGCTTTTGTACATGCAACATGGAAGATAGAAAAATAGGTTTACATTTTAGGAATCCAGTGTTGACTAACATCTTGTGTTTTGTTCCTAGCCAGTGAAGTTGAGTACATCTCTCCACACTGCTATGAAGTTGAATCTGACACTGAAGTCACTGAAGATAGTGATGATGGTGGGGAGACCACTGAAGATAGTGATGATGGTGGGGAGACCACTGAAGACAGTGATGATGATGGGGAGACCACTGAAGACAGTGACTGGGCGGACACAAGTGGAGGTGTCCACACTGAAGAAAAACCTTTCCAGTGTAAACGGTGTACCAAGAGATTCAGTAGTTCATATTATTTCAAGATACACCAACGTGTCCACACTGGCGGAAAACCTTTCCAGTGTAAACTGTGTGACGAGAGTTTCAGTAGTTCACATCTTCTCAAGATGCACAAGAGTGTCCACACTGGGGAAAAACTATTCCAGTGTAAACTGTGTAATGAGAGTTTCATTAGTTCACATCTTCGCAAGATACACCAACGTGTCCACACTGGGGAAAAAACATTCCAGTGTAAACTGTGTAACCGGAGTTTCAGTAGTTCATATCTTCGCAAGGTGCACCAGAGTGTCCACACTGGAGAAAACCAATTCCAGTGTAAACTGTGTGACGAGAGTTTCAGTAGTTCACATCTTCTCAAGATGCACAAGAGTGTCCACACTGAGGTAAAAACATTCCAGTGTGAAGTGTGTAACGAGAGTTTCAGTAGTTCACATCTTCGCAAGATACACCAGAGTGTCCACACTGGGGAAAAAACATTCCAGTGTAAACTGTGTAACGAGAGTTTCAAGAGTTCATATCTTCGCAAGATGCACGAGCGTGTCCACACTGGCGAAACCCCATTCCAGTGTCAACTGTGTAATGAGAGTTTCAGTAGTTCATATCTTCTCAAGATGCACCAGAGTGTCCACACTGAGGTAAAAACATTCCAGTGTGAACTGTGTAACGAGAGTTTCAGTAGTTCACATCTTCGCAAGATACACCAGAGTGTCCACACTGGGGAAAAAACATTCCAGTGTAAACTGTGTAACGAGAGTTTCAAGAGTTCATATCTTCGCAAGATACACCATAGTGTCCACACTGGGGAAAACCCATTCCAGTGTCAACTGTGTAACGAGAGTTTCAGTAGTTCACATCTTCACAAGATACACCAGAGTGTCCACACTGGGGAAAAAACATTCCAGTGTAAACTGTGTAACGAGAGTTTCAGTAGTTCACATCTTCTCAAGTTACACAAACGTGTCCACACTGGGGTAAAAACATTCCAGTGTGAACTGTGTAACGAGAGTTTCAGTAGTTCACATCTTCGCAAGATACACCAGAGTGTCCACACTGGAGAAAACCAATTCCAGTGTAAACTGTGTAACGAGGGCTTCAAGAGTTCATATCTTCGCAAGATGCACCAGAGTGTCCACACTGGGGAAAACCCATTCCAGTGTCAACTGTGTAACAATAGTTGCAGTAGTTCATATCTTCTCAAGATACACCAGCGTGTCCACACTGGAGAAGAACCTTTCCAGTGTCAACTGTGTAACAAGAAATGTAGTTCATATTATGGTTTGAACAAACACCAGATGATCCATACAGGAGAAAAACCATTCCACTGTGAATATTGTGACAAGAGTTTCAATTCTTCAAGTAATGTGAAGATACACCAGCGTATCCACACTGGAGAAAAACCTTTCCACTGTGAATTTTGTGACAAGAGTTTCAGTCAATTAGGTCAAGTGAAGGCACACCAGTATGTCCACACTGGAGAAAACCAATTCCAGTGTCAACTGTGTAACAAGAGTTTCAGTACATATTATGGTTTGAAGCAACACCAGATGATCCATACAGGAGAAAAACCATTCCACTGTAAACATTGTAGCAAGAGTTTCAATAGTTCAAGTCATCTGAAGATACACCAGCGTGTCCACACTGAACTTGAATCTGACACTGAAGTCACTGACGACAGTGATGATACGGAGGAGACAAGTGGAGCTGTCCATACTGTTGAATAACCTTTCCAGTGTAAACGCTGTACCAAGACTTTCAGTCGTTTATATCTTCTCAAGATGCACCAGCGTGACCACACCTGGAGAACATTGTCTGAATTTTTAAAATAGCCGATCTAGCAGCTCAGTTGTGAGCTTGTAGACTGAGGGAATGCACTTGCATAAAGTGAGTGGCAAATCGAGTGGCAATGTGAGTTTGATGTTAAAGGTATTGTGACATTATTAATTATTATTATTTACTTTTTTTAGATTTTCTTAGCTCAATTGCACACGAAGAAACTGAACTTTTAACATTCAGTAGATTTTCTGTGGTCTGGGGTTTTCTGGCTCAAACAAGTGCTCTGATTTTCCTGTGGAGTGTGATGTAAGAGCCTGCAAATCCCATATTTGTTATCACTCTTTTGCCTGTTTTCATTGCAGCTCAAAAGGCTTCGCAGACACAGTGAAAATCCCAGACCACAGAAAATCCACTAAATGTTCAAAGTTCAGGTTGTTTAAAATAAATGAAAATGAATGTCATGAAACCTTTAACTGGTTCCGTCCATCCGACGTGTCCACACGTCCTAGGGAATCGAACCGAGGGGTACATCCGACGTCCTCAGACGTCCTAGCGCATCCTCAATGATACGGGGCGAGATAAGAATATTCTGAATTTTTTCCTTTTTTTTATTTGTCAGTTCGCCTTTCGGCTACCGTATGCTACACTCTAGGCAATTGTTAGCTTACCAATGACTCGTCTCCTAATCCAGGACGCTCTCCGTGGTGTTGAACGGATCGATATACTGGCGCTTCATTTCTGCTCCTCATCCGTCTCTCCCGCAAAATATGAACGCTTTTTGGATCATATATCGTATAAATTAAAACGATTGCAATGTAAGCTAGCTATGTAAAGTAAACTTTTTTTTTTAGTGGATTGTTTCTGGGTCGTGGGTTTCCGGGTAAAAGCGGCCATGTCTTTCCGGCACCCCAGAGCTTCTATTTTGAAGGACTTCCGGCACTGATTGTGTTAATGCAATCAGACTTTTCTGTTTGGATGTATGGGCTCTCAAGGCCATTAAGTGTTTTTTTTGCCACTCAGTAGGCGTTCCTGCATAACCTCCGGTATTGATGTCATGCACATAGCCTCTATACATTTTCAATTTGCACCATTTTGATTTGATTGGTTTGACCCAAAATAGGGTTCAATTTAATGATTGTGTGAATTAAACCATGTAGTTTAATTAATTGTTGCCCCCCTACATCCATTCGGCTGCACAGAGCACATCATGTCCTAGCGTTAGACACCTCCTAGCTCCATGCAGCCTACCTGCAACCTCTGATCTACTTATGGGCTCAGTTTCATGTCAAGGACGCGCAAATTGAACTGTATTCTGTGTGAGGGACCCCCATGAGAGACGATTTGTGCTGTTAAAAATGTTGATAATGTGTCCACGTCTTTTTTTTTTTCAAAATCTTTCAAAAGTATCATATCTGCAGAGCTTACAGATCAGCTACTTTAGAAAAGCTGAATTATAAGATAGTGGTTGAACTGTTATTAATGCTATTTACATTTTGCCCACTTTGGGATGCACTCTATGCACAACCAACAGGGTGTTACAACATGTTTCATAATCATAACATGGTGTAGAGCTCACTGTACAAGTTAATCTTCATCACCAGTGGTGTCACTATCATGGACACATCTTCGATACATTCGAAAATGTTGCGACACATTGTGAGCTGTAGATCGGCCCATTCCATAGAAGGGTTTTCCCCAGAATACGGATGCTGTGGTTTAAATGGTTAAGTGGCCTTAAAGGGCCACTTCACCCCTTTTGCAACCAGATCTTATTTTAATGATGTTTGGGAGACAAGAAACACTTCCCCTGGGGTTTTTATGTGGGTAATACTGTATGTGTTTTTAGATATTTTAGTATTTCAAAGTGTCCATGATGTCATGGTTGGACACTGGGCTCACTTCCTTCCTGGACTACATGTTGTCTCAGTAAGACAGCCCTCCCCCTATCCACAAGGAGGAGAAGTGGACCAAAGCATTATGGGGATTGTAGTCCAAGAAGGAAGTGAGCCCTGTGTCCATGACATCATGGAGCCCATGGACACTTTGAAATACTGAAATATCTTAAAAACACAAATTAACATAAAAACCCCAGGCAAGTGTTTCTTTTTTTTTAATGTTTTTTTTTTGGCTTTCGCCTTTTATTTTAATTTTTTTATGGAGGGACAGATAGTAGGCTGACAGGAAATGGGGAGAGACATGGGGTAACATGCAGTAAAGGCCGTCGGGATCGGGAGTCGAACCCGCGGCACACTGCCAGACTGGATTACCAGCCAAGGTGCCTGGACCGCTGAGCAAGTGTTTCTTGACTCCCAAACATAATTAAAATAAGATCTGGTTGCAAAAGGGGGTGAAGTGGCCTTTATAAATAGCTCTGCAGCTAAATGCATTTTGGAGGATTGTTGTCCTTCTAGACGATTATACAAATGTCTTCTAAATCCTGACAGTTTTCTGAAAACCTCATGTTTCTATGTCAGTCGTTCTCAAACATTTTCATGTCAAGGACCCCCAAAATTATATATAGCCTACAATATGTAATTGGCCACTGACCCCCATCTGAAAATATGTTGTTCCAGGGACCCACCCAGAAACAAAGATTTGATTAAAGACGTTCGCTTTCAGAGCGAAAGTCTTTAATCAAATCTTATATTTCTGAAAAATCGTGACAATTGAGCACAAGTCTTTGATTATATTATAATCAAAGATTTGTGCTCCATTGTCACGATTTAAAAAAAATACAGAGTGCCGCGCTACGAGCTTGTAGATCTGCTATTTTTCAATAGCTAAAGTTTAACACAGTGCTTAAAACACCAAAAGGGGTTCCCGTTCAGAATGGCTTAATAACATGTGTCTTCTCAGCTAATTGTATATGGGCCATGTGGAGGATAGAGGTGGTCAAACCCCCAAAACGTATAACCTGCTCAGATTCTTTGTCCAGCTGTCATCTGATCCTGTAGATTGTGTGCTGTATGTCAGTGGCTCCCAAACCTTTTCATGTCAAGGACCCCCGAATTGACACTAATTAGCCCGCGGACCCCCATTTGAAGAGATATGCCAGGGACCCCCATAAGAGAAGATTTGTACGGCTCTAGCAGTGATTCTCAACCCGTTTATTTTCAAGGAAATCAAGGTTTGACATGCATTAGTCTACAGACCCCCATTGAATAGCATTTCTATCTCTGAGACCCCAATTTATATTGTAAAATCAATGTCAATTTAACTCGAGAGTAACAAGAGGTACAGACCCATAAGGGCTCATTTGGTTCCAAACTATCATTTAACTCCCTCCAGGACCCCTGGTGGTCTCCGGACCCCACTTTGAGAACCACTGCTGTATGTAGTGATTACAAACTGAGTAGTTCTGTTATTCTGTCATCAAAATCACTGGTGTTTGGAGGACGATGCAGCAATTGGAATCAAACAGGTGAGCTTTATTTGTATTGCCTTTTATTGATGTGTGTCTACACGTCATCACGCAGCACGTTTTCGTTAAAAGGAAGTGGGTAATTAAAAGTCGGTTTTTTTATGGACTTTTTATATAACAATACACGGAAATGTACATTTTCCCATTGTTTTAATTTGCATCCATTGTATGGCCATAATGACCACGGATATGGTCAAAGTGTGAAATTATTATTAATTTCACTACACCTTTAAACATCGGTATCGGCCGAGAATTTCCATATCGGTTCATTCCTAGTATCACTATTAGGCCTACGGGATGTTTGACCAATATAGTGTTTGTTACTATAGGTCAAGCACAACTCGATACAAAAACTGTTAACTGTGGACAACACCATTTAAAGCATTACACGTGAGTGATGAAATGTAGTACTCACAGTAATCGCTTGACAGTTAGTGAGTGATGAAAATTGCAAACAATTGTGATGTTTAAAAGATAGGCTATATCGTTGAACCCGGTTTGGACTATATATAAAATGTTTGGAAGTATTACATTTCTACTAGTTATAAAATAAGTTTTGGACTATTGGTCTAGTTGTAGTTATAGGCTATAAAAGGTTTGAACTAAAAGGCTTGGAGTGGATGGCCACCTCCACCACACGCACACACAAGTTGGAACGGACTTTTTTATAAATACACATTTCAAAACGTCAGACCATACTGTCAATCGTCTGGAGGTAAAATGGTCAATTTACCTCAAACTTCAAGACTTTGGGGCTAATGCCCAAGTATTTAAATTAATATGGATTCCACGTTATTTTGTTCAAAATGGGAATGAAACCATGCATACTTCTGTACTGCAGGAATTACAGAAAAAGGAGGGAATTGAAAGAGCTGGAGTATTAAAGAATAAAGGGAAAAATGCAATACCATGGCTCCCCCTACTGACAGTTTAATGGTAGGCCTACGTACGCTCCAGCACTAGTGCGCATGTGCACACCCATGTATACGGTATGTTGGGAAGCTGCTGCTAACATCCACAGAAGAATAAGAAGTTTGTTAAAACAACGTGGCGTCTGACTGTTGACACTTTAACATACAAAGAAAACTAAAACGTGTCGTTCCAAAACAGTGTCGTTGTTAAGCAGCAGGAGGACGTTTGTTTGTTAGCAGCTCAACCACTGAAACACAGCAGGTAAGATGAACCGAACGCAGCTAAGGTCCATAGCCTTATGGACCTTACTCCTTCTATGATTCTGCCCTGCAGTAGTAAGGCTATGGACCAGAGCTAGTCCATGACTCCATAGCCCTCGTGTACACGGCACCCCAGAGCTATACTAGCAGCAGCACAGGCTAGCAGTGCTACATAATAATACATTGTTTGGTTGCATCTTGATGCCACTATTATTAATTTAAGGTTCCTAACGTTACATCAGTGTGTTGTAATATTGCAGTGGTTATAGTATATACTATAACCACTGCAATATTACAACACACTGATGTAACGTTAAATTAATATATAGGGTATAGGCATACATACAGTAGTAGGCTATATTGTTATTAGTATGTATTATTAGAGAAAGAGTTATAGGCCTATCATGTACTGTAGAGCTGTAAGGATGTCTGTTTTCGTGTGTGTGTGTGTGTGTGAGAATCTGTGTGAATCTGTGACCCCCTTTCCACTGGTTGGTTCCCGGTTCAGTTCTTTTTGGTTCTTCTTCCATGAGCCAGAGCTCCAAAATTAGTGGGACAAACTAGACCTATATTAAATTGTTTATAGGATCAATACAAGTAAATGAATACATGATAACCCTTCCACAGTAGTAGCTTTTTAATTCTTTCGATTATTTAGCATATTTTCCTCATTGGCTCATTTGCATATTTTCTGCATTTGCATATTTAAAAAAAAAGTTCGTGTAAGTACTCAATTGGAGAAGTTTCATGGTGATAAATAAAGGTGATTAATAATCTAATATAGGTATGGTTTTGCCCACTCAATTCATAATTAAAGTTCCAATTTTGGAGCTCTGGGCTCTAAGAACTAAGAACCAAAAATAACTGAACCGGTTCCCATTGGGAACCAACCGGTGGAAAAGGGGCCTTAGAGTATATAGAGACGGCACCGGATTTCTCCTCCCATCCACCTGCGTCAAGTTGCTCAAAAGCGCATGAGGCGATTTCACTCCTCCTTCCGGGTAGGAGTGCATTCTGGGATGGATTGGGCCAAATTGGCCAGGCCGTTTTGTGGCCGGGCATCAAGTCTGCCTGAGAGTTCCCAGATGGGAGCAGGAGGGGGGAACCCAGTGTACTCTCTGCTGCCCCATCTGGCGGAGTGAGGTTACCGTTGACTGTCATTGCGCCATTTGCGCGCGTTCACGTATGCAACATAGCGTTCACGTGTCATGCCCCAATAACATGAACGTGCGCAATGATAGTCAACGGACCAGTGCTGGCTCGAGCTGCAATGACAAATTCGGCCACTATGTCCATTTCGCCTCAGGGTTTCCTCCCGGTGCCGTCTCTATTAATATATACTCTACGGTATGAATACCATAATCTCAAGATTCACATGTTGCAGAGTCGGCTGCCTAACACCACTAGGTCTCCACTTATTAACGTCCTGATTCACTTGATTTTAGACCAGTGTGTGGAGTCCAGACTGCAGGTGAAGATGAACTCTCCAGACTCAGCCTCAGACTCAGAACCTGAAGACATTTATATTAACCAGGAGGAACCTGAAGACATTTATATTAACCAGGAAGAACCTGAATACATTTATAATAACCAGGAGGAACCTGAAGACCACCCACACCTCAGTAAGTTTCATGTGCTCTTCCTATCTTTAATATGTTCTGTTCTGTAGGGCTGCCACAATGTCTTATTTTCACTTCACTATACAATAACAATGGTAAAACAATAATATGTAAATCCATCATTGGCAGAATCACTAAAAGTAAAATCGAAATGTAACGATGCCACTGTAACTGACTATAGAGCACCGAAGTCTGACGTCACTTTCAGTAGAGGGCTCCAACACACAGGTTCATGTATTTTTTTATTTGCATTGAATTCTCCATAGGGCGATTTTAGGTCGCTTCATATAAGAACTGTGTTTGAAAAATAAACCGACCACCCCGGCCTTTCCGTCAGGGGAGTGGCTGTGCGTCGTTAATGATGTCTATTCATATTTGATACAGCCAGTTTCTGGAGAAAATGGAATTAATGTGGCCGCAAAAGCCTTGAAACTACATATGAAGGCAATGTCACTATATACGTCATGCCCAGCTGTCAACACATTGCGTTCCTGAGATTCCTCGTTGACGTAAGCTCAGCTGGTGGTGACTCGACTCGTACTAACCACAAAACATTAAATATCAATAAAATTAAAATAAACGTAATTGACATTCAGTTTCTGTTGTGCGACGGGCAGATGCAGCCACCCCCCCCCCCCCCCCCTACCCGGAAATTTAGTCTATGGGTTGTTTGACTCGTTAATAACGCTTATTTTGTTACTCTTTGGGTATATTTGTACATTTCCACCTTCAGTCGATGCTTCATATCCATATGAGTGAAAAGGCCGGAGTGATCGGTTTATTTTTCAAACACAGTTCTTATATGAGGAGATCTAAAATCCCCCTATGGAGATTACAATGCAAATAAAAAGTACATGAACCTGTGGACTGACGCCCTCTACTGACAGTAGAGGGCAGTGACGTCAGGACTTCGGTGCTCTATGAGGCCTGATTCTGGAGCCACATATCCTGTCACAGTTAATTAGGACATGCAAGGCCTGGATCAGGAGGCTGAGTAGCTCTGGTCCATAGCTCTAATGCGTTGCATTCAGAGCTATGTTACTCTCAACTTCCGCCGCTCGCATGAATGCAGACCAGCCTCTCGTCTTTAGCGTAAATAAAAATAACGTTTTTGCTACTCACCAAAACAAAGTCTGGTTGTGTCATTACAAAGCCTACTTTCCTTAGTGGAAGCACTCTGAGCTAGAGGGCAGCACGGGTCCACCCGGACCCGAATACCCGAGATCCGAACCGAGCCGGTTCGGGTTTAAAATATTGACATGCCATCGGGGAACGGGTCGGTTCCATTTCAAAGCTGCGGGCCTCGTTCCGGGCATCTGAAATGCAGAATACCTGAAATGCCCGTGCAGGACCCGAGCTTTATTATATATTAAACCTTTTAACTTTAAAAATAGGTTTTGAAAATAGACATATTATGGTTATGCGTGCGTTCCCCTGCAAAATGGGTACTTCAAACACTTGGATGGCATGCTGAAACCAACGACCACAGAGGTACTCCCAGCTCAAAGGCCATCCTTGAGATAGTCCAATGCAAGTGTAAATCTGACTGTTCTTCCGGCAGATGTTGCTGCAAAGCTAAGGACTTAGTCCGTACTGACATGTGTCAGTGCAGCAGCCAGGGCTAGAAGGATGCACCAAAGTGGTGGTGGTGATGATTCTGATGATGCATAGAGACTGTCTATGATTACACATGTCATGATGTTTAAGATGCATAAGAAACATCCAAAGTTAACAGTTTAGAGGCCCCAGACGGAGATCACCTTCAAGTTCATGGTCAAGTGCCCCAGACGGAGATTGATAAACGGGACGGAGATAAATGATATAAAAACCGATCGCATCGCTCCACAGCCTAGGAGCGCTTGTTGCCCAATCCTTGGTGTTGCACAACAGTGACACGTCATTGAAAATTTTCCCTGTCTGTTTAGCGGACGAAAACGAAAATCTTAAAACTTCTAGCGATCTAAAGGTGGCCTTAGGCGCGATTCATACTCCTATTTTAGAGCCGAATAAAAGTCGGTTCGGCTCTGTAGAGCCTACAATGTGAAGTCATTTGAGGTTCGGGGGGGCGGGTACCGTCCTAAAGTCGGCTCTTCGGTGCTACTGAAAATTTCTGACGAGCCGAAATCATTTCGGCACTACAGCGCCGAAACAGCGGTAAAATAGGAGCCGTTTTTTTTTCAATCTGAAATCTGATAGCACCACACTACAGGATAGTCGGAGCGGGGCAGAGCAAATATCAAACATTCTTGATGTTGATCGGGCCGATCCCGATCGCGCTTTAAGCGGTCGGGCACCTCCCGAGCGTCAAAAATGCCCGATTATCGGCTAGTGTAAGGCCACCTTAAATCATCCCATCTAATTCTGAAAAAAGATCCTGTGTTAGACGGCGCTCCGCTGTCCAGTCGCTAGTCGTCCTTGTAGTGCCGCACATGCTCAGATGCCCTCATAGGCTGCACACAGAAGCCTGTGAACATAGACATTTCGTGCATAGATGTGCCACGCAATGGTAGGCCTCAAGCCTCAGGTCTACCATTCTGAAATTTAATTTAATAATATTTGGACTGCTGGACAGCTGACAGTAGGCTCTTTACTCTTATAAAAATAATAATAATAATACAAAGCACTTCTTAGACTTATATAGCATTTGAAACAGACTTATAGCATGTCATGTAGACGGCACAATAAGTGCATTGTATGTAGTCATAGCACTTCATAGTATATATGTACAGCATAGTATAGCATATATGTATAGTTTATATGTATAGTGTCATTATATAGATATGTTCTAGTCACGTTCTTAGCTTACGCATGTTTCGCGATAAATGCATTTTACATATGTGATGTATTCCCATGCTTTTTGTTCTTGCCTAATGTAAGTCGCTCTGGATTAAGAGCGTCTGCTAAATGCCTAAATTGTAAATTGTACAAAAAAAATCACACCCGTGTGAACTGAGTGGTGTAAGGTTTTATATAGCATGATCAGCTGTGGTCTGACGTAATGAAATAAGGTAAGGTATTATGTAGCCTGATCAGCTCTGATCTGACGTAATGAAATCACACCCGGATGTGATTTCACAACTGGCTTTTTTTGTGCAGAGAAAATGACCACGGTTGCTACGGTCATCCAGTTCACCCGGGTGTGATTTAATTACGTCAGAAATTATTTTGAACATAGCAACCATGGTCATTTTTTTATGCACACAAAAGCCAGTTGTAGGAGTGGTTTACACCACTCAAAAAAAAAAATATATATATATATATATATATACACACACACACACACACAGACATTTTTATATTTAGAACATTACATTCTCATTGATAATGACTGGAGAATCTTACGTCATAGTGTCTGAGCAAATCGGCTTAGTGCCTGTTTATGTCCTACACAAACATTAAATTGTCTATTTTACGTCATGATGATTAGAGCGCCCCTCACTTCACATGGCCATGGGTGTCATTCTTTTGAATTGTAGGATACACTTCAAATGATAGACAATTTACAATTTACAATTTAGGCATTTAGCAGACGCTCTTAATCCAGAGCGACTTACAATAAGCAAGAACAAAAAGCATGGGAATACATCACATATGTAAAAAATGCATTTATCGCGAAACATGCGTAAGCTAAGAACGTGACTAGAACATATCTATATAATGACACTATTAGAGCTGGGACTCGATTAAAAAAATTAATCTAATTAATCAGAGGCTTTGTAGTTAATTAATCTCGATTAATCGCATTTTAATCGCATATCAATATTCAACCCGAGAACAGTGAGAAACCTTTTTTTTCAAATGTTTTTTGGTATTCCAGTGAATAGTGACTACGGGATTCCACTCATTTTCAACATTTTACTGTCATTAATATACCTTAGAGTTGTTGTGTGGATATAATAAAGTCCCCCCCATTCTGTGTTGCCTAGAACTGGAGGTCTGAAAAAAATCAGTAACATTATGAAGTACATCTCAGTGACATCACAAAAATGTACTTCATAATGTTACTGTTTTTTTCAGACCTCCAGTTCTATAGGCAACACATAATGGGGGGACTTTATTATTTCCAGTGCACACAACTCCATAGAAAAATGTTGAAAATGAGGGGTATTCCCCTTTAAGCAATACAACTTTTTTATCCCAACAGATAAACAAGAGCAGCAAGTGCCTGCCCTATATAGTGTCTTCAGTGTGTATATGAATACTCAAATGTGCTTTACATGGCGGGGCATGAGAACAACTTTATTATGGGGGTAACATTTCACATGAGGTTGGGGCTGACCCACGCTTGCTACTTCAGTATGTTTCGCATCGAGGACAGCTTGACAGCTTCGTGCTGTGGTGAAATCACCGCGTCTCCGGTGGTCTGTGAGACATGTTAAACTGAAGCAGCTAGCAAGCCTAGCATAGAAGCTAACGTTGGTCATAAATGGATCCTTTCCTTCTGACATTGCACACAGCCATGCCGCTATCCACGCGTCCATCCGATAGCTTTTACATCTAAATGTCCCATCCATGGAGCAAAAGCGATATAAGCGGCTTCTTCATTCGATTCATTTGGGTTTGGGCTTTCTGACGGAGCTGTAGCCTAGTGAACAACTGCTGCTGCTGCTGCTGCTCGCGTGCCGCAGCCTATTCAGTACTACTAGAAACGCACCCAGTGAGAAACGTTCCGCGGTGGGAAAAAAAGGTGCGATTAAATGCGTTAATTTTTTTAACGCGTTAATTTTTCTGTAGTTAATTAATCTCAATTAACGCGTTAAAGTCCCGGCCCTAGACACTATACATATAAACTATAACTAGAACATATCTATATAATGACACTATACATATAAACTACACATATATGCTATACTATGCTGTACAGTCATGTGCAGTCATACTATTACTAGTATTGTTTGTTGTAATGTTACTACTACTGTAATGTTATTGTTTGTTGAGCAGAGCAATAGAGTTAGGTCTGAACTGGTTACAGTGAACCTCCTGCAAATATTGTTAATCTCCACTAGGTCTCCAGTTATTAAAGTCCTTATACATTTGCTTCATTTCAGGCCAGTGTGTGGAGTCCAGACTGCCGGTGAAGATGAACTCTCCAGACTCGGCCAGGGACATTTATATTGAACAGGAACCTGAAGACATGTTTATTCAACAGGAGGAATTTGACTATCCACAAATGAGTATGTGTTCTCACTATACGATACTTTTGGCAAAACAATAACATGACCTTGGCCCTGTTTCCCAATGGACACCTCTTACACCATGGTGTAAGAAGTGGTGTTGCACATGCTCAGTTGCCCTCTAGGCTGCACACAGAAGCCTGTGAACATAGACATTCCGTGCATAGATGTGCCACGCAATGGTAGGCCTCAGGCCTGAGGTCTGGTATGGTATAGTCCTCAGGCCTGAGGCCAGGTATGGTAGGCCTCAGGTCTACCATTCTGAAATTTAATTTAATAATATTTGGACTGCTGGATAGCTGACAGTAGGCTCTCTTTACTCTTATGTCAGCTGTCCAGCAGTCCAAATATTATTCAATTCAATTTCAGAATGGTAGACTTGAGGCCTACCATACCAGGCCTGAGGCCTACCATTGCGTGGCACATCTGCACGGAATGTCTATGTTCACAGGCTTCTGTGTGCGGCCTAGAGGAGCAACTGAGCATGTTCAACACCACTTCTTACACCATGGTGTCCTTTGGGAAACCGGGCCCTTATCCGGATATTATGGGACCACAATGGAAGACTCTCCACCAGGCCGAAAGCATGGGGAGAGAGTATGTTTTGCACTCCGTCCGTGTGTGCGTGTGTGTGTGTGTCCGTCCGTCCTTCCGTCCATCCGTCCATCCGTTACCAGCTAATCTCCGGCACCGTTGGCCCGATCCATGCCAAACTTTGCACACACACTCCCTGGATGCCAATGACGAACCTCTGCCCCAAATATTCCTCAACGGCCTGTTATAGCGCCACCATGAGGCCGATTTAGGCAAATCACATTTCTGTAGATTTCTCGTACACATTTTATCCATACATCACACAATTCGGTATACACTATCTCCATAGTCATGTGATCAACACGGATCTGCACCATTTCCCATCTTCCATCCTGATTGGCTAAGATTGGCTTCCAAAGCTCACATGATGTGCATGTCGCCGAGGAGGACGACATGCCACTTTCCAAATCAGCCTCACGGTGGCGCTATAACAGGGCAATTCCTGTTTTTACCAATAACTGCATAGATCTGTATACAACTTATGTATGCGCACTCCCTAGAGGCCATGGAAAAACATTTTCCGCGCCACCATGAGGCCGATTTCCGCAAAGCACATTGTTTATGTTAGTCACACAGATTTCATCCAAATCTCACGCAAATCTAAGATTGCCTTCCAAAGTTTTAGCCCGTTTTGTACAAAATGCTGCATGTGTCCTGCTCATCCATGATTCTAGAGTGATCTGGCTCTGCATTTCCTCAACAAGAATAAAATTGTTGCAAAACAAAAACAAACAAAAAAACATGTTTATATTACTCCTAAACATTTTTCCAAACATCACACACACTCCTCTATCCTTTTTAGTGGCCATAGGCCAAAGCGTCTATAAAGGGCTTTAGCTCAAGCTAAAGTTAAGTTGACATCATGAAACGGAAGCACCTCCAGCCATTAAAGCCAGAAATACCTGAATAAAGGAAAACAGATTATTTTGAATGGGGTCTCTTGAGGCCGGACTCTCACATGGACTCATGCTTCACATAAGGGGGGGTGGGGGAGAGACGGCTTCAATGTGGTTTTGACACGGCTGCCGCGCCACAGGGGAGGGGGGAAGGGGAGAAGGGGAGAAGGGCAGCAGCGCAACACGTCATAGCCGAAGCAGCCATGAAGCAGCCAATATTAACATGTTATTATTTTATTATGATATTTTTGGGGCCTTTTTCTGCCTTTATTGATAGGTATACAGTGGACTGACAGGAGATGGGGAGAGAGATGGGGAGGGGGGTGAAATGCAGCAATGGTCGTCGGATTACCAGCCTAGGTGCCCGGGCAGCTATGCCAGCCGCCAAGGCCAATATTTACATATTACTATAAGCACTTTGTCAAATCATTCAAACAGCTGAGCAAGGCATAACGAATGCCGTGGTCATTGTTGATACATAGTCAAGGTTAAAGGTTAGGTCAAGGTTCTTTATTATTTGTTTCCCGAGGAAGAAATGTGTCTTAGACAAAGGGCCCGCATGCAAGCGTAGCCCTTATGCCCATGTCGCCGCAGAGCAGTGCCAATACATCTTTCTTGCAACATCAAAGAAAAAGAAAACAAAGAAGGGGAGGGGAAGCATACATCACATCACATTTCAAGTAAGGTTGGTAATACTTGTTCGTGCAGGCACAGAATGCACTTGGGTGGGGGGCAGGGCGGGTTGTAGATCTGGGCAACAACAAAAACACTACACACACGCCGCCCCTCTGGATGGAGGGGCTGCGTGCACGTAGGAAAAAAGTGAAGCACAGCCGGAGCAGGTAGGGGTTGGGGAGGTGCGGGTGAAGGCGGCGTGTGGTGTAGGAGTGTATGTGAAGTGTCTTGTTAAGTTTATTGTTTGTTTGTGTATCCTGAACAGCTCTCCCGGATTTGGGTCCCAGGGTCGCAGGGAATACAGACGGGGAGGGAGAGAGAAGAAAATGCGACCGCCCTCTTCGAGAAGCAAGTAAGAAGCATAAATCACCGATAGGGTGATTAGCCGTCGAAGCGGAGTGGAGGTGGCATGATCACCCTGAATTAACACCCAGAATTTAAACTGCTGCTGCCATAACTGCCAGAGACGTTTTCCACTAAACTTCATTAAAGAATCATTGAATGTTATGCATTGCCACAATCCGCCCACGTGTGGTCTCAAAATCGTGCAGTAGCAATAATCCATTGCAGAGGTAGACGGTGTGGAATTGAGGCTGCTTCAATGACTCATGCCAAATGAAAATGTATTGTGTTCAAGTTTCTCCTCCTGCCCCTGTAGACTCAAAAAGACAACAGAATGGCCGATCATTTTGTTTTGTTAAAAACATTCAAATAAGTATATCTTATTATAGTATTTTCAGATTTCAGTGCATGGCAAGTAACTTGAAAGCTTAATTACAGTCTGCAATTTAATAATCTGTACAAAACTGAAACATGGCCATGCCTCGTACCACATTCTATTAGATGTTAAAAAATGTGACCAGTACAGTGGTTTGAAATTAGCCAAAGGCACGGATTCTCAGACATTTCTCGACAAAAAGAGCCACGCCATAAAAAACATTTCACATTTTAAACTACGACCACGTCATATGCTATGATTCTCTTACTTTGGAGCTGACATACATATGTATACTGTATACAGACAAATACAGTTGTATGTGCCTTGAACTACTCCTTTGCTCACATATGAATTGATTGATGGATTGAATACTTAAAGGGGAAAACCACCCATTTTCAACATTTTACTATGTCATTAATATACCATAGAGCTGTTGTGTGGAAATAATAAAGAAGTCCCCCCATTATGTGCTTCCTAGAACTGTAATTATAAAAAAAATCATTAACATGGTGAAACACATCTTGATGATGTCATCAAGATGTGTTTCACCATTGTTTCACCATTTTTCAGACCTCTAGTTCTAGGAAACACAGAATGGGGGGACTTTTTTATTATTTCCACACAACAGCTCTAAGGTATATTAATGACATAGTAAAATGTTGAAAATGAGTGGAATGCCCCTTTTAAAAGCGCTTTAAACCGCACAGTACAGTAAACAATTTAGTCTAAAAGGATAACACAACTTGTTTTAATGATTACAAATAAATATTTGTTCTATCACCATAATTATTGTTGGGGTAATATAACAAAATATATAATTTCAGGTTACTTTTTAAAATGTGTATCTTTCTAGAATCTTACTAAAACTTTGAAGCCTGGTTTTGAGTTTTCAGAACCACCTGTAATAACCTGTGCTTATTTAGTAAGTCTTTTGTCAGTCTTAGGGCCGATTCATACTCCTATTTTACCGCTGTTTCGGCGCTGTAGTGCCGAAATGATTTTGGCTCGTCAGAAATGTTCAGTAGCACCGAAGAGCCGACTTTAGGACTGTACCCGCCCCCCCCGAACCTCAAATGACGTCACATTGTAGGCTCTACAGAGCCGAACCAACTTTTATTCGGCTCTAAAATAGGAGTATGAATCACCCCTTAGTAGGTAAAAGCTTTTGTACATGCAACATGGAAGATAGAAAATAGATTTACATTTTAGGAATCCAGTGTTGACTAACATCTTATGTTTTGTTCCTAGCCAGTGAAGTTGAGTACATCTCTCCACACGGCTTTGAAGCTGAACTTGAATCTCACACTGAAGTAACTGAGGATGGTGGGGAGGCCACTGAAGTCACTGAAGATGGTGGGGAGGCCACTGAAGTCACTGAAGATGGTGGGGAGGCCACTGAAGACAGTGATGATGATGGGGAGACCACTGAAGACAGTGATGATGATGGGGAGTCCACTGAAGACAGTGACTCGTGGGACGAGCCTGAAGAAAAAGCTTTCCAGTGTAAACAGTGTGACAAGAGTTTCAGTAGTTCAAATTATTTCAAGATACACCAACGTGTCCACACTGGAGAAAAACCTTTCCAGTGTAAACAGTGTAAGGAGAGTTTCAGTAGTTCATATCACCTCAAGAAACACCAGCGTGTCCACACTGGAGAAAATCCCTTCCAGTGTAAACTGTGTAAGGAGAGTTTCAGTAGTTCATATCTTCTCAAGATGCACAAGTGTGTCTACACTGGGGTAAAAAAATTCCAGTGTACACTGTGTATCAAGAGTTTCAGTAGTTCATATCTTCTCAAGATGCACAAGAGTGGCCACACTGGGGAAAAAACATTCCAGTGTGAACTGTGTATCAAGAGTTTCAGTAGTTCATATCTTCTCAAGATGCACAAGAGTGTCCACACTGGGGAAAAAACATTAAATTCTTCAAGTAATGTGAAGATACACCAGCATGTTCACACTGGAGAAAAACCTTTCCACTGTGAACATTGTGACACGAGTTACAGTCGGTCAGATGACCTGAAGACACACCAGTGTATCCACACCGGAGCGAAAACGTTATATTGTAAACCACGTGACTGTAATTCTGCAAACTGTTGACTGTAATTCTGCTGTTAATAAATCAATCAATCAAGAGACACCTTCCTATCCACACCGGGAAAAAATCTTTCCAATGCAAACTGTGTGACAAGAGTTTGGGTAGTACATATCATCTCAAGATACACCAGCGTATCCACACTGGAGAAGAACCTTTCACAGTGTAAACTGTGTAACAAGACTTTGAGTAGTTCATATCTTCTCAAGATGCACCAGCGTGTCCACACTGGAGAACAATGTCTGTTTTTATAGAGCTTATAGAGGGTATGCGCTTGCATAAAGTGAGTGGCAAATCGAGTGGCAATGTGAGTTTAATGTCAAAGGGATTGTGACATTATTATTTTTGCTCAATTGCACACAAAGAAACTGAACTTTTAACATTCAGTAGATTTTCTGTGGTCTGGGGTTTTCTGGCTCAAGTGCTCTGATTTTTCCTGTGGAGTGTGATGTAAGAGCCTGCAAATCCCATATATGACAATGGGATTTGCCAGCAGATGTCACTGTTTTGCCTGTTTTCATTGCAGCTCAAAAGGCTTCGCAGACAGAGAAAATCCAAGACCACAGAAAATCCACTGAATGTTCAAAGTTCAGGTTGTTTCAAATAAATGAAAATGAATGTCATGAAACCTTTAATGCAATCAGATAAGACTTTTCTGTTTGGATGTATGGGCTCTCAATGCCATTAAGTGTTTGTTTTTTTGCCACTCAGTAGGCGTTCCCGCATAACCTTTGGGTATTGATGTCATGCACATAGCCTCTATACATTTTCAATTTGCACCATTTTGATTTGATTGGTTTGACCCAAAATAGGGTTCAATTTAATGATTGTGTGAATTAAATTGTTGCACTCCTACATCCATTCGGCTGCACAGAGCACATCATGTCCTAGCGTTAGACACCTCCTAGCTCCATGCTGCCTACCTGCAACCTCTGATCTACTTATGGGCTCAGTGTTTCTCAGACAGTTTCATGTCAAGGACCCGCAAATTGAACTGTATTCTGTGTATTCTCCCCCCCCCCCCCCCCATCCTGTGTTTCCTAGAACTGGAGGTATGAAAAAAAACATTAACATTGTGAATCACATCATCAAGATACAACGCCAGGCCCAAAGATTATGCTGGGCCGAGCCTCGGGCTCAGTGATTTTCTTTCTTTTTTCTAAGAATGTTGTTATAATAAAAATAGCAATTCTGTTACTTGTGTAATGTGCATTGTGTATAGCCTACATGTATGTATTTATTATGAAGAGGGCTGCGCTATAGGCGATTCACTTGTGACAGGAGGACGAAGAGTGGAGGCGGGGGGGCGCAGCGCACTGGCATTTCAGCAGCACTCGCTGCGTGCAGGCAGCACAGCAGAGCGAAGTGAACGGTGTGAGACTTGGCTGGCCACAAAACGGCCTGGCCAATCAGCAGCAGCTAGAGGCGGGATAGCTGCTGCTGATTGACCAGGCCGTTTTGTGGCCGGGCATCAAGTCTGCCTGAGAGTTCCCAGATGGGAGCAGGAGGGGGGAACCCAGTGTACTCTCTGCTGTCCCACCTGGCGGAGTCAGGTTAGGCCTTTGGCTTTGCGCACCAAATTAGCTTTTAACCAGTTAACTTGCCATAGGCCTATGCTTAAATGTTTTATAAAATCAATCGGATTATCACACGATAGCTGAAGCGCCAGGTTTTCGTCATGTTGCACTGGCTGCGATGAATAACCTAATAATTTAATCAACGATCACCAACCGATCCATATAAATGGTTATGATATAGCCTAACTCTGTCAACGCTACACGTAAGTGTATGATGACCACGCAATGTTACAGTCGTCCATTGCAGGCTACAGGCCATTTGATTTCCAAAATGCTTAGTATTATAACCACCGGCACCGCGCCTCGTTATATGCACCAGTAATAAAAACATCTGTAAGCTGTCGAGACACGCCATGAGCGATGCATGGATGGTTTAGGGCCTAAGGCTATGTATGTTTGTTATTTTGTATTTGGACAGACACCGAACGGGGACAATACTTGGACATAACTCACTTCAGACAGGAAACTAAAGGGAGCTTTACTCACCACCATTAGAATGATGGAAATGGAACAGTAACAGCCTAATGTGAGTTACATAAATCCTTTATTTCGGCGATAAGTCCATTGAACTCCGTTCTCACTCTCACACAGACACACTGAGCCACTGGCCTTTTTCTCAGTACTTCTGGTTGCTGTGGAATGTGAGAGTGGGATTTGCTTTATTTTAGCTGTTCATCACTTCATTATGAACAACATTATTTTATTTCAAATTAATTAATTAAGTTAACATAACTAACTAAATGCATTTGAAATTAAATACAAAGGTAACTTTTCAGGATTCCATAAAACCAATGGCAAAAAAAATATTCAGGCTTTCAATTCAAATATAGCAAAAATAGCTCATCTACAAGCTCAAAACACGTTGCTATGCAACGCTTTTTTGAGCTTGTAGATCGGCAATTATTTGATACAAGAGTAATATGCAACATGGTCCTCTAGAGTGAGTGTGGAGAGATAAGTGGCCCTCTCCATCGTCAAAACAAAAAAAGAAAAGGAAAAAAACAACACTATAGTAAATTATATTACAAAGTCATCTAAGATTACTATTAAACCAATTAAATTCCCATAAGAAAAACATTTATTAGGAATCTGTTCAGTCACCGTGTTTCCGTTTACTGACAGCTGACAGAACATTCTAATGAGGTTTGAAATATCCACAGCACTCCATACCACCGTGTGGCGCTATACTGTTAAATAACAGATTACATTGCATTCATTAAAACAAAAGTTATATAGTGCTGCTCTAACATGCTGCTGCCCTCAGAAGACATTCTGTGTGTGTGTGTGTGTGTGTGTGTGTGTGTGTGTGTGTGTGTGTGTGTGTGTGTGTGTGTGTGTGTGTGTGTGTGTGTGTGTGTGTGAGTGAGTGAGTGAGTGAGTGAGTGTGTGTGTGTGTGTGTGTGTGTGTGTGTGTGTGTGTGTGTGTGTGTGTGTGTGTGTGTGTGTGTGTGTGTGTGTGTGTGTGTGTGTGTGTGTGTGTGTGTGCAGTTAATGATGGTGCTACTAAAGTTCATGTAACTGTTTATACTTGTTTTGACACTAAGATCATGTATGCTTGTTATGACTATAGGGTCTGATATTTGAACTGGGGACCCCCCAAAATTAATCACATTTGAACTGGAGACCCGCCAACATCATCGCGTCATCCTGACAAGCTCAAAAATTAAGTGAAACACACACACACACACTGGGCTGGATTGGAAGGCTGCATCTGAAATTCCATGACTATAGAGCGTTGCAGTCCCGCCCCCTTTAATGACGACGCCAGGCCCAGGAAATGAATCCCAATGCATTTCTCCCATAGACATTTCAAAAAGTATTTATTTAAAGACCTTTTAAGCCTCGTACGAAGCCAACTCGAGTCGTGACAAATCATGACAACAAACACAATATTTTGGACCAAACAAATAATTACAAAGAAGAAAAACAACAAAAAGTGTTGTAACCTGCCGTTTTTTTCTACTTTCTAATTCTTTGTTTGGCCTAAAACATTGTGTTTATTGTCATGATTTGTCACGACAAGAGTTGGCTTTGTCCGCGGCGTAAACGTCTTTAAATAAATACTTTCTGAAAAGTCTATGAGGAAAATGAACGGGAATTTCTTTTCAAACATCCAGTTTAATTAAAGTGTAATGTGTTGTCAGACAGACAGACAGACAGACAGACAGACAGACACCAGTGACCACATCAGTGAATATAAAACAGTTAATGGTGTTGTTCTACTGTGTCACCAGCAGATGGGGGTGTCATACAATTATACTCCCAGACCAAAGTAGTTAGTTGTGAAACGTCATTGGTTTGTGGGGAACTCCTTCATTAGTGTTTCACTGTATGATCCATACGTCATCACTCATCACAATGCTTTTACTGTATCCTCCTTTGCACAAAGACTAAAATGTGAAAGATTCTAAGTGTCCCAGCTCTGTTTAAATCAGGCAAGACTTTATTATAATGAATTGCATTTTTGTAGCGCTTTTCCAAGTGCTCAAAGCGCATTACAATGGTTAATTCATTCATACATCGGGAGGTGAAGCGGCGAACAGTCGACGCCAGCGTCCTCACTTCCCACATTCACACACCAATGGTGGCGAGCTCACACCGACTGACTCATTGGAGGCATTGTGGACACTTCGACATGTGGACAGGAGGATCCGGGATTCGAACCGCCGACCCAGGGATCACTGGATGACCTGCTCTACTACCTCCTGAGCCACAGCCGCCCTTATAATTGAATATATTGTGGACCCCCCCCCCTAATAATGAAGAAAATAAATAATACATAAACAGTGAAACCACATACAATCATTATATGACTTGAACTAGTGCATGCATGCACATATATGCTTTTGCAAAGTCTTCATTTTCAGCCATTGCACTGCAGTGCAAAACTGAACGGCTGGTTTATTGGGACGGTTACACATACGTTTTATATAATGTTTTAGTAATATTACACTTTTATACTCATTTTAGAGCAGAAATAACATGCATTTTATCAATCACTACTCTGATATAACGAGTCCTTGGCCCGGTTTCCCAAAGGTCACCTCTTACACCATGGTGTAAGAGGTATGGTGTTGCACATGCTCAGTTGCCCTCTAGGCCGCACATGAAGCCTGTGAACATTCCGACATTCCGTGCATTTTTGCGCTGCAACAATTGCATTTTTGTAGCGCTTTTCCAAGTGCTCAAAGCGCATTACAATGGTTAATTCATTCATACATCGGGAGGTGAAGCGGCGAATTTAATTTCTTTGATGCTGAAGTAGGCCTTAATTTCAAAGTTTTTATATTTAAATGAGATGAAGAAAGTCACCACTCGCACCACATATTTCTCTGTGAATGGTTTTAATACTGCCACATGTCGACAGGTGTGTGTAGGCTAAAGAGGCTTAGGGAAACAGGTTTGTGTATTCATGCAGGAGGCCTTACATGCGCAATGAGGACAGGTATGGCTGTGCTCTAGTTTAGGTTGTGTATTTCTATGTTGTTGTGTTTGACATTGGGCATGGGCACACTTTAGCCGACAGCTGCGGACAGAAGAAGCTGTGTTTTACGTCATTTGCGAGTTTTTAGACAGCTGGTGGATGGAATAGAAGCTCCACCCCCGCGGCTGACTGCCGCGACGGACAGATTCCCGGAAACGCTCTCCTCCGCGGCAGTCAGCCGGGTGGAGCTTCTTTTCCATCCACCAGCTGTCTAAAAACTCGGAAATGGCGTAAAACACAGCTTCTTCTGTCCGCGGCTGTCGGCTCAAGTGTGCCCATGCTGAGTGTTTCCCAAAAAAGGACATAGTGTTTCATTGGCTGCCATGCAGCCAATTAGGCCGCACACAGGCTTCATGTGCGGCCTAGAGGGCAACTGAGCATGTGCAACACCATACCTCTTACACCATGGTGTAAGAGGTGTCCTTTGGGAAACTGGGCCCTTGTCATTTCCTTCTGGACTTTGAAAGCAGTTTTAGCTGCAATATCACAATGTCCTGAGGTGGTGGGGGTGCTGATATGCAGATTATTTAATATTTGAGTCATTATAATACTGATGCTAGATAAAACCAGGCTTGTTTCCATTCCATGCCAGCTTGGAAAATCAACAATGGCGGACATTGTAAACAAAGTGGAAATGCAAATTTGGAACTGAAGACTGAAGAAGAGGAGGAATTCTCCATATGCAGACCGCGGCCATCTTACCATATAAGTTAATGGCAAGGTGCTACCAAGGGGCCAGTGAGGCACTCCAACGTTGAAGCACTGGGCCCTAGTGGTAAGAGGAGGGAGTACACGCGGACCCGTGGATTCATGACTGGGAAACCCCGTGCAGCTGGGCTTTAACATTGAGCGCTTGGTTGCACTTCCGCATTTGATCACCAGGCTTGTTTCCATTCCATGCCAGCTTGGAAAATCAACAATGGCGGACATTGTAAACAAAGTGGAAATGCAAATTTGGAACTGAAGACTGAAGAAGAGGAGGAATTCTCCATATGCAGACCGCGGCCATCTTACCATATAAGTTAATGGCAAGGTGCTACCAAGGGGCCAGTGAGGCACTCCAACGTTGAAGCACTGGGCCCTAGTGGTAAGAGGAGGGACTACACACGGACCCGTGGATTCATGACTGGGAAACCCAGTGCAGCTGGGCTTTAACATTGAGCGCTCGGTTGCACTTCCGCATTTGACCACCAAAATTTGCACCCTCTGGTGGCTGGCCAGAGGGTGCAGTTTAGGCCAGCTTTTAAGTGTTTTTTTTAAGTTAAGTTGTTTTAAGTTAAGTTTTTTTTAAGTTATTTTTTTTAGTGTGTGTGTATGTGTTTTTTATTTTTATAAACGTTTTTTTTTAAAGTTATGTGTTAAAAAAAGTGTGTGTGTGTGTGTGTGTGTGTGTGTGTGTGTGTGTGTGTGTGTGTGTGTGTGTGTGTGTGTGTGTGTGTGTGTGTGTGTGTGTGTGTGTGTGTGTGTGTGTGTGATACAGCTGCACCCTCTGGTGGCTGGCCAGAGGGTGCAGTTTAGGCCAGCTTCTATAGTTAGTGTTCACTGCGTTCGCAATAAGCCCCCCAGGCTTTAAGAAGTCAAACAGGTGTTTAGCTGCCTGACGGAGAGGTCAAAGATCACGCACGCACTCTCTCTCTCTCTCTCTCTATCTCTCTCTCTCTCTCTCTCTCTCTCCTCATTAACCCCATGTGCCCTGACGTACAGACAGACAGACAGACACACGTGCGGACCCCATTAAAACACTTAAAGGTCTTTTACGAGGTAAACACAACCACACGCGCGCGCACACACACACACACACACACACACACACACGCACACACATGCGCGCACACACACACACACACACACACATTCTTGCAGTGTGTGACTCCACGTCTCCACTACATGTCAAATATTAATATTCTACTTTTGACTCCACTACCTTTCTACTACCAACCCATGTTTCCTACTAGACCTGTACGTCGGCTCCCATTTTAACTGTCTGTCTGTGTCCCACATGGAGATCTCTGTATCTGTCTGTCTGCCTGTGTGAAGATTGCAAACTGACTGTGAAAAGTGGACTGGTTAAGTAATCAATTGGCAGGTGTGGGGTTTCCATGGCAATCAATTGGCTGAGGCAGAGGCTGGAAATTGCACAGGTGAAGTGAGGTGAGGGCTGTTTAGGCCCACTGGCCGAGCCTGACCAGAGGCTTTTGTGGTGGTTCTGAAGAACCGTGGGTCCGACCGACTCGATACCGGGCACTGCACTCCCTGTGGGGGTGTGGAACGCGTGTGTCGAATTTGAAGTCGGTGGGGCGAACGGTTCTCGAGTTACGTGCATTGCATGCAGACAGACACACGCACACACACAGACGTTTATAAACGTTCAGCATTTATTATAGTAGGATACCACATTCTTAAAAATATATTTTTTCTAAATGTCTCTACTGTGTAATTTGTATTATTTAATAGGTCTACTTGAGTATTTACTTGAGCAGACCTATATATAATATAGCCTTAAAACATCCGCCTACATGTTAATAATGCATCATTTAAAGTTATGGTCTGTCTGAGGCAGCTATTATTGTTGAAACTGTGCCTTGAAAGATTTTGAATTAGGTTAAAGACGCGTGTGTGTGTGTGTGTGTGTGTGTGTGTGTGTGTGTGTGTGTGTGTGTGTGTGTGTGTGTGTGTGTGTGTGTGTGTGTGTGTGTGTGTGTGTGTGTGTGTGTGTGTGTGCGCACACGTGTGTGTCTGTCCGCGGACAATGCAAAAAGTGTGACAGATGACAGAGTGAGAGTAGGCGTGACAAGAGAACATCTGACTCCTGACTCTCTCTCTCTCTCTCTCTCTCGCTCTCTCTCTCTCTCTCTCTCTCTCTCTCTCTCTCTCTCTCTCTCTCACACTTCTGGATTTCGAGTCTGTTTCTCGGCAGAGCGAACCAACAACCCCTTTCTCTCTCTATCTCTCTCTCTCTCTCTATCTCTCGCTCGCGCACGTTCACGCGCGTGGCTAACAAACAAACACACACACACACACACACACGCCGGCATTAAAAGTTGTTCCATGGACCCACTCTCTACGGACGACAAGGAGAGACAGATTAACCAAACCAACAGCTGGAAAGTGATCACAAGAGGAACGGACTTTTAACACCTTCACAAAAAAACAATCCATTCCTTAATTAGGCCTAATTAAAAAATAATAACAATAAAGGACTGGGAGAGGGCGACGAGGCGAGAACGCCGAGATGCGATGAAGAGGAAACCCCATCCGAGGATCAGGCGATCATTACAATAATTCTGAACCTGGTTCTTATTTTTTTCGGCAAGAGATCCTCATCGGTTTATTATCGTCCAAAACGGTTCCATATCGTAACAGAGTTTAGTGGAATCAACGGAGCGGAGCAGCAGCAGGAGGAGCGCACTTTATCCGCTCTCTCCACGCCGAGCGACGTGCGCACCCAGACGGCTACAGCCCACCCTGACCCGCCGGTGTGTGCTGTCTGGATTAAATCATCTCTCCATCATCATATCAAAAGATATTTTTATTTATTTATCTCTTATTAATGTTAACTTCAGGGGTTAATTATTTTATTTTGTTTTTGGAGGGGGACAGGATAAGACCCGCGGCGGACACATGTTTTATGGTTTCAAATTGTGAATCCATCGTGGAGAATATTCGTAGCCTACACAACACATGTTTGGATGATGATGATGGTGGTGGTGGTGGTCGTGCGCGTCGCGGCTGAGGTGTGCGCGGACACATCACGCACGCAGCAATGATGGTGGTGCCAGCCTAAAAGGAAAACAACCCAACTATATCCGAAAACCCACGCGAGAGTTTTTCCCACATGTAAGTGCACTCCAAATTATTTGTATACTTTTCTGCTGTATAAACTGCATAACTATAGCTGCTACACAATGGAACCAAATGGACCATTAATCGGTCCCATTGTGTCGCCTACTGTTGTAGAGGCTATAGCCTACACAGTGTTGTTATAGAAATATTGGTTGTGATATAATTACATATAGCAGCCAGCTGTTTGTTCTTGCTTTATATTATCCTCTTGTTGTACCATCACGGGGGACTGGGACTGGGAGTGATAGTGCGTGTGTGTGTGTATGTGTGCGTGCGCGTATTAGATAATATTTTCCACTTTGCTGTTATGTTGTCTGTTGTACAGCGGAGCGCGTGCGTGGTGACTTGGTAACAATGATCTCGCACCGTTTCTGTTTTGTTTTTTGTTTTTTAAATCAAGGATGCATTATTTTTTGTTTGATTTATCTACGCCTATAAGAATATGTAGGCTATAGTCTAATGTTTTGTTATTTCTCCTTTTCCCTCCGTAATTAAACGTTAATGTGTGTGTGTGTGTGTGTGTGTGTG
>NC_136801.1:41692004-41742004 GCF_951216825.1 Electrona antarctica | reverse complement strand
GGCCGACCGGTGGGTGGGATCCACCTGCTGGCATGCTTCGTCCAACCAGTAACAATTAACCTGCCAACCCTGACAGTCCTTCTGTCTGTCTGTCGCTCCGCGCACTGGGAACCATCACCGCCTTACTGGAACTGATTTACAACCCTATAGCTGCCTGCACGCCCCAGCTGGCTGCACTAATCACCTGTGTGTGTGTGTGTGTGTGTGTGTGTGTGTGTGTGTGTGTGTGTGTGTGTGTGTGTGTGCGTGTGCGTGTGCGTGTGTGTGTGTGTGTGTGTGCGCGCGCACGTGTGTGTGTTAGTGATGAACATGAAGACAAAGTGTGCTGCATATAGGATTGTTTTTGCTTGTCGCCCCTTTTTCTCCTCAATAGAGCGCAAGAGTCCCGCCCCCTTTCATGACGAACGACAGGCCCGGAAAATAATTCCCCATGAATTTTTCCCCAAAAAGTATTTTTTTAAAGACCTGTAAGCCTCGGACAAAGCCAACTTGGATCGTGACAAATCATGACAACAAACAAAACATTTTGGGACGAACAAAATAATAATAGAAAGAAGGAAAACAGGGCACTTTTTCTGTTGTTTTTCTTCTTTGTAATTATTTGTTCGGCCCAATTGTTTTTGTTTATTGTCATGATTTGTCACGATCCGAGTTGGCTTTGTCCATGGCTCTCGATCTTTAAATAAATACTTTCTATGGGTTTCCAGCCAGGCCCTGCTCATAGAACACATTTCATCGTAGTGGTTGATGCCTTGTTCAAGGGCATTTCAGCGGTGATAATTTTAACGTGTCGGACGGCTGATTCGAACTGGGAACCTTCCGGTATCTAGACCGCGCCGCTATCCGTTCGGCCACCGCTGCCACATAACATGGGTTAGACAAACCTCTCCACCAATAGTTTTCCTATATGATAAAACATTGTTTTAAAAAATAAATGTCACGCACATATTTTTCCAGTGCATATGGCAGGCCTTGTTGACCGATTTGGAAGAGATTTTGAAGGTCTGGTTCCAAAAATGAACCAGTATTTAATGTGTAAAATCCATGATATTTACATTAGAATGAATGAGCCCGGCTGGAAAGTGTCCAAGTGGGAGTGTCTAAGTGGGAGAGGGCGGGGCTTAGCTAAAGGTCAATAGGGTATATGCGCATGCTTTAAGTGAATGGCACATCGAGTGGCAAATCGGGTGGAAAAGCAACGTGCAAAGTGAGTTTAACATTGTTTAACGTTGTTTAATGCAATCGGATAGGACTTTTCTGTCTGGATGTATATGTATGGGCTGTCAAGGCCAGAAAGTAGTTTTTTGCCACGTAGGCGTTCCTGCATAACTTCCAGGTTTGATGATGATGTCACGCGCATATCCTCTATTATGTTCCGGGCCTGCCGCCTTCATGAAAGGGGGGCGGGACTGCGGCGCTCTAATTAGTCGTTTTTGTAATTGATGCGTCCCAGCTGTGTGTTGTCACTGCTGTTGTATCCTATAGACTCACATGCCAGTGAGGAGCCCCCACCTCGAGGACATAGAACCTCTGTAATGTCCTGTATTCTGGTGCGTTTTAGCAGGGAGTTTGATTGCCCCCCCAAATCAGGAGAAATGTCAATTCAGGGGACAAGACAGCCTGACACTCAATCTGAATTTTCATTTCGTTTCACCTCATTATTCAGACTGAAAGCCCTCCCCATGGCAGCAGTTTATGGGATGGGCGTTGTCAAAGCGGCAGTCTTCGGTGATTGGTTCACCAACCAATCAGAATAGTAGGAAAGCAGATGACGTTGTTGTCACGTTTCAAGCTTTTGTGCGGCGCTGTAATATGGTCAAACATGGACGTTAGGTAATTTAACTGTATGGTCAAACATGGACATGAGCATCGCGCCTATTGCTGTCACATACATGCACAGAGCAAGTCTAGTCGGGGAACTCAGTGCAGTTGCTGCCTGCCGGCCATTAATTGGGCCGCCTCAGCATCACATTCTCATACACATGATTCACTTCATCCAATCACACAACTCATTCCAGTTTCATTCCAGTTTCATACCGGCTATTGCACTGCACTGCTAGTTGCAACCTGCCACGGGTTAGTTGCAACCTGCCACGGGTTAGTTGCAACCTGCCACAGGTTATAGTTGCAACTTGCCACGGGCTAGTTGCAACCTGCCACGGGTTAGTTGCAACCTGCCACGGGTTAGTTGCAACCTGCCACGGGTTAGTTGCAACCTGCCACAGGTTATAGTTGCAACTTGCCACGGGCTAGTTGCAACCTGCCACGGGTTAGTTGCAACCTGCCACGGGTTAGTTATCCTGTTAGGGTCTTCAAGGTGTAGAAACCTTGTACGAGGGCTCCTGTTAGGGTCTTCAAGGTGTAGAAACCTTGTACGAGGGCTCCTGTTAGGGTCTTCAAGGTGTAGAAACCTTGTACGAGGGCTCCTGTTAGGGTCTTCAAGGTGTAGAAACCTTGTACGAGGGCTCCTGTTAGGGTCTTCAAGGTGTAGAAACCTTGTACGAGGGCTCCTGTTAGGGTCTTCAAGGTGTAGAAACCTTGTACGAGGGCTCCTGTTAGGGTCTTCAAGGTGTAGAAACCTTGTACGAGGGCTCCTGTTAGGGTCTTCAAGGTGTAGAAACCTTGTACGAGGGCCCCTGTTAGGGTCTTCAAGGCGTCTCATTCTGTATGTGCCAGAATGTTGACAAAATGTCCACCACTAGCATGGCTGATTTCAGAGACGTCTGATTATTGGAGAAGTACTGCTTAGGGAGCGGCCATACCAGCACACACACACACACACACACACACACACACACACACACACACACACACACACACACACACACACACACACACACACACACACACACACACACACACACACACACACACACACACACACGTCACACATAGACGTTCTGCTATGTCCAGAATGTTGTCAGGTGAGGTGATGTCACACTGGCCACTCCCATTTCCACCTGGACAAAAATAAATGCAATACACGCACGCATGCACGCACGCACGCACGCACGCACGCACGCGCAGAGCAAAGGTCTGCCTGCCTGCCTGCCTGCCTGCCTGCCTGTCTGTCTGTCTGTCTGTCTGTCTGTCTGTCTGTCTGTCTGTCTGTCTGTCTGTCTGTCTGTCTGTCTGTCTGTCTGTCTGTCTGTCTGTCTGTCTGTCTGTCTGTCTGCCTGCCTGCCTGCCTGCCTGCCTGCCTGTCTGTCTGGATATGGAATGAACAAATGTCAAATGGCACGGAAGCTCCAGAGCTCTTTATGTCTGTGTGGATATCAATGGAATAACATCATTATTTAAACATGGTTTTATGAAGCTCTGTTCTTTATGTCTGTGTGGATATCAATGGAATAACGTATGTGTGATTTGATTTAAAGGTGGTTTTATGAAGAACACCACTGTGTAGGCCTGTTTCCAGGCCTGCTGTGTATTCATCATTCAATCCATCAGAACATTTTTAAACAAACGATAAACTATTAAAGCAAATTTGAATAATTTAGACCAAGGGGTTAATAACTAAAAATCACACCCGTATGAAGTGAGGGGGGCTAATATATCAAAGCAGTGGCGTTGACTGTGGGAGTAGCTGAAGCACCCCCACACACACAGTAGAACCCAATAGATCACCCCTTCACCCCCTGGAGCACCCCCCCCCCACACACAGTAGAACCCAATAGATCACCCCTGGAGCACCCCCCCACACACACACAGTAGAACCCAATAGATCACCCCTTCACCCCCTGGAGCACCCCCCCCACACACAGTAGAACCCAATAGATCACCCCTTCACCCCCTGGAGCACCCCCCCACACACAGTAGAACCCAATAGATCACCCCTTCACCCCCTGGAGCACCCCCCCCACACACACAGTAGAACCCAATAGATCACCCCTTCACCCCCTGGAGCACCCCCCCCACACACAGTAGAACCCAATAGATCACCCCTGGAGCACCCCCCCCCCCCCCCCACACAGTAGAACCCAATAGATCACCCCTTCACCCCCTGGAGCACCCCCCCCCCCACACACACACAGTAGAACCCAATAGATCACCCCTTCACCCCCTGGAGCACCCCCCACACACACAGTAGAACCCAATAGATCATCCCTGGAGCACCCCCCCCCCACACACAGTAGAACCCAATAGATCACCCCTTCACCACCTGGAGCACCCCCCCCACACACAGTAGAACCCAATAGATCACCCCTGGAGCACCCCCCCCACACACACAGTAGAACCCAATAGGACACAGTGGGCCTAAACACCCCTCTGGGCCCGGGCCCAACGGGCCTGGGCCCAACAGGCCCGTTGGATAATCCTCCCCTGCGTGCACCCCCTGAAGCACCCCTCCCCCTGGTCCCCCATTTTGCCATGTAGGCACACAGCTCTCACACCGTTACATTAAACCTGTGCACAAAAACTGGCCTAAGTTTTTTGGACTGCTCTTTTCTGTCGACATACATCTCTTTGGCAAACATAGCAGATCTACAAGCTCACAACAACACGTTGTGAGCTTGTCTGCCAAATGCCTAAATTGTAGATCAGCATTTTTTTTGGCTCCCAACAACACGTCTGACTGTCTGCCTTAATGTGGTCCATGTGCACCATCTATTGGACACAGTGTAAAACTACACCACTTGATGTGTGTTTTTGTCTGATGTAGTGTTTCAGCAGTAGAGCGACCATGTGGTTAGCTTTGACACGATTTAATGGAAGCTACAATTTAAAATGTAGTCATTTATCATTTAATGGAAACTACAATTTATAATGTAGTCATTTATCATTTAATGGAAGCTACAATTTATAATGTAGTCATTTATCATTTATTGGAAGCTACAATTTATAATGATGTCATTTATCATTTAATGGAAACTACAATTTATAATGTAGTCATTTATCATTTAATGGAAACTACAATTTATAATGATGTAATTTATCATTTAATGGAAACTACAATTTATAATGTAGTCATTTATCATTTAATGGCAACTACAATTTATAATGTAGTCATTTATCAGCCGCTCTTAATCCAGAACGATTTAGGGCACTTTCACACCCAAAGTTCGCTTAGAAGGTCCGGATCAAGGACCAAGGACCAAATATTTGCATTTTGATTTTGGTCCGTTTGGTGTTCACACTGGACTTTGTAAAGCGTACCAAATATGTAAACAAATGACACGTGGACATGTTAAGCAAGAGGTCGCATCGCAGGCTTCGTCATAACTTTGCGTGGTGGCGGCGGTGGCGCAAATGAAATGAAATGAAATGATTACTATATTTACCCAGGGTATCTGGGCTAAGCTCAAGAACTTGTTTCCAGCCAGGCCCTGCTCATAGAACATTTCATCATAGTGGTTCAATGCCTTGTTCAAGGGCACTTCAGCGGTGGTAATTCTAACGTGTCGGACCGCTGATTCGAACTGGCGACCTTCCGGTATCAAGACCGCTCCGCTATCCGTTCGGCCACCGCTGCCTAAAATAAACAGATCTACAAGCGTACATAGTGTACCATACCGTACATACCATTCCGTGTCGATAACTTGTTATGTTTGTTCTCTTACATAAACAGCAAATTAAAGACTCAAACAACGTTTACTGTATATCCATTGTTTTACTTAGAATCGCGCACTTATTCATACAGGGTTACAGGCACGGTCTCAGCGTGATGACGTCATTCCCTGTCTTAAGGGAACAAGGCAATGTCAAGATAACAGCACTTACAGCAGTGCTATTATTTAAATAATGTATGATTGAACCACATACATAACACTTGTACATCATGTGAACCTCGTACGCTGCCATTAAATTTGCGCTGCGCCTCGACACTATTAATAGTCTGGTAGGAAGGAGGGGGTCCCATGCACCGCTACAGTCTGGTAGGAAGGAGGGGGTCCCATGCACCCCTACAGTCTGGTAGGAAGGAGGGGGTCCCATGCACCCCTACAGTCTGGTAGGAAGGAGGGGGTCCCATGCACCCCTACAGTCTGGTAGGAAGGAGGGGGTCCCATGCACCGCTACAGTCTGGTAGGGAGGAGGGGGTCCCATGCACCGCTACAGTCTGGTAGGGAGGAGGGGGTCCCATGCACCCCAAAGATATATTTTTCTAACCTACCTTTTTATAATCCTTAAGGTGTCTAGTTAATGAATTGTGATGTTCCCCGAGCTAATTATTGTCCCATATGGGTTTTTTTAACCATATGTTGTGTCCGTCCTGGATTTTTGACTGTGAAAAATAAAACCTTTAAACCGACATAGCTCCTGAACTATACATCCGACAGAAACCATTCACCCCATTTTATGTTTGTCTTTGCATGGTGAATTGATTGATATGAAGATTGACCATGGTTACATCATGTGTAGTGCATAGAAATCCAAATAAACACACACAAAATTTTAATTCCACAACTCCTCCCCCAGGCACCGTATTGATATATTTTTTCTAAAATTTACATTTTTACAATCTTCAAGATGTATAGTAAACACATGTGGATGTTCCCAACTTGAAATATTATCACATGTATGTTTAATCTGGCATATTGGTTGCCATAGTGAATTTCCACAAATAGAAAAAAGAGAATGTAAAATCTACATAAGGTCTTAACTATACAGACTTCTGAGACAAATGTCCAGTTTTTCTGTTTCATTTTGGCATGAGGCATTGAGGGAGATAACAGGAACATTTATGAACATTAATGCTCAATTATATGCTAAAAGTAGGCAAATCAATAGGTTGGTGAAATTGGGCCTGAGGGTAGAGGCTCCAGGAGGGGTCCACGCGCACAACCTTAAGTTTTTTATTTCTAGTTTGGATTTTTGGCATCCATAAAACCTCTAATATACAGATTATTATACAGGCATCCATAAGGACCTCTAATATACAGATATTATGCAGACATCCATAAGGACCTCTAATATACAGATTTTGATGATCCCAAGAACAAAAATGGTCCAAAGTGTGTTTTTTTAATGTTTTATTACCCGTATGCTAGTGAAATTGCTGGCTGGAGCACCGGCGAGACTGTCTTTATGAGACTGTGGCATGCTCAAATTTAGAGAGACCAAATATAGAGAAACCATTTGATTCTAGACAACCTCAGGTATCCAATGGGACCAACCTTGTCATACCACCATGTCGGGAAGGGGGGTAAATGCATAATTGATTCAAGGTTTGACTACATTTTGGCAAGGGGAAAATGGCCATAGACCTTTTTCAAAAGGTCCCTGTTGTATGGAGAACAAATCTCACATACAGCAATGTATGTGACAAATACATACGGGTAATAAAACATTGAAAAAACACACTTTGGACCATTTTTGTTCTTGGGATCATCAAAATCTGTATATTAGAGGTCCTTATGGACACAGGTCTCATAGCATAGAGGTCCTTATGGATGTCTGCATAATAATCTGTATATTAGAGGTCCTTATGGATGCCTGTATAATAATCTGTATATTAGAGGTTTTATGGATGCCAAAAATCCAAACTAGAAATAAAAAACTTAAGGTTGTGCGCGTGGACCCCTCCTGGAGCCTCTACCCTCAGGCCCAATTTCACCAACCTATTGATTTGCCTACTTTTAGCATATAATTGAGCATTAATGTTCATAAATGTTCCTGTTATCTCCCTCAATGCCTCATGCCAAAATGAAACAGAAAAACTGGACATTTGTCTCAGAAGTCTGTATAGTTAAGACCTTATGTAGATTTTACATTCTCTTTTTTCTATTTGTGGAAATTCACTATGGCAACCAATATGCCAGATTAAACATACATGTGATAATATTTCAAGTTGGGAACATCCACATGTGTTTACTATACATCTTGAAGATTGTAAAAATGTAAATGTTAGAAGAAATATATCAATAGGGTGCCTGGGGGAGGAGTTGTTGTGATCCAGTTTAGGCAAATCTTTACATTGTGTTTATTTTGATTTCTATGCACTACACATGATGGAACCATGGTCAATCTTCATATCAATCAATTCATCGTGCGAAGACGAACATAAAATGGGGTGAATGGTTTCTGTCGGATGTATAGTTCAGGAGCTATGTTGGTTTAAAGATTTTATTTTTCACAGCCAAAAATACAGGACGGACACAACATATGGTTAAAAAAAACATATATGGGACAATAATTAGCTCGGGGAACATCACAATTCATTAACTTATTATAAAAAGGTAGGTTAGAAAAATATATTTTTCGGGTGCATGGGACCCCCTCCTTCCTAAATCAGACTGCTAGCTGTCATATCAATAGTGATCCCCCGTTAGAACTAATTATTAATGCAGCTTCACAACTGCCGACGCCCGACGGCTATTTTGTCTCTCGTCCTGTATTTGGTCCTAAAGTCTGAATGCATTCACACCAGTAACGAACCGCACTGTGGTTCGTTTGGAAGCGAACCGAGTCCGGCCTTTTTTAGCGGACCATGGTTCGTTTCTTTGATCCGCACCAGAGTTCGGATGCACGTTCACACCAACCGAACCAAAGGGGTAAGCGGACCATGGTTCGTTTCTTTGATCCGCACCAGAGTTCGGATGCACGTTCACACCAACCGAACCAAAGTGGTAAGCGGACCATGGTTCGTTTTAAACGAACCAAACATGTCCGGTGTGAAAGTGCCCTTACAGTAAGCAAGACCAATTTCTTGGGTGGCTGTGGCTCAGGAGGTAGAGCAGGTCGTCCAATGATCCCTGGGTCGGCGGTTCGAATCCCGGCTCCTCCTCTCCACATGTCGAAGTGTCCTTGGGCAAGACACTGAACCCTACATTGCCTCAATTGAGTTGGTCGGTGTGAGCTTGCCACAATTGGTGTGTGAATGTGGGAAGTGAGGACGCTGGCGTCGACTGTTCGCCGCTTCACCTCCCAATGTATGAATGAATGAACCATTGTAAAGCGCTTTGAGCACTTGGAAAAGCGCTATAAAAATGCAATTCATTATAAAAATGCAATTCATTAATTAAAGTACGTAGAAATAGTCATCAAGGATCAATATAGGTAAGCTAAGAACCTAACATCTGTCTAACAGTAGAATATCAATTAAACTATAAGTATATACACTCTACAATGCTATGTCTAGAGCAGTGTTACAATATATAGAGCTGTTTAACACTGTTACTGAACACACTATAGCAATGATTACTGTCACAATATAGAGCTGTTTAACACTGTTACTGAACACTATAGCAATGATTACTGTCACAATATAGAGCTATTTAACACTGTTACTGAACACACTCTATAGCAATGATTACTGTCACAATATAGAGCTGTTTAACACTGTTACTGAACACACTCTATAGCAATGATTACTGTCACAATATAGAGCTGTTTAACACTGTTACTGAACACACTCTATATCAATGATTACTGTCACAATATAGAGCTATTTAACACTGTTACTGAACACACACTATAGCAATGATTACTGTCACAATATAGAGCTGTTTAACACTGTTACTGAACACACTCTATAGCAATGATTACAGTCACAATATAGAGCTGTTTAACACTGTTACTGAACACACTCTATAGCAATGATTACTGTCACAATATAGAGCTGTTTAACACTGTTACTGAACACACTCTATATCAATGATTACTGTCACAATATAGAACTATTTAACACTGTTACTGAACACACACACTATAGCAATGATTACTGTTACAATATAGAGCTGTTTAACACTGTTACTGAACACACACTCTATAGCAATGAGTACTGTTACAATATCGAGCTATTTAACAATGTTACAGTGTTAAATAGCTCTCTATTGTGACAGTAATCATTGCTATAGAGTCTATAGCAATGATTACTGTCACAATATTGAGCTATTTTAACACTGTTACAGCAGTTTTAGGATCCAAGATGGCCGCAGCACCAGGAGGGGGTGGGGCGGAGGTGAGCGGCTGGGGTTGACATATGCCCTTACTGGACTGTATTCACACATTCAAGACACCTGTCTTGTGTCTGTCTTGTGTCTGTGTTTAATGACCGCTCCAATGCATTTCCAATGGAAGCCCATATGGTTTTTCCAAACATTTTGTTTGATGGGGGGAGGGGGGGGGCAGAACACATCCATCAAAGCTGTGTTTAGACACAAGTCAGGTGTCAGACACAAGGCAAGTGTCTTGAATGCATATAAGGTCATATGTCGACCCCGCCCGCTCACCTCCGCCCCACCCCCTCCTGGTGCTGCGGCCATCTTGGATCCTAAAACACAATATAAACAAAGGGAGAGAGGTGGGGCCGAGAAAGGCCCTTATTAGAGAATGTAAAGACTTTTTGCCAAGCATGGCATTGTAGACAAAATCGTATCCAAGAAAAACAGTGCATATTTTAGTTTTGGGTCTAAATCTCATCAAATGGTGGTCCGTGTCTCAAATTCCGACTAAAATCTAGTCGGAATTTGAGACACGGACCACCATTTGGTTTTCAATTGTCATTTACTGACTGACGGACCTTCATGTGAAAAGGGTTGAAAACCACTGCTGTGCATGCACACAGTTAAGTGTTGTTGTTGTTGTTGTCGTCTGTCACCATGTGAAGCAGCAGAAGAAGCAGCAGCAGAAGAAGCAGCAGAAGAAGCAGCAGAAGAAACAGAAGAAGGAGCAGCAACGACGACATCAAGATGGGGAGGTGCAGATCACGGGGGTGGAAACGTCACAAGGTCTGTTTATTTACACACCAAACTAACTGAAGTTAGGGTTTAAATACATTGTAGAAATTCACTGTAAGAACGAAGACTGCAGCCATTAGTATTGGTGGTGAATTCAGAGATCAGTTGTTAATCAAATATTGCATCTGAAGTTGTTATATTTTACCTAAATATGTTGCTGATACATTTGAATGTCAAATAAATGTATGAAGATTATGAAATATACATGGCAACTAGAACACAAACACACACACACACACACACACACACACACACACACACACACACACACACACACACACACACACACACACACACACACACACACACACACACACACACACACACACAATTTTAGGCCACCTTTTCTAGGCCCTTCCCCACTTGGGGTGAGCAGTGTGGCCCCTAAATAGGGCTGCTCAAACACACAGGGGTCTGCCGAAAACAGCTTCCACTCAATCCACGCTGTTAGCGACCCATAACCTGTGTTGCTGACGTGCAGGGTTCTTAGCTAAGAGCTTCCAGTTCATTACCCTGTGTTGCTGACGTGCAGGGTTCTTAGCTAAGAGCTTCCAGGTCATTCGTACCTGCTCCCGTCACCAGAACCCCATCGTCGCCAGACTTCAACGCGTCGTAAGGTCCAGGTACTGTTCACCTGCGCAAGGACGTTTTTAAGTGCCATAGGGGGTGCGTCCTTCCCAGTAGCACTATCTTCACCACGATGGGGTAAACCCGATGGCGTGGGTGAGCGCATGACGACCAGTCCCCCATCATGGCTGCAGGAGGCTGCCGGGTCCATCATGGCTGCAGGAGGCTGCCGGGTCCTTGGTCTTTCAAGGCCCGCCTGTTGCGCACCGCCAGCACATTGCTTTTCTGTCAGGGTGTGCTACCTTAGCCTTTGCCTAATAAGCTTACCCACAAGGCAGTGGAGCTATTTACCCTAGCTGGGGCAGGGTTGACGGGCGTCAGGGCATGTCCACACGATGGTGGGCCTATACGCCGCGTCTCTGGGGCCCACTGCTGCTCCGAGATCCCCTCCAGCTTAGCCTGGGTCCACAGAGACCCAGTTACCATGCGTGGCCACGGGGAGGCGCTACAGGAGTCTTGGTGGTGGAGAGGCTATGTACCAGCAGGAGGAGACTTACACACTCGGCTCCTCTTTTCTCCCCCCAAGGGGGGCTAGCTGGCGGCGGCAGCTCTAAGCAGAGAGTAGCAAGCAGAAAGCAGCATGCAACATGCACTATCTACAAACATCTCTATGCTACTATACTGCCGCACTAGACACGTCACACACACCCTGTGTGAATTCCGTACTGTTCCCATAGTATGTGCACTGATTGAATGAACTCCATTCAAGTGACTAGAAATATGATCATTGTGTCTTTCATTGTGAACACAGCTTTAGAGAACAAAGCTGAGATGTTAACATCCTCTCTCCGTTTGCCCCAGGAACCAACCATGGATTTACATGAGGAACACATCTTGAAGACTCTGAAGGAGCTGAAAGCCAGGGAGTTCGAGGACTTCAAGGTTCACTTGCAACACCCTGATATCTTTGAAGGCCTCGTTCCTCTCCCACCGCTTCCAACCCCAGACGTTCTAATCCCACAGTGCTTCCTTGAGAAGAATACCAAGAAGGGCATCGCTCATCTGATGGTGTTGAGCTACCCCAGTCATGCTCCTCAGATCATGGTGAATGTTCTGAAGAAGATCCACAGGAATGATCTACTGCACAGGTTTCCACACATGGTCAAAGGTAGGTGAACCTCATACTTTATATCGCTGGTCAAAGGTAGGTGAACCTCATACTGTATATCCCTGGTCAAAGGTAGGTGAACCTCATACGGTATATCCCTGGTCAAAGGTGGGTGAACCTCATACTGTATATCGCTGGTCAAAGGAGGAATTATTTCATGGTGTCTTACATGGGAGACGGTTCAAAGGGGAGATTGTGTGCTCATCTAGTGCATGTGCTTAGACACTTCAAAGGGGAGATTGTGTGCTCATCTAGTGCATGTGCTTAGACACTTCAAAGGGAAGATTGTGTGCTCATCTAGTGCATGTGTTTAGACACTTCAAAGGGGAGATTGTGTTTAGACAGCAAGGAAAGAATCAAATATAATGTTTGCTTTCTGGAAACATTTGAACTTGAGTACTCGCTTGACCTACTAGTACATTCTTCTTGTGTTTGAATATACTGTATCTTCATTCCAATTGTTAGAAGAACACCTTTATTATCTCATTATTTTAGTTGTTTGACATTGTTTTACTCATTTGAGTGCATGGCTGGTTGTGCTGCAATAACAGTTAATTACCTTCTAAATACTAATGTAATCAACTTAACATCGGTTTAATAGCAGAATAGTTAATTACAGCAGGTTTCTTATACAATGCTGTTGTCTTTTCTAACTCAACAATAGCTGTGACATCAGACCAGCATGAAGCTACAGGCGCTGACCCAACAATGTCAAGTTCAACGTCAACAAGTGGAGGAGTCTCTAAAGCTGAAGGTGAGCTGAAACTATGAATAGATGTCTTCAATACACTGATTAACCATTGAACCCCAGCTTCCCTATTCTGAGGAGAACATTATCCACAAATAGCAGATTTACAAGTTCACAACACATTACAATGTGTCATGGTGTTCTCTAAAGCAATTATTACTGTCACAATATAGAGCTATTTAACACTGTTACTGAACACACACTATAGCACACAATATAGATCTGTTTAACACTGTTACTGAACACACTCTATATCAATGATTACTGTCACAATATAGAGCTGTTTAACACTGTTACTGAACACACTCTATAGCAATGATTACTGTCACAATATAGAGCTGTTTAACACTGTTACTGAACACACTCTATAGCAATGATTACTGTCACAATATAGAGCTATTTAACACTGTTACTGAACACACTCTATAGCAATTACTGTCACAATATAGAGCTGTTTAACACTGTTACTGAACACACACTATAGCAATGATTACTGTCACAATATAGAGCTGTTTAACACTGTTACTGAACACACACTATAGCAATGATTACTGTCACAATAGGCTATAGAGCTATTTAACACTGTTACTGAACACACTCTATAGCAATGATTACTGTCACAATATAGAGCTATTTAACACTGTTACTGAACACACTATAGCAATGGTTACTGTCACAATATAGAGCTATTTAACACTGTTACTGAACACACTATAGCAATGATTACTGTCACAATATAGAGCTATTTAACACTGTTACTGAACACACTCTATATCAATGAATACTGTCACAATATAGAGCTGTTTAACACTGTTACTGAACACACACTATAGCAATGATTACTGTCACAATATAGAGCTGTTTAACACTGTTACTGAACACACACTATAGCAATGATTACTGTCACAATAGGCTATAGAGCTATTTAACACTGTTACTGAACACACTCTATAGCAATGATTACTGTCACAATATAGAGCTATTTAACACTGTTACTGAACACACTATAGCAATGATTACTGTCACAATATAGAGCTATTTAACACTGTTACTGAACACACTATAGCAATGATTACTGTCACAATATAGAGATGTTTAACACTGTTACTGAACACACTCTATACCAATGATTACTGTCACAATATAGAGCTATTTAACACTGTTACTGAACACACACTATAGCAATGATTACTGTCACAATATAGAGCTATTTAACACTGTTACTGAACACACTATAGCAATGATTACTGTCACAATATAGAGCTATTTAACACTGTTACTGAACACACACTATAGCAATGATTACTGTCACAATAGGCTATAGAGCTATTTGACACTGTTACTGAACACACTCTATAGCAATGATTACTGTCACAATATAGAGCTATTTAACACTGTTAGTGAACACACTATAGAAATGATTACTGTCACAATATAGAGCTATTTAACACTGTTACTGAACACACTATAGCAATGATTACTGTCACAATATAGAGCTGTTTAACACTGTTACTGAACACACTCTATACCAATGATTACTGTCACACTATAGAGCTATTTAACACTGTTACTGAACACACACTATAGCAATGATTACTGTCACAATAGGCTATAGAGCTATTTGACACTGTTACTGAACACACTCTATAGCAATGATTACTGTCACAATATAGAGCTGTTTAACACTGTTACTGAACACACTCTATAGCAATGATTACTGTCACAATATAGAGCTATTTAACACTGTTACTGAACACACTATAGCAATGATTACTGTCACAATATAGAGCTATTTAACACTGTTACTGAACACACACACTATAGCAAAGATTAATGTCACAATATAGAGCTATTTAACACTGTTACTGAACACACACTCTATAGCAATGATTACTGTCACAATATAGAGCTATTTAACACTGTTACTGAACACACACACTATAGCAATGATTACTGTCACAATATAGAGCTATTTAACACTGTTACTGAACACACACACACTATAGCAATGATTACTGTCACAATATAGAGCTATTTAACACTGTTACTGAACACACACTATAGCACACAATATAGATCTGTTTAACACTGTTACTGAACACACACACACTATAACACACAATATAGATCTGTTTAACACTGTTACTGAACACACACTATAGCAATGATTACTGTCACAATATAGAGCTATTTAACACTGTTACCGAACACACACACTATAGCAATGATTACTGTCACAATATAGAGCTATTTAACACTGTTACTGAACACACACACTATAGCAATGATTACTGTCACAATATAGAGCTATTTAACACTGTTACTGAACACACACTATAGCAATGATTACTGTCACAATATAAAGCTATTTAACACTGTTACTGAACACACACTATAGCAATGATTACTATAGAGCTATTTAACACAGCCGACGCGAATCGCGTATCAATACGTTATCAATTAATCAAACGTCGGGTGCGGATCACGTATCAATACGTTTCAATCACTTTTTTATAGCATACTTTCATTCATCTTTTTACCCACCCGGACAATGAAGAACCATCGCCCTATCATTGCTGCTTAGTCCCGCTCACGTGATCAGAAAAAAAAACAAAACCCCCCTCCCCTCCTGAAAACAGGAGGGCGGGCCGCTTTACGTGTAGAAGCCAGTGTAATGGATGCGCCCATGCCGATGTGTGAAAAGAATCAAATTTCACCTAACCTCGCCTCACCAGGCTTTCCACCTCGGCTCGGACATTTGATTCCCCCCTCCCCTCCTGTTTCTCCAGGAGGAGGATCTTGCGAGGGGGTACATGCTCTCCTCTGTCTCTCGGAAAAAAACATGATGAACGCTGAACGGAACGCTGCCTATTGCCTAAACACATATGCACCAGATCGGCATTGCAATGCATAACATCTGCAACACACATGGACAGATGCATGTTTCCTTCTTCATACTGTAGCGACAATACTACGAACTAACCACAGTATCGAGGGGCCGCCACGACAAGACAGTGTTCCGTTGGTGGATCACGTATCGCCATGCAGAGCCGTCATAATCGGAGATCGCTCAGACGTGTGATTGTAACGCTTTTTTATTCATTATAATTGTAGTGATAAGACCGCAATGAACGCGTCGGGGACGTAATCGACCCGGGTGTAATGTATAACGAACTTTTCCGCGACCTAAACCGTGGTGTTGTCATCTGTGGAAGTCATTTTTTCCTTCTCGTCGACATCACAGCCGGGTGACGCTTTTTTTTCCCTCCATCGCCCCCAAGCTGCATGCCCATAGCCTGGCTTGGCCAGCCTCATAGCGGGGATTCACTGAAGATTCTTCCCCGGAGGAAACATCAGTGAACCCTCGCTATGAGTCTGGCCGTGCCAGGCTAGCATGCCCAGGCATGTTCCCCTACACTAGCATGAAAAACAAAATCAGCTGATGACAACGCGTCTCACCGTTATACTATAGTTCTGAACCGAACGGTGGAATGGGACTTTTTATAGCCGTACGGATCAAGACTTTTGCTGCCCAATGTGCCCATGACCCCCCCCCCAATGTTACTGCGATCAAAACAATGAAAGCAGTGAGATAGATTAGGCGAGGCGGCAATCATCATCAAAAAGAAAGCATAGTTATGAAGGTTTATAGTCAGACATTGACAGGCAGATATAACAATAAACACAATAAATATGCTATACATCCTATACATCGAATGAAAGCCCTGAATGTGTACTTTTACGAGGAAAAGAGTAAACATTGATCCCATGTACAGTTTGTCATAAATTGGATACTGGGTGGATGCACATTGCGCCCACCAGATATAACTGCAGAGAAGACATGGACCCGAACTCAATATTCACAAAATAAGGCCTATAGCGACATATAAATACTATATACCGTATGAAACAGAAGACTCTCTGCTTTCATAAGAAAAAAACTTCTACTGTAGTAATAATAAAAATCACACCCATGTGAAGTGAGTGGTGCAACTCTGTCCCATATTCTGTTCTCTGCTTATTCAATACAGCTCGCTATATACGGACTGAGGCAGAAAGTCATGTAAACCTTTTATTTACAGTTTGGTCTGTAAACTTCTACTGTAATAATAAAAATCACACCCCTGTGAAGTGAGCGTTGCAACTGTTCTGTACTTATTCACTACAGCTCGCTATATACGGACTGAGACAGAAAGTCATGTAAACCTTTTATTTACAGTTTGGTCTGTAAACTTCTACTGTAATAATAAAAATCACACCCCTGTGAAGTGAGCGGTGCAACTGTTCTCTACAGTTGCACCGCGCAACTATAAAGAACAGTTGCACCGCTCACTTCACAGGGGTGTGATTTTTATTATTACAGTAGAAGTTTACAGACCAAACTGTAAATAAAAGGTTTACATGACTTTCTGTCTCAGTCCGTATATAGCGAGCTGTAGTGAATAAGTACAGAACAGTTGCAACGCTCACTTCACAGGGGTGTGATTTTTATTATTACAGTAGAAGTTTACAGACCAAACTGTAAATAAAAGGTTTACATGACTTTCTGCCTCAGTCCGTATATAGCGAGCTGTATTGAATAAGCAGAGAACAGAATATGGGACAGAGTTGCACCACTCACTTCACATGGGTGTGATTTGTATTATTACTACAGTAGAAGTTTTTTTCTTATGAAAGCAGAGAGTCTTCTGTTTCATACGGTATATAGTATTTATATGTCGCTATAGGCCTTATTTTGTGAATATTGAGGAGTTCACGTCCATGTCTTCTCTGAAGTTATCTGGTGGGCACAAGCTGCATTCAATAACCAATTACTGTCTAACTGTAGATGGGATCAATGTTTACTGTTTTCCTCGTAAAAGTACACATTCAGGGCTTTCATTCGGTGTATAGGATGTATAGGATATTTATTGGGTTCAATTTTATATCTGCCTGTCAATGTCTCTGACTTTAAACCATCCATAACTCTGCTCGCTGTTCAAGATAACCACTTCCAGGCAAATGCAGGTGTTGCAAAAAGGTCAATATCTCCAGAATGGAACACACACACTATAGCAATGATTACTGTCACAATATAGAGCTATTTAACACTGTTACTGAACACACACTATAGCAATGATTACTGTCACAATATAAAGCTATTTAACACTGTTACTGAACACACACTATAGCAATGATTACTGTCACAATATAGAGCTATTTAACACTGTTAAACAGCAGGTTTCTTATACAATGCTGTTGTCTTTTCTAACTCAACAATAGCTGTGACATCAGACCAGCATGAAGCTACAGGCGCTGACCCAACAATGTCAAGTTCAACGTCAACAAGTGGAGGAGTCTCTAAAGCTGAAGGTGAGCTGAAACTACGAATAGTTCACACCGTTTAACACCCCCCCCCCCCCCCCCCCCCCCTCCTCAAACGGAGACGGGTGCATACAAATACTTGCTAATATATGCCATTAACACAGAGATGGGAAGTATTAGCATTGTAAAACGTACTTGTTTAAATGTGCTTGGCAACAGAGTATCAGCAACAACTCCATTTTCATTCCCCTCATCTTCAGAGAAACATTTTGTCGAGCAACACCGGTCAAAGCTCATTCAGAAAGTGACCATGGTCGAACCCATCCTGGATCTGCTCCTTCAGAACGCTGTCATCACCCAAGAGGGCTACAATAATGTGAGGTCTAAGACCACCACTCAGCAGATGATGAGGGAACTCCACGGACTCCTGAACACCAGAAAAGCCAAAGAGCTTTTCTGCAAAGGTCTAGAAGAACACCAGAAGCCTCTCCTTGATGAGCTGTAAGTAACGCTCATTTACAATAGTTTGTTTTTGTTTTTAAAGTGAAAGGTGCACATTCTAACGAACATGTGTAACGGACATTTCTATTTCTATTTCTATTATTTAATTATCTTTCTATCAAAGAGGTCCACACTCTAATTCCAATCATAAATGTTTACCCAGAACTTTCATAGTTAATTGTATGTTCACTGTGGTGCTAACATTGTATGAGGTGATCTTTAATTGTTCTTTTTTAAATGTGTATTCTTTATGTGGTTAAAGGACAACTTCACCATTTCCAAACTATCTTAATTTAATTGCTCCTCACTAATGCTGAAGATAAAATGATACTATCTTTTTCTACTGGGTCTGTGTCTTATAGGAGAGCTGTGGACACTTCAGGAACATCAGGTGAGTGCTGTTAAGTTAAATGAGTTAAGTTAGGTGAGTTAAGGTTAAGTTAGGTGAGTGCTGTTAAGTTAAATGGATACATTGTGATCATAATTACATCATTCATTTATTTGTCACTTATTTATCACTTTTCTGAATAGAGTTTTAGGAACTTTTTAAAAACAGCAAAACAACACATCAGAAAACTGGATTCAGAACAAGATATACAATTAGAGCTGTAAAGAGGGCACTGCTTTCCTCAGCCTCGGTGCCTGGACAGTAAAGGCCTGATCAACCTGGGGATCAAGGCCAGTCTTAGGAGCTGGGATGGAGCTCCATACGCGAGCCCATTATCCTCCACCCTACTTAGGAGCTGGGATGGAGCTCCATACGCGAGCCCATTATCCTCCACCCTACTTAGGAGCTGGGATGGAGCTCCATACGATAGCCCATTATCCTCCACCCTACTTAGGAGCTGGGATGGAGCTCCATACGCGAGCCCATTATCCTCCACCCTACTTAGGAGCTGGGATGGAGCTCCATACGATAGCCCATTATCCTCCACCCTACTTAGGAGCTGGGATGGAGCTCCATACGCGAGCCCATTATCGTCCACCCCTACTTAGGAGCTGGGATGGAGCTCCATACGCGAGCCCATTATCGTCCACCCTACTTAGGAGCTGGGATGGAGCTCCATACGCGAACCCATTATCCTCCACCCTACTTAGGAGCTGGGATGGAGCTCCATACGCGAGCCCATTATCGTCCACCCTACTTAGGAGCTGGGATGGAGCTCCATACGCGAACCCATTATCCTCCACCCTACTTAGGAGCTGGGATGGAGCTCCATACGATAGCCCATTATCCTCCACCCTACTTAGGAGCTGGGATGGAGCTCCATACGATAGCCCATTATCCTCCACCCTACTTAGGAGCTGGGATGGAGCTCCATACGCGAGCCCATTATCCTCCACCCTACTTAGGAGCTGGGATGGAGCTCCATACGCGAGCCCATTATCCTCCACCCTACTTAGGAGCTGGGATGGAGCTCCATACGCGAGCCCATTATCCTCCACCCTACTTAGGAGCTGGGATGGAGCTCCATACGCGAGCCCATTATCCTCCACCCTACTTAGGAGCTGGGATGGAGCTCCATACGCGAGCCCATTATCCTCCACCCTACTTAGGAGCTGGGATGGAGCTCCATACGATAGCCCATTATCCTCCACCCTACTTAGGAGCTGGGATGGAGCTCCATACGCGAGCCCATTATCCTCCACCCTACTTAGGAGCTGGGATGGAGCTCCATACGATAGCCCATTATCCTCCACCCTACTTAGGAGCTGGGATGGAGCTCCATACGATAGCCCATTATCCTCCACCCTACTTAGGAGCTGGGATGGAGCTCCATACGATAGCCCATTATCCTCCACCCTACTTAGGAGCTGGGATGGAGCTCCATACGCGAGCCCATTATCCTCCACCCTACTTAGGAGCTGGGATGGAGCTCCATACGCGAGCCCATTATCCTCCACCCTACTTAGGAGCTGGGATGGAGCTCCATACGATAGCCCATTATCCTCCACCCTACTTAGGAGCTGGGATGGAGCTCCATACGATAGCCCATTATCCTCCACCCTACTTAGGAGCTGGGATGGAGCTCCATACGCGAGCCCATTATCCTCCACCCTACTTAGGAGCTGGGATAGAGCTCCATACGATAGCCCATTATCCTCCACCCTACTTAGGAGCTGGGATGGAGCTCCATACGATAGCCCATTATCCTCCACCCTACTTAGGAGCTGGGATGGAGCTCCATACGCGAGCCCATTATCCTCCACCCTACTTAGGAGCTGGGATGGAGCTCCATACGCGAACCCATTATCCTCCACCCTACTTAGGAGCTGGGATGGAGCTCCATACGATAGCCCATTATCCTCCACCCTACTTAGGAGCTGGGATGGAGCTCCATACGATAGCCCATTATCCTCCACCCTACTTAGGAGCTGGGATGGAGCTCCATACGCGAGCCCATTATCCTCCACCCTACTTAGGAGCTGGGATGGAGCTCCATACGCGAGCCCATTATCCTCCACCCTACTTAGGAGCTGGGATGGAGCTCCATACGCGAGCCCATTATCCTCCACCCTACTTAGGAGCTGGGATGGAGCTCCATACGATAGCCCATTATCCTCCACCCTACTTAGGAGCTGGGATGGAGCTCCATACGCGAGCCCATTATCCTCCACCCTACTTAGGAGCTGGGATGGAGCTCCATACGATAGCCCATTATCCTCCACCCTACTTAGGAGCTGGGATGGAGCTCCATACGATAGCCCATTATCCTCCACCCTACTTAGGAGCTGGGATGGAGCTCCATACGATAGCCCATTATCCTCCACCCTACTTAGGAGCTGGGATGGAGCTCCATACGCGAGCCCATTATCCTCCACCCTACTTAGGAGCTGGGATGGAGCTCCATACGCGAGCCCATTATCCTCCACCCTACTTAGGAGCTGGGATGGAGCTCCATACGATAGCCCATTATCCTCCACCCTACTTAGGAGCTGGGATGGAGCTCCATACGATAGCCCATTATCCTCCACCCTACTTAGGAGCTGGGATGGAGCTCCATACGATAGCCCATTATCCTCCACCCTACTTAGGAGCTGGGATGGAGCTCCATACGCGAGCCCATTATCCTCCACCCTACTTAGGAGCTGGGATGGAGCTCCATACGCGAGCCCATTATCCTCCACCCTACTTAGGAGCTGGGATGGAGCTCCATACGCGAGCCCATTATCCTCCACCCTACTTAGGAGCTGGGATGGAGCTCCATACGCGAGCCCATTATCCTCCACCCTACTTAGGAGCTGGGATGGAGCTCCATACGCGAGCCCATTATCCTCCACCCTACTTAGGAGCTGGGATGGAGCTCCATACGCGAGCCCATTATCCTCCACCCTACTTAGGAGCTGGGATGGAGCTCCATACGCGAGCCCATTATCCTCCACCCTACTTAGGAGCTGGGATGGAGCTCCATACGATAGCCCATTATCCTCCACCCTACTTAGGAGCTGGGATGGAGCTCCATACGATAGCCCATTATCCTCCACCCTACTTAGGAGCTGGGATGGAGCTCGATACGCGAGCCCATTATCCTCCACCCTACTTAGGAGCTGGGATGGAGCTCCATACGATAGCCCATTATCCTCCACCCTACTTAGGAGCTGGGATGGAGCTCCATACGATAGCCCATTATCCTCCACCCTACTTAGGAGCTGGGATGGAGCTCCATACGCGAGCCCATTATCGTCCACCCCTACTTAGGAGCTGGGATGGAGCTCCATACGCGAGCCCATTATCGTCCACCCTACTTAGGAGCTGGGATGGAGCTCCATACGCGAACCCATTATCCTCCACCCTACTTAGGAGCTGGGATGGAGCTCCATACGCGAGCCCATTATCGTCCACCCTACTTAGGAGCTGGGATGGAGCTCCATACGCGAACCCATTATCCTCCACCCTACTTAGGAGCTGGGATGGAGCTCCATACGATAGCCCATTATCCTCCACCCTACTTAGGAGCTGGGATGGAGCTCCATACGATAGCCCATTATCCTCCACCCTACTTAGGAGCTGGGATGGAGCTCCATACGCGAGCCCATTATCCTCCACCCTACTTAGGAGCTGGGATGGAGCTCCATACGCGAGCCCATTATCCTCCACCCTACTTAGGAGCTGGGATGGAGCTCCATACGCGAGCCCATTATCCTCCACCCTACTTAGGAGCTGGGATGGAGCTCCATACGATAGCCCATTATCCTCCACCCTACTTAGGAGCTGGGATGGAGCTCCATACGATAGCCCATTATCCTCCACCCTACTTAGGAGCTGGGATGGAGCTCCATACGCGAGCCCATTATCCTCCACCCTACTTAGGAGCTGGGATGGAGCTCCATACGATAGCCCATTATCCTCCACCCTACTTAGGAGCTGGGATGGAGCTCCATACGATAGCCCATTATCCTCCACCCTACTTAGGAGCTGGGATGGAGCTCCATACGCGAGCCCATTATCCTCCACCCTACTTAGGAGCTGGGATGGAGCTCCATACGCGAACCCATTATCCTCCACCCTACTTAGGAGCTGGGGTGGAGCTCCATACGATAGCCCATTATCCTCCACCCTACTTAGGAGCTGGGATGGAGCTCCATACGATAGCCCATTATCCTCCACCCTACTTAGGAGCTGGGATGGAGCTCCATACGCGAGCCCATTATCCTCCACCCTACTTAGGAGCTGGGATGGAGCTCCATACGCGAGCCCATTATCCTCCACCCTACTTAGGAGCTGGGATGGAGCTCCATACGCGAGCCCATTATCCTCCACCCTACTTAGGAGCTGGGATGGAGCTCCATACGATAGCCCATTATCCTCCACCCTACTTAGGAGCTGGGATGGAGCTCCATACGCGAGCCCATTATCCTCCACCCTACTTAGGAGCTGGGATGGAGCTCCATACGATAGCCCATTATCCTCCACCCTACTTAGGAGCTGGGATGGAGCTCCATACGATAGCCCATTATCCTCCACCCTACTTAGGAGCTGGGATGGAGCTCCATACGATAGCCCATTATCCTCCACCCTACTTAGGAGCTGGGATGGAGCTCCATACGCGAGCCCATTATCCTCCACCCTACTTAGGAGCTGGGATGGAGCTCCATACGCGAGCCCATTATCCTCCACCCTACTTAGGAGCTGGGATGGAGCTCCATACGATAGCCCATTATCCTCCACCCTACTTAGGAGCTGGGATGGAGCTCCATACGATAGCCCATTATCCTCCACCCTACTTAGGAGCTGGGATGGAGCTCCATACGCGAGCCCATTATCCTCCACCCTACTTAGGAGCTGGGATGGAGCTCCATACGCGAGCCCATTATCCTCCACCCTACTTAGGAGCTGGGATGGAGCTCCATACGCGAGCCCATTATCCTCCACCCTACTTAGGAGCTGGGATGGAGCTCCATACGCGAGCCCATTATCCTCCACCCTACTTAGGAGCTGGGATGGAGCTCCATACGCGAGCCCATTATCCTCCACCCTACTTAGGAGCTGGGATGGAGCTCCATACGCGAGCCCATTATCCTCCACCCTACTTAGGAGCTGGGATGGAGCTCCATACACGAGCCCATTATCCTCCACCCTACTTAGGAGCTGGGATGGAGCTCCATACGATAGCCCATTATCCTCCACCCTACTTAGGAGCTGGGATGGAGCTCCATACGATAGCCCATTATCCTCCACCCTACTTAGGAGCTGGGATGGAGCTCGATACGCGAGCCCATTATCCTCCACCCTACTTAGGAGCTGGGATGGAGCTCCATACGATAGCCCATTATCCTCCACCCTACTTAGGAGCTGGGATGGAGCTCCATACGCGAGCCCATTATCCTCCACCCTACTTAGGAGCTGGGATGGAGCTCCATACGCGAGCCCATTATCGTCCACCCCACTTAGGAGCTGGGATGGAGCTCCATACGCGAGCCCATTATCCTCCACCCTACTTAGGAGCAACCAAAAGAGCAGCCAGGATGGTGTGATGTGCTCATGTTTGTTAGTATTACCTATACTGTAACTGCCCGACCGTTTTTGCAATATTCATAGTGAAACAGAGCTAGCGTCGGTGGCTACTAGGTCTGCAGTCGCGAGGGGCGTGTCTTAACTCGGCTCCAGGCCAGTGAGGCAGCAAGCCCAACATGAGTGCTTATCTGTGGGTAGAACAAGCCCAACATGAGTGCTTATCTGTGGGTAGAACAAGCCCAACACGAGTGCTTATCTGTGGGTAGAACAAGCCCAACACGAGTGCTTATCTGTGGGTAGAACAAGCCCAACACGAGTGCTTATCTGTGGGTAGAACAATGGAGGTGACTCAGTGTTTGGTTATTGGTCCCCCTCGATGTTAGCGTTGCCGTTGGGTCCAGGGACAAGTAATGACAACACTTCTATATAACTATGTGACAACATAAGATTAGTAGGGGACAGGGGACAGTAGATTAGTAGGGGACAGGGGACAGTAGATTAGTAGGGGACAGGGGACAGTAGATTAGTAGGGGACAGGGGACAGTAGATTAGTAGGGGACAGGGGACAGTAGATTAGTAGGGGACAGGGGACAGTAGATTAGTAGGGGACAGGGGACAGTAGATTAGTAGGGGACAGGGGACAGTATATTAGTAGGGGACAGGGGACAGGGGACAGTAGATTAGTAGGGGACAGGGGACAGTAGATTAGTAGGGGACAGGGGACAGTAGATTAGTAGGGGACAGGGGACAGGGGACAGTAGATTAGTATGGGACAGGGGACAGTAGATTAGTAGGGGACAGGGGACAGTAGATTAGTAGGGGACAGGGGACAGTAGATTAGTAGGGGACAGGGGACAGTAGATTAGTAGGGGACAGGGGACAGTAGATTAGTAGGGGACAGGGGATTGTAGATTAGTAGGGGACAGGGGACAGGGGACAGTAGATTAGTAGGGGACAGGGGACAGTAGATTAGTAGGGGACAGGGGACAGTAGATTAGTAGGGGACAGGGGACAGTAGATTAGTAGGGGACAGGGGACAGTAGATTAGTAGGGGACAGGGGACAGTAGATTAGTAGGGGACAGGGGACAGTAGATTAGTAGGGGACAGGGGACAGTAGATTAGTAGGGGACAGGGGACAGTAGATTAGTAGGGGACAGGGGACAGGGGACAGTAGATTAGTAGGGGACAGGGGACAGTAGATTAGTAGGGGACAGGGGACAGTAGATTAGTAGGGGACAGGGGACAGTAGATTAGTAGGGGACAGGGGACAATAGATTAGTAGGGGACAGGGGACAGATTAGTAGGGGACAGGGGACAGTAGATTAGTAGGGGACAGGGGACAGTAGATTAGTAGGGGACAGGGGACAGTAGATTAGTAGGGGACAGGGGACAGGGGACAGTAGATTAGTAGGGGCCAGGGGACAGTAGATTAGTAGGGGACAGGGGACAGTAGATTAGTAGGGGACAGGGGACAGGGGACAATAGATTAGTAGGGGACAGGGGACAGTAGATTAGTAGGGGACAGGGGACAGTAGATTAGTAGGGGACAGGGGACAGGGGACAGTAGATTAGTAGGGGACAGGAGGCGTAACGTTTGTGAGGGAAAGTTGATCATAATAAGAAAGATTTATAAAGACATATAACATATTTAAACCAAGCACTTTTGGAATGTCCTCTTCTTCCATCTTGTGAGTAGTGACACATAAACCTTGATTGATTGTTGACAGCAGGGACTCAGATTAGACAGTAGATTAGTAGGGGACAGGGGACAGTAGATTAGTAGGGGACAGGGGACAGTATATTAGTAGGGGACAGGGGACAGGGGACAGTAGATTAGTAGGGGACAGGGGACAGTAGATTAGTAGGGGACAGGGGACAGTAGATTAGTAGGGGACAGGGGACAGGGGACAGTAGATTAGTATGGGACAGGGGACAGTAGATTAGTAGGGGACAGGGGACAGTAGATTAGTAGGGGACAGGGGACAGTAGATTAGTAGGGGACAGGGGACAGTAGATTAGTAGGGGACAGGGGACAGTAGATTAGTAGGGGACAGGGGATTGTAGATTAGTAGGGGACAGGGGACAGGGGACAGTAGATTAGTAGGGGACAGGGGACAGTAGATTAGTAGGGGACAGGGGACAGTAGATTAGTAGGGGACAGGGGACAGTAGATTAGTAGGGGACAGGGGACAGTAGATTAGTAGGGGACAGGGGACAGTAGATTAGTAGGGGACAGGGGACAGTAGATTAGTAGGGGACAGGGGACAGGGGACAGTAGATTAGTAGGGGACAGGGGACAGGGGACAGTAGATTAGTAGGGGACAGGGGACAGTAGATTAGTAGGGGACAGGGGACAGTAGATTAGTAGGGGACAGGGGACAATAGATTAGTAGGGGACAGGGGACAGATTAGTAGGGGACAGGGGACAGTAGATTAGTAGGGGACAGGGGACAGTAGATTAGTAGGGGACAGGGGACAGTAGATTAGTAGGGGACAGGGGACAGGGGACAGTAGATTAGTAGGGGCCAGGGGACAGTAGATTAGTAGGGGACAGGGGACAGTAGATTAGTAGGGGACAGGGGACAGGGGACAATAGATTAGTAGGGGACAGGGGACAGTAGATTAGTAGGGGACAGGGGACAGTAGATTAGTAGGGGACAGGGGACAGGGGACAGTAGATTAGTAGGGGACAGGAGGCGTAACGTTTGTGAGGGAAAGTTGATCATAATAAGAAAGATTTATAAAGACATATAACATATTTAAACCAAGCACTTTTGGAATGTCCTCTTCTTCCATCTTGTGAGTAGTGACACATAAACCTTGATTGATTGTTGACAGCAGGGACTCAGAGTCCAGTGAGTTGATTGATTGTTGACAGCAGGGACTCAGAGTCCAGTGAGTTGATTGATTGTTGACAGCAGGGACTCGGAGTCCAGTGAGTTGATTGATTGTTGACAGCAGGGACTCAGAGTCCAGTGAGTTGATTGATTGTTGACAGCAGGGACTCAGAGTCCAGTGAGTTGATTGATTGTTGACAGCAGGGATTCAGAGTCCAGTGAGTTGATTGATTGTTGACAGCAGGGACTCAGAGTCCAGTGAGTTGATTGATTGTTGACAGCAGGGACTCAGAGTCCAGTGAGTTGATTGATTGTTGACAGCAGGGACTCAGAGTCCAGTGAGTTGATTGATTGTTGACAGCAGGGACTCAGAGTCCAGTGAGTTGATTGATTGTTGACAGCAGGGACTCAGAGTCCAGTGAGTTGATTAATTGTTGACAGCAGGGACTCAGAGTCCTGATTGATTGTTGACAGCAGGGACTTAGAGTCCAGTGAGTTGATTGATTGTTGACAGCAGGGACTCAGAGTCCAGTGAGTTGATTGATTGTTGACAGCAGGGACTCAGAGTCCAGTGAGTTGATTGATTGTTGACAGCAGGGACTCAGAGTCCAGTGAGTTGATTGATTGTTGACAGCAGGGACTCAGAGTCCAGTGAGTTGATTGATTGTTGACAGCAGGGACTCAGAGTCCAGTGAGTTGTCATCTCTATATTGTCATAACTAGTCCACAATGACAATGACTGGAGTGGAAAATGTTCTATTCTGTTATTGGTAACAGGTACACATACTCTCTCTCTCTCTCTCTCTCTCTCTCTCTCTCTCAACATGGAATTGCGTTGTTTCCTACAGGTCCGTTGGTGGAAACATCAGGGCGTCCCATTACTTACTATGAAGACCAGCTTCAAGACAACATGAGCAGTACAGTCAAATTGGGCACAGAGTCTGAGGTTGAGATTGAAACGGTCTTCATCCCGCTCCACAATCTAGACATCAAAGACACAGACATCCACAGCCACCATGAGGTCAGACAGATGGAGATGAAGAAGCCAGGAGATGGAACGCAAATCCAACCTGAAGAAATTCACGAAGACCCTTCTGGAAGAGACATAAGATCAGCACTGACCACTGGCTGTGCAGGAATTGGCAAAACGTTCCTCGTACTAAAGTATCTGTCTGACTGGGCCAAGAAACGTTTCGTCCAAGGACCACACCTCGTGTTCCCGCTCAAGTTCCGCCAGTTAAATCTGCTCAAGGGAAAGAAATTTACTTTGGCACAGCTAATTCACCACTGCATCAAGGAAACCAGATTCATTGAGGAAGAAGTTCTTAATGACATCTTCAAGGTGTTGCAGAAGTCAGTAGACTACAAAAGGAGCCCCTTCAAAGTCATGATTGTTATGGATGGATATGATGAAAATAATATCCAGTTCGATTTCAAAACAGATTTTGGCCTCATGAATGTGGTGGATTCGTACCCAGTGGAACATCTGCTTGTAAACCTCATCAAGGGAGAGCTGCTCCCCTCTGCTCACATCTGGATAACCTTACGACCTGCAGCAGTCAAACTGATTCCTAAGGCGTTTGTTAACAGGATGACAGAAGTACGAGGCTTCATCGAAGATGACCAGAAGAAGGAGTTCTTCATGAAGAGCATCAGGGATGAGAACCAGGCCAGCTCAATCTTCTCACACATCCAGAAATCAAAGATCCTCCACACCATGTGTGAAATCCCAGTCTTCTGTTGGATCCTTGCTACCGTTGTGCAGAACACAGGGTTGACAGAGCTGCCTGAAACCCTGGTTGAGCTGTTCTGCCACTTCCTGATGGGCGAGACACTGCGGGAGAAGATGAAGGATCCTTCACTAAACGATGAAGACAAAGAGAAGCTCATAAAGGATGCAGGAGAAGTTCTTCTGAAGCTGGGAAAGCTGGCGTTTGACCAACTTGACAAAGGACGAATCATTTTCTATGAGAAAGACCTGAAAGCGTGTGGTCTTGATGTGATCAAGGACTTGATCTCTGGCTTTTGCACAACCTTCTTCAAAGAAGACGACACGTTCTTCAAACAAACGGTCTACTGCTTCGTTCATCTGAGCATCCAGGAGTTTCTGGCTGCAGTCTACCTGTTCCACTGTTTCACTCAGAAGAACATGGAGGTCCTGAAGACATTCCTGGGAGATGATCATTGCAACAGTTCCCTGTCTGACTTCCTGAAGGCTGTTATGATGAAAACCCTGAAGAGTGAGAGTGGACACCTGGACCTCTTTGTCCGCTTCCTTCATGGTCTCTCACTGCAGTCCAACCAGAGTCTGTTAGGAGGCCTGCTGGGTCAGACACAGAACAGTCCAGAGGAGATCCAGAGAGCCATCAGCAACCTGAAGAAGATGCATGCTGCCTCTCCTGACAGATGTATCAACATCTTCCACTGTCTGATGGAGATGAACGACCCGTCAGTAAGTCAGGGAATCCAACAGTACCTGGAGTCAGAGAGCAGATCAGGGAAGAAACTCACTGAGACCCAGTGTTCAGCTCTGGCCTCCATGCTGCTGATGTCAGAGGAGGTTCTGGAGGAGTTGGACCTGGACAAATACAACACAGACCAGGCGGGGCAACTGAGACTGATCCCAGCTGTGAGGAACTGCACAACAGCCAGGTTAGTAGTCCTGTGAATAACAACATGACTGATATATTACTACTACATTCATTCATTACAAATACTATATTTAATATTATTATAACGACTACATTCATTCATTACAAATACTATATTTAATATTATTATAAGACTACATTCATTCATTACAAATGAATACAAAACAGACATGCACGCACACACACATGCGTACTGTACACACGCATGCATGCACGCACGCACGCACGCACGCACGCACGCACGCACGCACGCACGCACGCGAACACACACACACACACACACAGGTGGAATCATCACAAATTATGCTTCAGCTATTGAAAAATAGCAGATCTACAAGCTCGTAGCGCCACACCTAGTGCCGCGATATGTATGTTAGTTAGTATGTAGTATGTCATACTACATACATGCATAACTATTGAAAAATAGCCGATCTACAAGCTCATAGCGTGCCGCGCTACAAGCTTGTAGATCTGCTATTTTTGGAAAATCGTGAAAATGTGGCGCAAATCTTTGAATATTCTTTCAGAGCGAACATTTTTAGCTCATGTCTTTGGTTCTGGGGGGTCCCTGGAACAATACGCAGCCAATTACATATCATTCTGGGGGTCCTTGACATGAAATAGTTTGAGAACTAGTGCACTGAACATAGAAACATAGGGTTTTTCAGAAAACTGTGATGATTTAGAAGCCATTTTCTAAGAATCGGCCTCAGGTCTAAATGTGTTAAAAGCCTCCTTGGTGGTTCATTCTGCAGTGTTTAATGTAAACCAGTGGTTCTCAAACCAAGGACTTTGTATACATTAATATGTATTATGTAACAGACCTCTATCTGAATACATTGTGTGCCAGGGACCCCCACACCATAATTGTGTTAATTTATTATTGTCAATTAATTTACTTAAATATGTTTTTGAAAATAGCCGATCTGCAACCTCGCAATGTGACACAATGTGAGCTTGTAGATCTGCAATAGAAGATCTCTCAGTTTACTTCCTTGACAGTGAACTTGGTCTGACCTGTTTTGTTTTGTTTTCATTACAGACTTGTTGGGTTTGGCGCTCAACTCCAGACGGAACACATTGAAGTTGTGGCTTCAGCTCTCAGTTCTAATCCGTCCCATCTGAGACACCTGGACATCAGTTCCAACCACCTGGAGCCAAATATGGACCTGCTCTGTGACGCACTGAGGAGTCCACATTGTAGACTGGAGACTCTACGGTCAGATATTATTGATTTATTTTGTCTTTATACTATTAATATTGTGGTGATGCTTTATTGGTAGAGTGTGAATAAGGTTGATCTCATAGTAACACAATTCTATCATAAGAAGATTTGGCGACCCCCCCTGCAGTAACTCGGAGGACCCCCTAGGGGTCCCGGACCCCCTGTTGAAGACCCCTGCTCTACAGCATTGGTTGTCAAACATTTTAGTACCCCCAAATTGACACGTATTTGTCTGCAGACCCTCATCTGAAAATATGTTGTGCTAGGGACCCCTTAAGAGAACATTTTAGCATTGTCCAAGATTTATCAACATGTTTAAAAAATAATAAAAATAATTGTATTGTCTTTTGCTCCAGCAGATGTCTTTCTTGTGTCTGTGACATCACCAGTTATTGCTTCACTGTCTTCTATCCAGAATCATGTCTTTTATAGCAGACAATCAAACATGTGGTGTTTTATTTCTCATTTAGACTGATGAACTGCTGGTTGTCGGAGAGAAGCTGTGAACTTCTGGCCTCAGCTCTCAGATCTAATCCTCATCTGAGAGAATTAGACTTGACCTTCAACGTCTTGCCGGTGTCTGGACTGGAGAACTTCTCTGGACTGGAAACGCTCAAGTGAGTAGAGTCTGTCTGTCTGTCTGTCTGTCTGTCTGTCTGTCTGTCTGTCTGTCTGTCTGTCTGTCTGTCTGTCTGTCTGTCTGTCTGTCTGTCTGTCTGTCTGTCTGTCTGTCTGTTATGTACTTTTAATTGAAACATACAATTATATGAAGAAAAAAAAACATACTGTTGTAGCATACTTCACATGTAAACTGTAATTTGGCATAAAACAACTTTTTAGAGTCAGTGATTAACCACATGAACCCTAGTATGCCTGAACATTAGGATGAAACTCAAATATCACTTCTACAAGCTCAAATAGCAGATCTACAAGCTCAAATAGCAGATCTACAAGCTCAAATAAAATATCTACAAGCTCAAATAGTAGAAGCTCAAATAGCAGATCTACAAGCTCAAATAGTAGATCTGCAAGCTCAAATAGCAGATCTACAAGCTCAAATAGCAGATCTACAAACTCAAATAGCAGATCAACAAGCTCAAATATTAGATCTACAAGCTCAAATATCAGATCTACATGCTCAAATATCAGATCTACAAGCTCAAATAGCAGGTCTAACAGTAGAGGACACAGAAGGTTCCCTCTCAGTCATTTCATGACAGTTTCTCAGCAGCACAAACTGTTGCAGTTCAATTTGAGTGTCCTCAGTGCATCATTGTATGACCACAGCCTGCTGGCCAGTACCATGGGAAGAAATCACATTACTCTGTAGAAATGTAAAAAGTATTTCTAAGTCCAAGCCAGGTGGCAGTGAGTTTGTCCGGTCAGGCTACCTGCCCTGGTGAAGATAATGGTAGCAGAAACACTGTAGTGTCAGAGACGTTGTGTTAGACAGTCAGACATTGATGCATTGTTGTTCTACTTCCTACAGAGTGAAACATGGAGGAGAACTCTGGACTAATCCTCAACTCCCTACACAATGTGAGTGTCTGTCTGTCTGTCTGTCTGTCTGTCTGTCTGTCTGTCTGTCTGTCTGTCTGTCTGTCTGTCTGTCTGTCTGTCTGTCTGTATGTGTTGCTACTGGCATGTACAGTGGTGGAAAGTAACTAAGTACATTTACTCAAGTTCAGAAAACAGAAAAATACATTTTGTAGAATCTGGTCTCAGGTCTTAATGGGTTAATTGGTTTTCTGCAAAACGTATCAGTGTTGATTTTAACAGCAACGTTTAGATTTCAGTTTAGTCATAGACTTTTGAATAAAACTTAATTGAGTTTTAGTTATATTTTAGTCATCTGAAATTGTTTTGTGTTAGTCTAGTTTTAGTTGACTAAATATCATGATATTTTAGTCGACTAAATCTACAATAGATTTAGACGACTAAAATGTATTTTGGCGGCCTTGATGTCGTCATATAGTAATGGCTGATTTTACACTTGGTTACATGTTGAAAATAACAGATCTACAAGTTCACAACGCGTTGCAATGCAACACTTGTCATCACTTGTCATGGAATGCACTCCCCATCACAATCAGAACTGCAGCATCCACTCCCAATCTTCTGCCGTAGTCTGAAAACCCACCTCTTCAGACTCCACCATGGCCCATAGCACTAGCCCCTTAGATAGAACTTTATGTACACTTAGATTGTATTTTAAATATAGCACTTTATGTAGACTTAGATAGTATTTTAAATATAGCACTTTATGTAGACTTAGATAGTATTTTAAATATAGCACTTTATGTAGACTTAGATAGTATTTTAAACAGACTTATAGCATGTTACGTAGACAGCACTAGAATTGCATTTTATGTAGTCATAGCACTTTATAGTACACATGTATAATATATAATATAGTATAGTATGTATAGTTTACATAGATACTCCACTGTTACATTCTTAGCTTACGCATGATTCATGATAACTACTTTTTATATGTGTGATGTATGCCATGCTTTTTGTTATTGCTTAATGTAAGTCGCTCTGGATTAAGAGTGACTGATAAATGCCTAAATTGTAAATTGTAAATTCTAGTTCTACTGGTTCTCTTCTCCACTAGTCCCTCCCTAACATTTTAGTCTAGTTTTTATTTGTTGACGAAACTGTCAGTATATTTAGTTTTAGTCGACAAATTCAACACCACAGTGGTGCTCAAAGTATTTCATGTAAAAAACTCCCAGAATTATCTGTAATGCCGCGGACCCCCATCTGAAAATATGTTGTTCCAGGCACCCCCCCCCCCCCCCCCCCCAAGCAAATATTTGAGTTAAAAACGTTTGCTGTGAAATAATATATATTCAATTTGCAGAGAGAGAGACGTTTATGTACTGTACCTAGTATTTGTATTTGTGGATACTTCCAAGACACATATTGTACTCTTGACTCCACTACATTAACCCATTAAGACCTGAGACCAGATTCTACAAAATGTTTTCTGAAAAACGTATCAGTGGTTCAGTCAGGACAACTCAAGAATGGATGGAATATATATTTATTCAATACAAATGAGCAATATATTTATTATGGTTTGGCGATGAATTGGATCTGCTTTTTAGGTAGTGAGATCAAGCACATCAGTCCCAACCATAGGGACACCGAATCCCCCGTACCTAAACAGCAGATCCAAAACGACAGGTGGTAGCTGGGGTGGAGGAGTGTGAGACAGGTTTTAGCTGGGGTGGTGGAGGGTGAGACAGGTGGTAGATGGGCTGGTGGAGGGTGAGACAGGTGGTAGCTGGGGTGGTGGATGGAGGGTGAGACGGGGTAGCTGGGGTGGAGGGTGAGACAGGTGGTAGCTGGGTTGGAGGAGGGTGAGACAGGGGGTAGCTGGGGTGATGGAGGGTGAGACAGGTGGTAGCTGGGGTGGAGGAGGGTGAGACAGGTGGTAGCTGTGGTGGAGGAGGGTGAGACGGGGTAGCTGGGGTGGAGGGTGAGACAGGGGGTAGCTGGGGTGGTGGAGGGTAAGACAGGTGGTAGCTGGTGTGGAGGAGGGTGAGACAGGTGGTAGCTGGGATGGAGGAGAGTGAGAAGGGGGTAGCTGGGGTGGAGGAGGGTGAGACAGGTTGTAGCTGGGGTGGTGGAGGGTGAGACAGGTGGTAGATGGGCTGGTGAAGTGTGAGACAGGTGGTAGCTGGGGTGGTGGAGGGTGAGACGGGGTGGCTGGGGTGGAGGGTGAGACAGGGGGTAGCTGGGGTGGAGGGGGGTGAGACAGGTGGTAGCTGGGGTGGTGGAGGGTGAGACGGGGGATAGCTGGGGTGGAGGAGGGTGAGACAGGTTTTTAGCTGGGGTGGTGGAGGGTGAGACAGGTGGTAGATGGGCTGGTGGAGGGTGAGACAGGTGGTAGCTGGGGTGGTGGAGGGTGAGACAGGTGGTAGCTGTGTTGGAGGAGGGTGAGACAGGTGGTAGCTGTGGTGGAGGAGGGTGAGACATGGGGTAGCTGTGGTGGAGGAGGGTGAGACAGGTGGTAGCTGGGGTGGAGGAGGGTGAGACAGGTGGTAGCTGGGTTGGAGGAGGGTGAGACAGGTGGTAGCTGCGGTGGTGGAGGGTGATACAGGTGGTATCTGGGGTGGAGGAGGGTGAGACAGGTGGTAGCTGGGATGGAGGAGAGTGAGAAGGGGGTAGCTGGTGTGGAGGAGGGTGAGACAGGTTGTAGCTGGGGTGGTGGAGGGTGAGACAGGTGGTAGCTGGGGTGGAGGAGGGTGAGACAGGTGGTAGCTGGGTTGGAGGAGGGTGAGACAGGTGGTAGCTGCGGTGGTGGAGGGTGATACAGGTGGTATCTGGGGTGGAGGAGGGTGAGACAGGTGGTAGCTGGGGTGGAGGAGGGTGAGACAGGTGGTAGTTGTGGTGGAGGAGGGTGAGACAGGTGGTAGTTGTGGTGGAGGAGGGTGAGACAGGTGGTAGTTGTGGTGGAGGAGGGTGAGACAGGGGGTAGTTGTGGTGGTGGAGGGTGAGACAGGTGGTAGCCGGGGTGGAGGAGAGTGAGACAGGTGGTAGCTGCGGTGGTGGAGAGTGAGACAGGTGGTAGCTGCGGTGGTGGAGGGTGAGACAGGTGGTATCTGGGGTGGAGGAGGGTGAGACAGGTGGTATCTGGGGTGGAGGAGGGTGAGACAGTTGGTCGCTGGGGTGGAGGAGGGTGAGACAGGTGGTATCTGGGGTGGAGGGTGAGACAGGGGGTACCTGTGGTGGAGGAGGGTGAGACAGGTGGTAGCTGGGGTGGAGGAGGGTGAGACAGGTGGTAGCTGGGGTGGAGGAGGGTGAGCCAGGTGGTAGCTGGGTTGGAGGAGGGTGAGACAGGTGGTAGCTGCGGTGGTGGAGGGTGAGACAGGTGGTATCTGGGGTGGAGGAGGGTGAGACAGGTGGTAGCTGGGGTGGAAGTTGTGGTGGAGGAGGGTGAGACAGGGGGTAGCTGGGGTGGAGGAGGGTGAGACAGGTGGTAGTTGTGGTGGAGGAGAGTGAGACAGGTGGTAGCTGGGTGGAGGAGGGTGAGACAGGTGGTAGTTGTGGTGGAGGAGAGTGAGACGGGGTAGCCGGGGTGGAGGAGAGTGAGACAGGGGGTACCTGGGGTGGAGGAGGGTGAGACAGGTGGTATCTGGGGTGGAGGAGGGTGAGACAGGTAAATATGTTTAATATTTAATGTTTTTTACTGTGTTGTTTTCTCATCAGATTCCCATCGTCTCACTCTGGACCCAAACACAGCAAGCAGATCACTCTGTCTGTCTGACGACAACAGGAAGGTCACAAGGTCAAAGGGGGAGGAGCTTCAGTACGCTGACCACCCTGATAGATTTGGTGATGATGTTGATCAGGTTCTGTGTTTAGAAGGTCTGTCTGGAGGCCATTACCTGTGGGAGGTAGAGTGGAGTGGAGGGGTTTGGATAGGAGGGGCTTACAGAGAAATCAGCAGGAGAGGAGAGGGTAGTTGGCTTGGAGGCAATGATCATTCCTGGAGTCTGTACTGTAGTAAAGGCATGTACCATGTCATTCACAATAGTAGGGATACTCTCCTCCCTGTTGTTCCCTCTGACTACAGCAGAGCAGTGCATGAGACGGGTGAGCCTGTCTACAGAGTAGCAGTGTATCTAGACTGCCCTGCAGGGACTCTGTCCTTCTATGAAGTGTCCTCTGACTCACTGAGACACATTTACACCTTCCAGAGCACATTCCCTGAAGCTCTCTACCCTGGGTTTAGTCTTATGACCTCCTCCTCCTCAGTGTGTCTTTGTGAGGACAGACAACGTCTCTGATCAGAGAGAGAGAGGGAATAGAAGAGGGAATAGAGGAGGGAATAGAGGAGGGAGAGAGAGAGAGAGAGGGGGAGAGAGAGAGAGAGAGAGAGAGAGAGAGAGAGGGGGAGAGAGAGGGGGAGAGAGAGAGGGAGAGAGAGAGGGGGAGAGAGAGAGAGAGAGAGAGAGGGGGGGGGGGGGAGAGGGGGGGGGGGGGAGGGGTGAGAGAGGGAGAGAGCACACCTTTCTTGAAGGGATATTTCACTTTAAAAACAGTTTTGGGGTCATTTTACATAGATATTTGATCTATGGTGATTTAGATTTGTTAAAAAACAAATGGACCAGTTGTACATACTGTATTTAATGTTCATGTACAGTATTGATGTATAAAAGTACATTGTAAATGTCTAGAGTTTCATAAGCAGATCCACATTTTATATTCCTAATGCTCTGAAGCATTTCTGAAACCATAACATCAAATAAATGTTTATTCATGAGAGAAGTTTATCTGGATTTATTTCTATGTAGGTTTGGGTGAGTTTGTCAAGATGCACTGAGGTGGTGCCGGGGACCCCCAGGGGTCCTTCAGGGGGGTCCAGGGGGTCCGGGGACCCCCAGGGGTCCTTCAGGGGGGTCCTTTAGGGGGGTCCAGGGGTCCTTCAGGGGGGTCCAGGGGGTCCGGGGACCCCCAAGGGTCCTTCAGGGGGGTCCAGGGGTCCTTCAGGGGGTCCACCCAGGAACTTTCGTTCATTCTTGACCCCTCTATCACACAGTGCGGCCGTGCTGTGAACTTGTAGGTCTGCTATTTTTGAAAAATCGTGAAAATGTGCAGATGGGGGTCGGCGGCCAATTTCATAACATTTGAGGTCCTTGACATGAAATATTGAGAACCACTGACATAGAAACATGAGGTTTTAGGCATTATGTTATACTTTAGCTATTGAAAAATAGCAGATCTACAAGCTCAAAGCGCGGCACCGAGTGCCGCACTGTGAGCTTGTAGGTCTGCTATTTTTGAAAAATCGTGAAAATGTGCAGATGGGGGTCGGCGGCCAATTTCATAACATTTTTGGGGTCCTCCGCCTCCCAAGTGAAGAGAGAGGATGTCAGTGCCAGAACCACTAGTAAGTTCCACCAGCAAACTGCTTCTCCCATGCCTCATGGCTAGCACATGTCAGTGGGAAAATACTTCCTGGTCTTTCAACCAATAGAAAGGCTGTTACAATGTGCTCAGCAGCCAATGATGCCAAGCTGGTACGGAACCGCCTACAGGGCGGTCTCCACCGAACAGAGTTTTTATAAACCCTGCGAGGACTCTAGTAGCTCAGATTCTAGTAACATCAACAAGGGTCCACACCTCGTGCCAACCGTACGATGAACAACACAGCTCACATTAGACCAATGGTAATTATTGATACATAATGCAAACTATTAATAATCAATGAATAATGTGTTATCCATGTGTTGTGTAAACCTGCCTGTAATCGACGAATGTATGTGTATTTCTGTCTCATTCATGCAGGTTATTTACCTAACTAAACCTAACTAAACGTCTAACCTAAACTGGGTTAAAACTAACCCTTAAACCAATCCTAGATAATTAGTTCATGTGTTTAAATGTATGTTTGTTAAACGACAATAAAAGTATAAAAGACACTTGAGTTATATTATTTAGACAGTTTGAGTAAAGACATTACTCTTTGTGCAGTTGTGACCCTTTCAGTAGGGATAGCTATGAACCACGATGCTATCAACTTAGCAAGTTAAATCGTAGATAGCTAAAATCTGAACAGTAAATAACCATGGGGTGCGATTATTATCATAATTGCGGTAAACTTTACTAAAACAAACGCTCCAAATGAGCAAGGTTAGTGTGCAATTATCAACTTAATCGCGGTAACTTTACTAACAATTAAACCAGTAGCCTTGTAACTAAAATAGCCTTGTAACTAATTAGTTAAAAGCACGGTTAATAGACGCCACGGCTAGACTCAAAAGTCTCAAGCGTAGGTGGTAAATCGCCTGATGTACAACCACAGGCCTTGTGCTAAATGTACAAATAAAGCTAAACTGCGGCGTAAAACAGTACATAGCTAAAAATCCGGTTTAGCACAGAGCTCTAGGAAGAAGCCAGCAGACTTTAGGATATAAGGCGTTACTGTAAAGCTAAAGTGTTGCTAACCTAAACACAGGCGACAATGTGATCCAAGTTCTGGGTTTTAATAACTACTCCAGAGTCAATGTCTATTCCAGCCTCTGATTCCAAGCAAGCTGAATGTCATTGATTCAGGAGTGATTATTGTAAACTAAGAGCTGGGCCATTATTGTTCCCATTTTCCTCCTGGCTTTCAACTAGGGGAAAATGGCCGCCAGAGCAAAGCTAATTTGCTAAAACCATTAGCCTATTGTCTGGTGCCTTCTACTCTGAAACACTTCTAAACCTAGCCATGAGCGGGGGAAGGGCAGAGTAAACAGGCAGACAGGGCCTAATGGTAACTTAAAATGGCCCCTAAACTGACACTGTAGAATAGTCATGCTTCAGTGTTGCCTCACTCTCTAGAAGACTCTCCATCCTAGCCATAAGTGCGGGGGAAGGGTAGAGTTTGGTAAACAGGGCTCCACCACTCTAACTTCTGCTCATCAGCAAGGGGTGGGGGGAGGTCGTAAAAACAACCCAAATGCTAATTGCAGCACCAAAGGATGCATGCAGTCAGGGAATGACACAGACCACTAAGGCTAAAACTAATTGAGAAATAAGGGAGGCAGGTTTTATTAGCAATGAAATGTGAAACCACTTTTAACTATAATACCTAGCTTAAATTAGACCAGAACCGTAACAGAAACAAAAAATACTGTAAACGCTAAACTGGCTAAAATCCCCTGTGTCAATGCTATAAAACTATAAAACCGTGATAATATGGCACTTGCTGAAATCCCAAAGATTCAAATAAATTTGATAGGTGAGGCAAAGATGGCTAATTTATTAATCAACGAGTTAAAAGTTAAAAGCGAGGAAGCACTCTCAATATTTGATTATTTAGCAACTGAGTGTGAGATAAGCCTGATGTCACAAAAAACTCCTAACACCACAAAAGCAGACGCATTTATTAAACTTAAAATAGCTTTCGGGAAAGTAGCAGATACTTATACAGACTATTGTGAAGAGTTAAAGGAAACTAATTTAATAACACAATATGCTTTGGAAGCGGACAATGCGTTTAATGTCTGCACAAATACTTTCCACAACATGAGAAAGTCGCTGACGGCTGCAATGTGGTCAAAGTTACAGCCAGAGTGGACCCAGTTAATTGACAGAGCGTACGAATTGCTTTGTGCCGGGCCAATGGCATTATTAGAGTTAGGGGAATCTCTCAATGTTTTGAATTCAATATTACAAGACAATAAATCCTTCATAAGTCCGAAAAGTTCGATCCAAATGCTTTCTGACTATAAAATGCTTGTTCTAGCAACGAAAAGGCTCAAACTGCAGGCCGCACCAGAAATAGGCCAGATAGGGCTAATAAAAGTAGACCTACTAACACAAAGGATCCAGATCAGCGGGGTCAAGGAAGACGACACCAGAGACGTCACCTCGCGAGCCCCAGGGGGGCTTGCCACCACGTCAGCGGAGGACAACCACCAGACGCCTGACCGCCCTCTCACCCCAACAGCAGACGTCACCTCGCGAGCCCCAGGGGGGCTCGCCACTACGTCAGCGGAGGACAACCAAGCTCCTCCCAACGCAGCACCGGAGGCCTGCATATGAATTGATTGATGGATTGAATACTTAAAAGCGCTTTAAACCGCACAGAGGTACAGTAAACAATTTAGTCTAAAAGGATAACACACAAAACATGATTAAGAATAAATATTTGTTCTGTCAACATAATTATTGTGTTGGATAATATAACTAAATATATCATTTCGGGTTACTTTTTAAAATGTGTATCTTTCTAGAATCTTACTAAAACTTTGAAGCCTGGTTTTGAGTTTTCAGAACCACCTGTAATAACCTGTGCTTTTTTAGTAAGTGTTTTGTCAGTCTTAGGGCCGATTCATACTCCTATTTTACCGCTGTTTCGGCACTGTAGTGCCGAAAGGATTTTGGCTCGTCAGAAATGTTCAGTAGCACCGAAGAGCCGACTTTAGGACACCCCCCGAACCTCAAATGATGTCACATTCGGCTCTAAAATAGGAGTATGAATCGCCCCTTAGTAGGTAAAAGCTTTTGTACATGCAACATGGAAGATAGAAAAATAGATTTACATTTTAGGAATCCAGTGTTGACTAACATCTTATGTTTTGTTCCTAGCCAGTGAAGTTGAGTACATCTCTCCACACTGCTTTGAAGCTGAACTTGAATCTCACACTGAAGTCACTGAGGATGGTGGGGAGGCCACTGAAGTCACTGAAGATGGTGGGGAGGCCACTGAAGTCACTGAAGATGGTGGGGAGGCCACTGAAGACAGTGATGATGATGGGGAGACCACTGAAGACAGTGATGATGATGGGGAGTCCACTGAAGACAGTGACTCGTGGGACGAGCCTGAAGAAAAAGCTTTCCAGTGTAAACAGTGTGACAAGAGTTTCAGTAGTTCAAATTATTTCAAGATACACCAACGTGTCCACACTGGAGAAAAACCTTTCCAGTGTAAACAGTGTAAGGAGAGTTTCAGTAGTTCATATCACCTCAAGAAACACCAGCGTGTCCACACTGGAGAAAATCCCTTCCAGTGTAAACTGTGTAAGGAGAGTTTCAGTAGTTCATATCTTCTCAAGATGCACAAGTGTGTCCACACTGGGGTAAAAAAATTCCAGTGTACACTGTGTATCAAGAGTTTCAGTAGTTCATATCTTCTCAAGATGCACAAGAGTGGCCACACTGGGGAAAAAACATTCCAGTGTGAACTGTGTATCAAGAGTTTCAGTAGTTCATATCTTCTCAAGATGCACAAGAGTGTCCACACTGGGGAAAAAACATTCAATTCTTCAAGTAATGTGAAGATACACCAGCGTGTTCACACTGGAGAAAAACCTTTCCACTGTGAACATTGTGACACGAGTTACAGTCGGTCAGATGACCTGAAGACACACCAGTGTATCCACACCGGAGCGAAAACGTTATATTGTAAACCACGTGACTGTAATTCTGCAAACTGTTGACTGTAATTCTGCTGTTAATAAATCAATCAAGAGACACCTTCCTATCCACACCGGGAAAAAATCTTTCCAATGCAAACTGTGTGACAAGAGTTTTGGTAGTACATATCATCTCAAGATACACCAGTGTATCCACACTGGAGAAGAACCTTGCACAGTGTAAACTGTGTAACAAGACTTTGAGTAGTTCATATCTTCTCAAGATGCACCAGCGTGTCCACACTGGAGAACATTGTCTGTTTTTATAGAGCTTATAGAGGGTATGCGCTTGCATAAAGTGAGTGGCAAATCGAGTGGCAATGTGAGTTTAATGTCAAAGGGATTGTGACATTATTATTTTTGCTCAATTGCACACAAAGAAACTGAACTTTTAACATTCAGTAGATTTTTTGTGGTCTGGGGTTTTCTGGCTCAAGTGCTCTGATTTTCCTGTGGAGTGTGATGTAAGAGCCTGCAAATCCCATATATGACAATGGGATTTGCCAGCAGATGTCACTGTTTTGCCTGTTTTCATTGCAGCTCAAAAGGCTTTGCAGACAATCCACTGAATGTTCAAAGTTCAGGTTGTTTAAAATAAATGAAAATGAATGTCATGAAACCTTTAATGCAATCAGATAAGACTTTTCTGTTTGGATGTATGGGCTCTCAATGCCATTAAGTGTTTGTTTTTTTGCCACTCAGTAGGCGTTCCCGCATAACCTTTGGGTATTGATGTCATGCACATAGCCTCTATACATTTTTAATTTGCACCATTTTCATTTGATTGGTTTGACCCAAAATAGGGTTCAATTAATGATTGTGTGAATTAAACCATGTAGTTTAATTAATTGTTGCCCCCCTACATCCATTCGGCTGCACAGAGCACATCATGTCCTAGCGTTAGACACCTCCTAGCTCCATGCAGCCTACCTGCAACCTCTGATCTACTTATGGGCTCAGTGTTTCTCAGACAGTTTCATGTCAAGGACCCGCAAATTGAACTGTATTCTGTGTGAGGGACCCCCATGAGGGACCCCCATGAGAGACGATTTGTGTTGTTAAAAATGTTGATAATGTGTCCAAGTTTATTTTATTTTTTTCAAAATCTTTCAAAAGTATCAGATCTGCAGAGCTTGTAGATCAGCTACTTTAGAAAAGCTGAATTATAAGATAGTGGTTGTTAAAAGGTAATACCACTCATATTCAACATTTTACTTATGTCATTAATATACCATAGAAATATGTTTTGTTTAAGTCCCCCCCCATCCTGTGTTTCCTAGAACTGGAGGTATGAAAAAAAACATTAACATTGTGAATCACATCATCAAGATACAACGCCAGGCCCAAAGATTATGCTGGGCCGAGCCTCGGGCTCAGTGATTTTCTTACTTTTTTCTAAGAATGTTATTATAATAAAAATAGCAATTCTGTTACTTGTGTAATGTGCATTGTGTATAGCCTACATGTATGTATGTATTATGAAGAGGGCTGCGCAATAGGCGATTCACTTGTGACAGGAGGACGAAGAGTGGAGGCGGGGGGCGCAGCGCACTGGCATTTCAGCAGCACTCGCTGCGTGCAGGCAGCACAGCAGAGCGAAGTGAACGGTGTGAGACTTGGCTGGCCTCTGGCTTTGCCCACCAAATTAGCTTCTAACCAGTTAACTTGCCATAGGCCTATGCTTAGCTGAAGCGCCAGGTTTTCGTCATGTTGCACTGGCTGCGATTAATAACCTAATCATTTAATCAATGGTCACCAACCGATCCATATAAATGGTTATGATATAGCCTAACTCTGTAAACGCTACACGTAAGTGTATGATGACCACGCAATGTTACAGTCGTCCATTGCAGGCTACGGGCCATTTGATTTCCAAAATGCTTAGTATAGAGGGTATGAGCATGCTTAAAGTGAATGGCACATTGAGTGGCAAAGCAACAGGCAAAGTGAGTTTAACATTGTTTAATGTTGTTTAATGCAATCAGATAGGACTTTTCTGTTTGGATGCATGGGCTGTCAAGGCCAGAAAGTAGTTTTTTGCCACTCAGTAGGCATTCCTGCATAACTTCCGGGTTTGATGATGTCACGCGCATACTCTCTATTATAACCACCGGCGGCGCGCCTCGTTATATGCACCAGTAATCAAAACATCTGTAAGCTGTCGTGACACGCCATGAGCGATGCATGGATGGTTTAGGCTATGTTTGTTGTTATTTGTATTTGGACAGACACCAGTTATGTCCAATACTTGGACATAACTCACTTCAGACAGGAAACTAAAGGGAGCTTTACTCACCACCATTAGAATGATGGAAATGGAACAGTAACAGCCTAATGTGAGTTACATAAATCCTTTATTTCGACGATAAGTCCATTGAACTCCGTTCTCACTCTCACACAGACACACTGAGCCACGGCGCGCCACTGTGCCGGCCATTTACTGGCCTTTTTTTTCCCAGTAATTCAGTACTTCTGGTTGCTGTGGAATGTGAGAGTGGGATTTGCTTTATTTTAGCTGTTATGAACAACATTATTTTATTTCAAATTATTATTTATTTTTTCTATATCGATATTTTAATAATCGATATTGATTATTTATCGCGGGAGGACGTATCGATATATATATCGCAATATTGATATTTCAGCACACCCCTATTAAATACGTGGCCTAAATACCGCTAGGTACAATACCCTATCATACATGGGCAACTGGTGGCAGTTGCCCATGTATGATAATGTATGTAATGTACTACATTAGGCCCCCAAAATCACTTAATGCGGTCCGCAGGTTAATATCAGAATACTGATATATTATTGATTTCAGTTACAATTCCAAACATGACCCGCTTTAATTACTTATCTATACTGTAGCTTAATGACTATAGTATTAACATGTTATTGTATTTGTTTATGTCCAATGTTTGTATTTAGTTCATAAAGTTAACATAACTAACTAAATGCATTTGAAATTAAATAAAAAGGTTACTTTTCAGGATTCCAATAAAACCAATAGCAAAACAATTATTCAGGCTTTCAATTCAAATATAATAGCTGATCTAGATCGGCTATTTTTTGCTACAAGAGTAATATGCAATGTGATCCTCTAGAGTGCGTGTGGAGATATAAGTGGCCCTCTCCATCGTCATGGACTATATAGTATCCATGGAGTATTCAGGACAACAACAAAAAAAAGAAAAGGAAAAAAAAAAACACTATAGTAAATTACATTACAAAGTCATCTAAGATTACTATTAAACCAATTCAATTCCCATAAGAAAAACATTTATTAGGAATCTGTTTAGTCACCGTGTTTCCGTTTGCTGACAGCTGACAGAACATTCTAATAAGGTTTGAAATATCCACAGCACTCCATACTGTGTGGCGCTATACTGTTAAATAACAGATTACATTGCATTCATTAAAAAAAAGTTATATAGTGCTGCTCTAACATGCTGCTGCCCTCAGAAGACATTCATATCTCCCATATCCGATAGTTCTTCTAAAGAGGCACACTGATCATTCTTGTTTTGTGATGTCAATGTCTTGAATGAATTTCGTGTTTTGGCCTCAATTGGGCTCCGTTGTCCACTTTAGTTCGGATGTTTAGGATCAACTATATATCTGCCCCAAGTTCATGTAACTGTTTATACTTGTTTTGACACTTGGTTATAGGGTCTGATATTTGAACTGCATAGGGATTGAACTGGGGACCCCCCAAATTAATCACATTTGACCTGGGGACCCGCCAACATCATGATTTGAACTGGGGACACCCCATCCTGACAAGCTGAAATTCCATGACAATAGGCTTGGCCAAATTGTCAAGTATGACCTAAGAAACGGGCAACAATTGCAACCTTGCGTTGTGAGGTGTTTTGAGTATGTTCAAATAGGATTATTTTGGGCTGTCCCCAGTTCAAATGTGATTATTTCACTCTATGTATGTATTTTGCCATAGTCTTTTCAATAAAATCCAATTTACATATTTTAGTCATCTGAATATTATAATATATATATAATATATATTTAGTCGACTAAAACAGGCAGTTTAATTAAAGTGTAATGTGTTGACAGACAGACAGGCAGACAGACAGACAGACCACATCAGTGAATATAAAACAGTTAATGGTGTTGTTCTACTGTGTCACCAGCAGATGGGGGTGTCATACAATTTTACCCCCAGACCAAAGTAGTTAGTTGTGAAACGTCATTGGTTTGTGGGGAACTCCTTCATTAGTGTTTCACTGTATGATCCATATGTCATCACTCATCACAATGCTTTTACTGTATCCTATTCCTCCTTTGCACAAAGACTAAAATGTGAAAGTGTCCCAGCTCTGTCTAAATCAGGCAAGACTTTATTATAATGAATTGCATTTTTGTAGCGCTTTTCCAAGTGCTCAAAGTGCTTTACAATGGTTCATTCATTCATACATCGGGAGGTGAAGCATCGAAGAGTCGACGCCAGCGTCCTCACTTCCCACATTCACACACCAATGGTGGCGAGCTCACACCGACTGACTCATTGGAGGCATTGTGGTGTTCAGTGACTTGCCCAAGGACACTTCGACATGTGGACAGGAGGATCCGGGATTCGAACCGCCAACCCAGGGATCACTGGACGACCTGCTCTACTACCTCCTGAGCCACAGCCGCCCTTATAATTGAATATATTGTGTCGTCTACTCCAATAACCTTTTCTGATATTTTCACAGTTGAACCTATTTAAATTAAAAGTGTTATCAAGTCAAATGTCACCACCAATTTCTGTAAAAAACTAAAAGAACAACAGTTCCATATTGTTCCTCGTATAGAGTGTTCAGTAACAGGGGTCTCACTGTCTCTGTAATAAACAGAAAATGAGTCCTCTCTCCTACTATATGTATGAGTCCTCAATTCAATAGAGGACCCCCCCCCCCTAATAATGAAGACAATAAATAATACATAAACAGTAAAACCACATACAATCGTTAATCATTATATGACTTTAACTAGTTTATGCATGCACATATATGCTTTTGCAAAGTCTTCATTTCCAGCCATTGCACTGCAGTGCAAAACTGGACGGCTGGTTTATTGGGACGGTTACACATACGTTTTATATAATGTTTTAGTAATATTACACTTTTATACTCATTTTAGAGCAGAAATAACATGCATTTTAAAACTGTTTTTAATATTTAATATCATTGTCTATGTCCCTCAAACTTATTTCTAATGGTTTGAGCCTCAATCACTACTCTGATATAACGAGTCCTTGGCCCGGTTTCCCAAAGGTCACCTCTTACACCATGGTGTAAGAGGTATGGTGTTGCACATGCTCAGTTGCCCTCTAGGCCGCACATGAAGCCTGTGAACATTCCGACATTCCGTGCATAGATGTGCCACGCAATGGTAGGCCTCAGGCCTGAGGCCTGGTATGGTAGGCCTCAGGCCTCAGGTCTACCATTCTGAAATGTAATTTAATAATATTTGGACTGCTGGACAGCTGACAGTAGGCTCTCTTCACTCTTAAAAAAAATGTAATTCAATTTAATTTATTTGATGCTGAAGTAGGCCTTAATAAGTTTTTATATTTAAATGAGATGAAGAAAGTCACCACTCGCACCACATATTTCTCTGTGAATGGTTTTAATACTGCCACATGTCGACAGGTGTGTGTAGGCTAAAGAGGCTTAGGGAAACAGGTTTGTGTATTCATGCAGGAGGCCTTACATGCGCAATGAGGACAGGTATGGCTGTGCTCTAGTCTAGGTTGTGTATTTCTATGTTGTTGTGTTTGACATTGGGCATGGGCACACTTTAGCCGACAGCCGCGGACAGAAGAAGCTCTGTTTTACGTCATTTGACAGCTGGTGGATGGAATAGAAGCTCCACCCCCGCGGCTGACTGCCGCGACGGACAGATTCCCGGAAACGCTCTCCTCCGCAGCAGTCAGCCGCGGGGGTGTAGCTTCTTTTCCATCCACCAGCTGTCTAAAAACTCGGAAATTACGTAAAACACAGCATCTTCTGTCCGCGGCTGTCGGCTCAAGTGTGCCCATGCTGAGTGTTTCCCAAAAAAGGACATAGTGTTTGATTGGCTGCTATGCAGCCAATTAGGCCGCACACAGGCTTCATGTGCGGCCTAGAGGGCAACTGAGCATGTGCAACACCATACCTCTTACACCATGGTGTAAGAGGTGTCCTTTGGGAAACTGGGCCCTTGTCATTTCCTTCTGGACTTTGAAAGCGGTTTTAGCTGCAATACCACAATGTCCTGAGGTGGTGGGGGTGCTGATATGCAGATTATTTAATATTTGAGTCATTATAATACTGATGCTAGATAAAACCAGGCTTGTTTCCATTCCACACCAGCTTGGAAAATCAACAATGGCGGACATTGTAAACAAAGTGGAAATGCAAATTTGGAACTGAAGACTGAAGAAGAGGAGGAATTCTCCATATGCAGACTGCGGCCATCTTACCATATAAGTTAATGGCAAGGTGCTACCTATAGGTGCAACTTCCAATGGCAGCCCATTCATCCAAACAGAAAAGTCCTATCTGATTGTATTAAACAACATCAAACTCACCAACATTGCAGCTGTACGGAAAGCTTGATTTTTTCTCTTTCTATCCTCAAAGTGTTTGTTTCATAAAAATCCACTGTAGACATGTTATGAGCTACTTTGTGTCCTTGCAGGTGATTCTTTTTCTAAGTGCTGGAGTTTGGAAGTGCTCATTAGATATCACTTAACTGCCCTGTGTACCACCTGTTTTGAATTAGCACATAATGCAAGAGGCAGCAGGACATTGCTTTACTGAAAACGAGTGCTTCCAAACTCTGATGGAAACATGACCGCTGAGGGGCTCTTATCATGCTATGATTAGGTGATGTAATGATATGTAAAACAAACGGTTTAAAAACAATTATCTTTATTGTTAATGGGATTTATTGTTTGTGTTAGGGACAAGATGACGTAAATTTTCCCTTCATTGTCAATGGCGTTTTTAAAACAAACATTGAACTAAAAGCAAACATTAAACCTGCGTGGGGCTGGCGCCCCTCTAAAATAAATAAATAAAGGTGTAACGCAGAAACCTGTGGCCTGTAGAATGATGAAGGGCGTCTACGTTTATGTTCATGTCTTATTATTTATGTATGTTTATGTCTATGGTCCAAATGGCCAAAAGAGGTGGCTGAAATGTGCCTGAATAATGCGCTTTATATTAACTGTACAATAAGTGAAGGATAATAAGCCTCGAGTCGACCCAAGGCAGAGTACTTAAATGTATAGTCCGTGGAAGTATGGAGGCAAATGGAGTGCTGGTAAGCTGGGCCCTATTGCAACCAGACAGCTATTCTGATTCTGGTAGTGGTAGTGAATTAGACCTATTTAACTGAGCAAAAATACTATCAAAAAACACACATATACGTTGCTGTCGGGAGGAAACGTCATAAC